>NC_054485.1:107233876-107538876 GCF_017639515.1 Carcharodon carcharias
CGGGGGAAGATGAGGGAAAATGGTTTTGAACAGGGAGATATTATGGTCTGGAATCCGCTGCCTGAAAGAGTGGTGGAGTCAGTGTCAGGAGAAATACCAAAAACAAGATTGGATCAATACTTGAAAAGGTTAAATTGGCAGGGTAAAAGCAGGGGGGAGATTAGGATTAATAGGACAGCTCTTTCAAAGAGCCGGCATATGCATGACGTGCCGAATGGCCTCCTCCTGTGCTGGGGTGTTCCGTGGAAAGGTTTTGAGTGTTCACCTGATTTGAAGTCCCCACCTACCCAGGCAGCCTCAGAGGCTGCTCCTGAAACCATGAGCAGCAGCTGACGCCTTTCCCCTGCTGCACTAGTTCCACTCCCCAAACCGCTTTGTAGAGTTCTGCTGCAATTGAGTCAACCAGCAAAGGGGCTTTTTTTTTGTGAGTGCCACTCATTTGGAGAGTGCATGTCATCGCTCGCTGCTTTTCAGGAAGATGACGCATCACTTCTGCCCTTCTCCGAGACCACAGGCTGCCCCAGTTGTTTTCTGTTCACTCTACAAGGGCTGCAATTTCTCAAATTGCGTGAACCCTCATGTCACCTCACCAACTGCCCGGACACTCTGGGATCCGCACTCTGATTTGTGCATTGCTACGCTGCAGCCCTCGACAACACTTCACAGCATTTCACACACTCCTCCTTCTGTGAAGTTATAACAGTGGAAGGAGAACAATTCCTAGGAAATTCGCTCCACACTCCCCCATATTAACGGACTCATCTTGCAATGTAGTGAATCTCATATAGACAAAGGTGGCAGCTGCCATTAACACAAAACAAAGTGCACAAAACAGCACTGAGATAAATGACCAGTTAACGGGGTTTTTTTTCCTGGTTAATTGATTAGCTGATGGGAATATCAACAATGTCTCCAAGAGAACCCAGCACCATCCAGTGCAAACTTTCTCCTTCATGTACTTATCCAATTCTCTTTTAAAAGTGACTATTAAATCTGCTTCCACCATCCTGTCAGGCAATAAATTTCAGATCACGGAACCCATTGTAGAAAAATATTTCTTCTCATCTCTCCTCTGCTTCTTTTGCCAATTACCTTAAATAGATATCCCCTGATTACTGAACCCTCTGCCATTGGAAACAATGACTCCTCACTTACTCCATCAAAATATCTCAGAATTTGCGCATCTCTTTACCTTAACTGCTCTAAGAAGACAATCCCAAGCTTCTTCACAGAACTGAGGTCCCTCTTTCCTGGTATCATCACATTTAGTTGTCCATCAATGTGCCTTTTCTCTGCAAATTTAGATGGCTCTAACAAGAGACGGGAGGAAGAGGTTAACCGCAAAGCAAAGGGAGTGCAACCTGAAATTTTTCACAGCACTGCAGGAGACTGAAGGGTTGCAGCTTGTTGCCATCAGTCAGGCAGAGAAAGGTAAAGCAAGCCTGCTGTCCACAAAAAGCAGGACAAATCTAATCTGACCATTAGTCTACTCCCAGTCATCAGCAAAGTGGTGGAAGGTGGCATCAACAGTGCTGTCACACACTCAGCAATAACCTGCTAACTGATGCTCAGTTCGGGTTCTGCCAAGGCCACTTGACGCCAGACCTCCTTACAGTCTAGGTCCAAGCATGGACACAAGAGGTGAACCCAAGGGCTGAGATGAGAGTGGCTGCCCTTGACACCTTTATTCTTTGGTGGGATGTGGGTGTCACTGGCAAGGCCAGCATTTGTTGCCCATCCCTAATTGCTCTTGAACTGAGTGGCTTGCTAGGCTATTTCAGAGGGCAGTTAAGAGTCAGCCACTGAGGGTCTGGAATCACATCACCACAGGGTAACGTGGCAGATTTATTTCCCTAAAGGGGCAACCAGACGGGTTTTTACAAAAAAAAATGATAGTTCTATGGTCACCATTACTGAGACCAGCTTCATATTCCAGGTTTTTATTAACTGAATTCATATTTCACCAACTTGCTGTAGTGGGATTTCAGCCCATGTCCCCAGAACATAGAACGTAAGAAATAGGAGCAGGAGTAGGCCATTTGACCCCTCGAGCCTGCTCCGTGACTGATCTGTTTGTGTTTCGAATTCCACAATCCCAGCTACCCCCGATAACCTTTGATTCCCTTGCCTAACAAGAATCTTCCTACCTCTGCCTTAAAAATATTCAGTGACCTCGCCTCCACCACCTTCCGAGACAGAGAGTTCTAAAGTCACACAACCCTCTGATGGAAACCTGGGTCTCTGGATTTCTAATTCAGCAACGTTACCACTACCCCACCCCATCTCACTCCATCAAGGAAGCATTCGAACAAGTGTGGCAAAATATAAGTCAATGAGATTCGAGGAAAACTCTTCACTAGCCGGAGTCATGCCTCGATGAGGGGTTGGCAGCAAATGTTTACCTTGCCCGGTGATGCACACAGTCCATAAAGAAATTTCAAAAGAGACACACATTCCCAAGATATAGGGACAGTCATTCACTCAACAGTAATTGACACCTATGTCGTGCCTTTAACACAGTAAAACATCCCAAGGTGTTCCCAGGGCATTATACAGTAAAATATGATAGCGAGTCACATAAGGCAATATGAGGGCAGATGCCAAAATCTGGGTGAAAGAATTAGGTTTTAAGGGATGTCTTGAAGGAGGAAAGAGAAAGAGAACAAGGCAGCTGAAGGCACGGCCACCAATAGTGGAGCATTTAAAATCCGGGATGCTCATGAGGCCACATTAGAGGGGCGCAGGTATCATGGAGGGTTGTGGGACTGGAGGCTGATTACAGGGATAGGGAGGATTTGAAAACGAGATAAGAATTTCAAAGTGGAGGACATGGCACCAATGTAAGTCAGCTAGCGCAAGGGTGTTGGGGGAATGGGACTTGCTGCGATTACAAAGGGTAGAAGCTGGGAGACCAGCCATCTGAGTCCAGAGGTAACACTGGCACGGGTAAGTGTTTCAGCAGCAGAAGAACTGAGACAGGGATGAAGTCAGCCAATGACACAGAGGTGGAAATAAGGAACTTTCACACGCACAAACGCAGATACATGACTGCACGCACACGCGCAAAAACATACACAGGCACACAAACACACACACACGCACACACACGGCACACACACACATGCACACACACCACATGCACACACACATGCACCACATACACACACACACCACAAACATACACAAACACATACATGATACGCATACATATACACATGCACACACATACACACCAGATACACGCACACACACAACGCACACAGAAACAAACACACATACACACACACACATGCACCTCACACACAGCATGCACATACACACCACAAACACATACACACACACAAACAGCACAACACACACACACACACACAGAACCCCTCATCCACACACACGCACGCATGCTCACACAGCACCCCCACACACACACCTACACACACATACACACACTCACACACACACACACACACACAAAACATATATATAGAGACAGACAGAGGTACACACATGACAGATAGACACACATATGGAGCAGAATCTTGTGCTGGTCCCAGGGACTGAATTTTGAGGTCATTGGTCAGGTGCAGTGGGCAGGCTCGGGAATGGTTGGGCCACTCAATTACCGGTCAGCCAGTATGAAATGCACGCTGGATGGCTCAGCGCTGCCAGGAAGAGGGCGGGCACTGACATCAGTGTGGGCATGGGCGAGCACTGACAGAGAGCTGCCCCTCAGGGAGCTGAAGAATATGAAACCATCAAAGAAAGGTTTATAAATGGGGAAAAAAATGTTGACAGATCAGACTCTCTCACCAAAACATGTCCATTATAAAAATTCTGCCCAAGCCTTTTCATTTTTTTAATCCTCCTGGCTTTGGATAAGGTTTCCTGAAAAGTGCAAAGGCCGTCTGGCCAATTCACCTGGCCGCCAACCCGTAAGGTTGGATGGGCAGTGACAAGTCACTGTTAATTAATACTCTAATGGCCTTAAAGGCCTCTTAATTGTCGGCGGGCGCGCTGCCAACTCTGGCGCAAGCCCGTCAACCGGAATATCGTGCGAGTGCGCAGTGACACCGGGGCGCTCACCCGATGTCATCGTGCCCTATTTTACGCCCGCTCGTGTCGGGCAAACTCCCGCCCACGGGGCATAAAATTGCCCCTCAGGGTGGGAAGGAAGGTGGGTGGGGAACCTAACTGATTGGGAGGTCAAAAGTCAGCTTGACAATAGCAGGGTGAACTTTGGCAATTAAGTTCAGGGAAGATCGACAGTGTGTCAACCTCCCCAACGCAAGGCATTGACAACCACGTTCACAAGCATCTGCATGTCGTTCATGCTCATTAAAAGGCCAGCTTGCCAAAATTAAGCTCCCCCTCCCAATGAAGCTATCATGCTTGCCTGCAGATTTACGACTGCTTCTAAGTGGTGTGCAGCAGGCGAGGTAGTCAACTTGCAGGAATTGGAGTGAGCAGTCGCTGTTTTTTCCCTCTTTGGGGAGAGTCGTTCAATAATGCGACAATCAGAAGGTGGCAGTCTGAGGCGCAGGGGTCAGGGAGGCTGGTTGAGTGAGGGAGGGAGAGATGGAGTGATTCCAGGGCAGGGATGAAGCCAGGGGGGTATGGCGAGGGTGCAGGGATATGGGAAGGGAGGGGAGGGCCTTGCATGTTGGGTGTGGGGAGGGGGCGCTGTGAATGAGTGGAGGTTTCCAGGCAGGGATGGTGGGAGACAAGATGGTCCTAAAGATAGGGTCAGTGCTGTCTACAGTGGGGGTCCTGGGGGTTGAATTGAGGGTACCGGGTAGTGAAGAGACCAGTCATAGTGAGTGGAGGGAGTGGGGCGTGATAGGGTGGCAAGTCAATGGTCAGTTAGTTGATGTTGGGGGAAAGGGGGTCATGGAAACAGACAAAACAGGTGGTGCAGATAATGGGAGGGGTCAGGGTCAGTGTCAGAGTCAGGGTGGTAATGGGTGTAGGCTCAGTGGGGAGAGAAGGCATGTGGATGCTGATGGTTATAGACTCAAGGGTAATGGTGGAGGTTTAAGAATAACAGAGGGGAGAGGAATGGCTATATTGGGTAGGTCTAGAGTGATGAGGGGAGGTTGGTGGGTGACTGGGGAGGGTAGAAGGTGATGGAACATGTCTGGAAAGTTATGTGCACCATTTTCTCAAGGCTCCTCTTCACCACACAGTTGCTTGGAGTGGGGGAGGGGACAGAGGGTGGGATGAATGGAGGGTGGCAGTGGTTAGCTCTCTGGGGCCCGAGGGTAGGGTGGGGTTGTGCCAGTTTGGAACCTCGAGGGTCCCTGGCAATTGGTCATGGGGTGGGCGGTACGTCTGTGATGACGAGACGAGGGTCTCTCGACTGCGTCTCGGGGGTGATGGAGGGAAGCTCAATAGCATTTGACGGATGCTGCACGGATATGGCTTTCATTACCCCAGCCAATGCTGCAGTCTCCATGCACATGGAGGTATGAAGGAGAGGAGTTCTCATCCGTGGTCCTCCAGGATAGGTGGGGTAGTTGGGGCACCAGGGGAGAGACCAATGCCAGGTACAGGGCTTCTCATTGGCTGAAATACTCAGGGCCGGTGGGACAGCTTCAGAGATGCTGACTAGGTGACTCACAGCAATTTGTACACAGGTCCCTCAGCCATACATCACGCTGGCTCCAGACAAGCCTGCACTTCTGCTAGCCATGGTGTAGCTGAGGATGAAGTGGTGAGGCTGGGGTAGGGGGACATCAACATCCTGCCCAAGCCCAGCTGCAAGTTTTGTCGTGCTTCTGACTCACGCATATCTAATGAGCTGACCAGCGCTACATCGCATGTGTCCAGCTGTCCCACCCCCGGGCGGAAATCGTTCTCACTTCCGCCCCCCCCCGCCTCCCAATTCTATATTCCAGATGGGACAATTCTGCCCATGTGTACCACAGGTATATAGAGAGAGGCACTAAGTTAAGGTGAATCACTCCATGTTAATGGTTATTTCTGCAAGGTTGTTTACAGCTCCATCTCACGTAGCTTTAGTGACTCAACAACGAGTGGGTGTGACTGATTAGTTCCTGCTTTTCAGACAGGACCGATACCTCCAACCTCTGGTTACACCCAACGCTAACTGTTTACACACCAATCCAAGTCAGAATCTGTGGCTGAAACAGTCAGCACAAGAAAAATAGACATCCTGAGTGATGTGTTGGTAACAGCCCTGATCTCCCCTAATGAGGAAAAGAGACAGAAGGGAATTAGTTTTAATTTGTACACACTGCAGGTTTTTCATTTCTTTTTGTTGTCCATTATCTATGAGGTTTGTGTCCTTAGCATGTTGCTCTAGGGCAGCGAATTATGGACATCTTACAACCACCAAGCACAAAGGCTCAATAACTTCCATCTCCAGTATCTGCCACACATCCATGGCATCATGTGGAAAGACAACGTCACTGGTGAAGCAGTGCTTTCTAGGCAAAATGGGGCAGGCATACGGGCGCTAATCAAGCAATGGCAGATTCCCTGGCTTGGGCACATCCAAAGGATGGAATATAACCGCATTCCTGAGGATATATTGTACGGGGGGAGGGGGGGGGGGGTGTTGGTTAGACTATGCCAAGAGACCAGCAAGGTGCCCAAAAGCTGATTCAAGGATGCTGTCAAAAGTCTCAGCAAAGGCCTCAGCATCAATCGCAACACATTGAGAAACTCCGGCTGGCGATCGATGTAAAAGTTGACACCAGTTAGGACCATCGCCCCTGGCACGTGGTTCCAGAAAGATGAGCAGAGTTCATCCCGGCAAGGAGCAACTTCCTGGCTGGGATTTTCCGATCCCGTCCGTGGAAGGATTGAAAATTCCCGCCCAAATCCTACGGACTTGTGGCTGCCTCTCCGAATATTCCACCCCAGCCGCAGCGGGTCCCACCATGGGCAGGACTGGAAAATCCCGGCCCCGGTGTGACATTTGTGGCAGGCTTTGCCTTTCCAGAATCGTCTCGTTCAGCCATCAAAAGTAGTGCAGCCGCTGATCTCGTATGATTCGACCTCCCCAGAGCTCTGAGGCATCGTTCCCGTTATCCCTCATAGATGGAAGAATGCCAACTGATGGAGTGTCACACACAGTGGGAGTTATCCTCAGTGTGAAGATGGGACTGTGCGATGGTTGCTCATGGTCATTGACGGATGCATCTGCGGCAAGTCGAATGGTAAGGATCGGGTCAAGTAAGATCCTCCTCTCAGGTTGGTTCCCTCGCCACCTGTTGCAGGCTCAGCCCGGAAGGTATGCCCCTCAGAACTCGGCAGGAGTGGTGCTACCAAGCCACTCTTGCTAATGGGCATTGAATTCCCCCACCCATAGTACACTCTGTGTCCTTGCCACGCTGTGTGTTTCTTCTAAGTGGTGTTCAGTGTAGAGGAGCACTGATTCATCAGCTGATGTGGGGGGCTGTGGGGATGGTATGTGGTCATCAGCAGGAGGTTTTCTTGCCCATGTTTGACCTGCTACTATGAGGCTTCATGAGTTCTGGAGTCGATGTTGAGAACTCCCAGGGCAACTCCCTCCCGACTGTATACCACTGTGCCACCACCTTTGCTGGGCCTGTCCTGCCAGTGGGACAGGGATGGCGATGGTGGTGTCTGGGAGTATGGTTATGTCAGCCTCTTGCTTGACTAGCCTGTGGGACAACTCTCCCAATTGTGGCACAAGTTCTTAGATGAGAAGGACTTTGCCATTTCCAATGCCTATGTCAGTGTTGGGTAGATTGTCCATTGTTATTCTTTTTGGCTTTTCTGTAGCAGTTTGATACAGCTGTGTATCCTGCGTGGCCATCAAGTCAGCCATATTCTTCTGACCTTGAGTGATAAGTAGGCCAGTCTGGGTATGGAGCCAGATGTGTTTTTATGACAATCCGGTCATCTTGTGGTCATTTTTACTGATTCAGTTTTCTTTTTTATTCAGGTTTCTTAGTTAGTCATTGGCAATCCAGAACTTCAGTGTTGGTGACTGAAAGTTAACTGCCAAGCATTGTTTGGAATTTAAACCAGGCAGCTTGACTCTGATTAATTGAGGCACTGCCCTGTGGAATGAGTCAGCAAATGGCTGTCACATATTTTGCTTAGCTGAGACAGGTGCGATGTGTGTACATGTTCTTTCATACATAGCTTCCAGTGGACGCAAATGTGCCACAATGCGAGCCCCACTGACAATCTTAAATTGGTTGTCAGTGTACTTCTTAGCACACTGAAGATTATTTAGCAAATGTTATCCAATTGCAGAATCACATCTAATGTTGGACACTGTTTTGAGTTTTGCAAGCATGGGCTGGTTGAGTACGATCTGTACCCTGCCCATTGCGAATAGCGGCTGGGACATGCTGTTTGGGGTGTACAGCCTACATTCCCAGCATCACACTGACACTGAAATCCATAGACCACATAACTCATTTGTGTGATAGGCAGAACATCCACTTGGCTTGACAGCAGCGTCCTGTTAGTGGCGAACACAACTCGTGTTGCTATCGTATGTAGCAGCGTGAAACAGCTAGCTTCACCTGTTGCTCAAGTTTTGGAGATAGCTTGCCCTTCCAGGGTAATCAATCTCCTACCAATTGGTCTACAGCAGACTCAAACATGAAGTGAGGAGATCCAAGGGCCTAAAGCCTAAGTGGCTGAAGGCAGGGCCACCATTGGTGGGGTGAAAGCAGCAGGTGATGAGCAGAGAGCTCGGATGGAGGTAAGGCTGGAGCAGGTTACAGAGATAGGAAGAGAGTGAAGCCACATAGGGATTCAAACATGAAGATGAGAACGATCCCATTCCCTTATCTTGCCCTCAGCCCTGCCCCTCCCTTCCTGGTCTGCTGTTAAGTTTGTCACACCCACCCTCTACTCCCTCCCCACAATAGTCCTCACACTCCACACAGCGGAGTTTCCACCAGCATTCAAATTTCCTTTAAAATGAATGACAAAGAGCAACCTCCAGCTGGCATCAAAGAACTGGTTTAATGAGCAACTAGAGTTGCAGGTTCACACTTGCTGACCTGATTCTGGAGATCTCAGAAATAGCACCACTTCCCCGACAAAAAGCAGATTTAACAGGCCTGGACCTGGTGAACCATTTGAGTCTCCATGGCAATGGCTGGAAGTGGCAGTAAACAACATGGAGTATTATCAGACAGGTGGCTAATCTGAGAAGAGAAAAAAATGGTAAAACCGACTTGTAAACTTAGGTGGCTGGATTTGCATGTTCTGTGATCTCTGTACTCTGTCCTGGTCTCTTACACATCCCCGACTTCCATCACTCTGCCTTTAGACACCGTGTCTTTAGCTGCCTGGGCCCTAAGCTCTGGAGGGTTAGCATGCCTAACCAACCTTCTCTGCCTTTCTCCCCTCATTTAAGATGCTCCTTAAAAAAACTACCTCTTTGATCAAGGCTCTGACCATCTGTCCCTATCTCTCTGTATGTGGTTCAGTGTTAATTTTCATCTAGCATTGTTCCTGTAAAGTGTGCCTTGTGATGCTTTATTAAATCAAAGGCAATATGTTATAAATGCAAGTTGGTATTTTTGTGGGTGACCAGATTTGTGGATATTCCTTTGTCTTTTAGCGGTGCATTCTGGGTGGGGTAACTGTGATCTTTGAACCTAGAAGGCTTCCAGTAATTTCATCCCTCTCCTAGTTTCGCACAAAGTGCTCTTATTGTACACATGACTTAACTTTGAAAAAGAAACCCCGTGGTGATTTGCCTCGAGGAATTTCTCACTTCCTGCTTTCCAAGAGCTCTTTAACCTCACTATGATTAACGTGATTATTGGATGTTGTGATCCTCATTAAGTGATTAGAGATGTGAACATGTCACCTTCGAAAGCAACATAATACAAACACCAGTTAAGTTCCTTCTATCGGGTCGCTTTGCTGAGTGAAAACGGTTGCATGCCTATCTACTGGTGAGTGAGTTGGTGAACAAGATACTGCAGATGCAGAGACCAATGTAAGATGAAGCACACTATGTTTATAAGCACAAAGTGGCAGAGCACTAACACGTGTGCTTCTCAAACCAGATCCTATTCTAAACTACCAATTAACATTGTAGACCGCGCTTCACAGCAATTGGGTAATATAGTCATGTGGACAATCTGCTCGCATTCTCTTAAAGGTGTATTGCACCTCAGGTTACCACACATCCCCAAGTCCTTCGCAGGAACACTACTGAAACAAAATATGACACTGAGGCACATAAGGGGATTTTAGGACAGGTCACCCAATGCTCGGTTAAAGAGGTAAGTTTAAAGGACTGTCTTAAAGGGGGAAAGGGAGGTAGAGAGGCGGCGAAGTGTATGGAGAGAACTCCAGAGCTTCAGGCCTGCACAGCTGCAGGGTTGGTCACCGATGGTGAAGCAATGAAAATAGGGGATGAACAAGAGGCCAGAATTAGAGGAGTGCAGATATCACGGTGAGTAGGCAGTGGCATAGTGGTATTATTACTGGACTAGTATTCCAGAAACCCAGTGTAATGTTCTAGGGACCGGGGTTCAAATCTCACCACTTGTTTTAATTCATTCATGGGATGTGGGCATCGCTGTCTAGGCCAGCATTAATTGCCCATCCCTCATTGCCCTTGTTTAGAGGGCACTTAACAGTCAACCACATTGCTGTGGGTCTGGAGTCACATGTAGGCCAGACCAGGTAAGGACAGCAGATTTCCTTCCCTAAAGGGCATTAGTGAACCAGATGAGTTTTTTACAACAATCGACAATGGTTTCATGGTCATCATCAGACTTTTAATTCCAGACATTTATTGAATTCAAATTTAAACCGGGTACCCAGAGCATTACCCTGGATTTCTGGAATACCAGTTTAGCGACAGTATCACTATATCACCACCTGTTGGACTTAATATTGATTATCTCATATTTATTACAGATTTATCGATTTGATTATTTATTATTTAATAATTTATTATGTAATCATTTAATTATTTATAAATTTATTATTAAAACCCTTAGTTTTGCCAAGTGGAATCATCTGCAGATGGTGCCATTTGAATTCAATAAAAATCTGGAATTAAAGTCTGATGATGATCATGAAACCATTGTCGATTGTTGTAAAAACCCATCTGGTTCACTCACATCCTTTAGGGAAGGAAATCTGCTGTCCTTACCCGGTCTGGCCTACATGTGACTCCAGAGCCAAAGTAATGTGGTTGACTCTTAAATGAGTCTCTGAACAAGGGCAAGAACAATAAATACTGGCCTAGCCAGTGATGCCCACATCCCAAGAATGAATTTAAAAAATGTAGGGAGGGAGCAATCAGAGCTTGAACCCTGTCCAGGACACCATTTTGATAATAATATTGATGTATTTAAGGGAAAGCTTGATAAATTTCACCATCTGCAGATGTTTCCACTTGGCAAGACTAAGGATAATAAATATAATACAATCAATATTAAATTCAACAGGGGAATTCAGAAGAAACTCCTTTATCCAGAGAGTGGCTAGAATGTGGAAGCAGATACCACTGGGACTGAGTGAAGCAAATCATATAGATGTATTTAAGGGATAGCTTTATAAAACCATGATGGACAAAGGAATAAGGTCATGCTGTTGGGTGAAATGAAGAAGGGCAGGAGGAGGCTTGTGTGGAGCATCAAAAAAACCACAGGCCAGCTCGGCTGTATGGTTGAATGCACAATATGGAGCAGGTCTGTACACCAATCAGAATTTGAACCTTGTCCAGGACACCATAAACTGGAGGCATCGATGAGGAGCTGTATTGGGGCTTAACGTAAAGACTTCCTCAGTGTAGTGCCCGGGGCAGTGAGCAGATGAATGGGCAATCCCAGAGTTGTGGATAACAATGATCACAATGTCCATCTCCTGAGTGCTTGGTTTACAAATCTCGTTTACTCATCACTTCTTGCTGTGCTAGCTGGCTTTCATTGGTGTGATTTTAAAAAGGTCTCATCCATGGCCTTGCTCCCTCCCAACATTTTTTAAATTCATTCTTGGGATGTGGGCATCACTGGCGTGGCCTGCATTTATTTTTCTTGCCCTTGTTCAGAGACTCATTTAAGACTCAACCACATCGCTGTGGCTCTGTAGTCACATGTAGACCAGACTGGGTAAGGATGGCAGATTTCCTTCCCTAAAGGGCACGAGTGAAACAGATGGGTTTTCATACCAATCATTTCATGGTTATCATTAGATTTATAATCCCAGATGTATACTGAATTCAAATTTCACCACCTGCTGTGGCAGGATTTGAACCCAGGTCCCTAGCACATTACCCTGGATCTCTGGCCTAGTGACAATATCACCAATACCCTCCTTAATTCTAGATTTTTATTGGATTCAAATTTCACCGCCTGCAGACCAGTGCTGCGGGTTGAAGGATAAATATTGACTGGGACACCATGGCGAGCTCCTCCTATGCTCTTCGGAATATGGAATCTCTTACATCTGCCTGAGAGGGCAGATGGGGCCTCAGTATAAAACCCCACTGATATATGGTATTTGCTCAGTGCTGCACTGGCAGTGTCAGTGTGGACTCTGTCACACAATGTCACTCTCCCAGCTCACACATAATAACCTTGCAAACCCCTTGGAGCGATCTGCCTGACAACTTTCTCACTTTCTGTTTTTCCTGAGCCCTTTTAATCTCACTGGGATTAATGTAATTACTGGGTGCCACCATCATTGTTATTTCAGTAGCCGCTGTGGCAGATTTAACCTGTTATACCGCTGCCTTTCAGTGGAAAGGCTGTGGATTCAAGCTCCATGTATTGCCTTCATTACCCAGTTCATGTTGATATTTTAGTGCAATACTGCTGGACTCCCAAACAGTCTTTCTGGCGATCTGTAAAACAAAGGCCCTCACCATCTCGGTAGGTGGATGTCAGTCATGCTCGGGTTCTCTCTGAGTCCTAGTCGATACTTAGAGCCCTCGGCCAATGCTCAAAAGCAGATTGACTGGACATCATCTGATTCGCTGCTGGCGGGAGCTTGCTGTGCATAAATGGGCTTCCCTCTCAGGAGCTTTCAAGGCCGTACATTTGAGACTGCTCGAGTCCGTGTATCTCTCACTCCTTCAGGACGCAAACGGCCTGAACACACGACCTGCTGCGGCACTCCCTGAACCTGTGGAAGGGCTGTAAATACACCCGTGGCGATTTGCTCCAGGACTCAACTGCTTCCCTTCTCTTTCACGGTAGAGGGACAAACTTAATTACTTGGCATGCTCATGTTCTCAAAATTAATGTGCACTTCCTACCTCTAAGCTTGTACTGCGTTAGTGCTGCCAGAATTCCTTGTTTGTCATTGGCTACCTTCCCAATGTTACAGAATCGCTACCAAAGACCCCAGAAGTAAAAAAAAACAATTCGGGCCAGTCCTCTTTATTTCCCAGTTTTTACTGGTGTGTCATTTTAAGGCCAGTTCCGACCCATACTCTAATGTCCTAGTTTTTACAGTTTTTCATTCGGGGGAGAAATGAACAGTCCTGTTTCCTTCCGTAGCTGTAGCAGCATGGATTTGATAGTGGACTGAGCTAGCAGCTTAAAGGATATGATTTCATATCTCATAAATGCTATTTGGAAACCAGTTGGCGCCGTGGGGGGTGGGGGGGGGGGTTTCCCTCCAACATTGATGGGCCAGAATGTGTGTTCCATTCCTGCTCCAACCAGTTTTGCCTAAGAACTAAGCAGATGCTTCAGTCTAGTGCTGGTTGAGTGTTTGTTGGAGTTAATCCTCTTCCAATTCTGACCTCTGTTAGCATACCACAGAGATTGTGCTGGGACCCCTGTTATTTGTCATTTATATAAACAACATAGATGATTATGTAGGGGGTAGGATTAGTAAGTTTGCAGATGACACAATTGACCGGGTGGTTAACAGTAAGGTTGAGTGTCTTGGGCTACAGGAAGATATAGATGGGATGGTCAAATGGGCAGATAAGTGGCAGATGGAATTTAACCCTGAAAAGTGTGAGGTGATACACTTTGGAAGGAGTAATTTGACAAGGAAGTATTCAATGAACGGCATGACACTAGGAAGTTCTGAGGAACAAAGGGACCTTGGCGTGTGTGTCCATCGTTCTCTGAAGGCAGAGGGGCATGTTAGTGGGGTGGTGAAAAAGGCATAGGGGACACTTGCCTTTGTCAATTGAGGCATAGATTACAAAAGTAGGGAAGTCATGTTGGAGTTGTATAGAACCTTGGTGAGGCCACAGCTGGAGTGCTGTGTGCAGTTCTGGTCGCCACATTATAGGATGGATGTGATTGCATTGGAGGGGGTGCAGAGGAGATTCACCAGGATGTTGCCTGGGATGAAACATTTAAGTTATGAAGAGAGATTGGATAAACTTGGGTTGTTTTTGTTGGAGCAGAGAAGACTGAGGTGTACAAGATTATGAGGGGCATGGACAGGGTGGGTAGGGAGCAGCTGCTCCCCTTAGTTGAAGGGTCAGTCACAAGGGGACATAAGTTCAAGGTGAGGGGCAGGAGGTTTAGGGGGGATGTGAGGAAAAACTTTTTTTACCCAGTGGGTGGTGACGGTCTGGAATGCGCTGCCTGGGAGGGTGGTAGAGGTGGGTTTCCTCACATCGTTTAAAAAGTACCTGGATGAACACTTGGCGCATCATAACATTCAAGGCTATGGGCCAAGTGCTGGTGAATGGGATTAGATAGGTAGGTCAGGTGTTTCTCATGTGTCGGTGCAGACTCGATGGGCCGAAGGGCCTCTTCTGCATTGTGAGATTCTGTGAATCTGTGATTCTTACAGATCCCCAATTTTAATGGCTCCACCATTGGTGGCTGTGATTTCAGCTACCTGGGCCCCATATTCATCTCGCCCAACTTTCTCCTTCTCTCAGGCGCTCCCTATTGGACAAGCTTTTAGTCCCCTGTCCTAATATCTCCTTCTGTGGGCCTGTGCCAAACGTTATTTGATAATCATTCCTGTGAAACACCTTGGGACATTTTAATTATGTTACAGGTACTATAGAAATGCAAGTTGCTGATGCTGGGGTGGGGGAGGTGGGAGGGTGGGGGGGGGGGTGGGTGGTGGGGTGGTGGTTAACTCTCTTGTTCCAGCCAGTGAGGCCGCCTGGCTTGCTTGGTGTTTGCAGCAGCCCACCTATTTTGATTTCCTTGTTTCAGTTTTACATCCCCCATCTGGAATTTTTCAAATTGTTTGTGTGAGGAATTTCAGGTCCGCTGTCTGAAAAGAATAAATTCCTTTCCTTTCACTTTTGGGTCAACAGAGCTGTGAGTTCCCCATTCAGAAACTGGAGAGAGTTTGACCTGGTGGGCAAGGTGCCAGCTACTTTCTGGTGCCAGCAAAAGTCTTCTTCTTCCTCCCTCCACGTGAAAGAACTTGCATTTTTATACAACACCTTTCACAAGCTTAAGGCTTCTCAAAGCACTTTGCAGACAATTAAGCACTTTGTGGATTGAACTGAAATCACTTTTGGGATGTAAGGAAGCTAATTTGTACCCATTATGATTGTACACGCAACCTGATCCAGTACATCTGTTTTTTCCCCCGTGATGTTGTAATGTACGTTTGGCCAGGACACAAGAAGGAACCCCGCACCCCCCCAACCCACCCACCACCATCCCCACCGCCCCCCCCCCCCAATCCCCCCATCCCACCCACCACTCCTTATCGAGATAATGTCATGGTAGCTTTTACATCTAACTGAGAGAGCAGGCACGCTTTTCGTCATCTTTCTGTGGTACAACTACTCAGTTACATTTTGAAACCTTGAAATCAGAGCCAGGCCGTTCAGGAGGGAGGTTAAAAGGAAGGGAATACTTCTCATGCAGAAGGTGGTGAAAGTGTGGAATTCCCTCCGAGAAAAGGCAGCAAGTGCTAATAATTTAAGTAATAATCTTACATCTGGGATGGATAGAATGTTTTTTTTTCTAACCCAGTTAAAGGAAATGCAGCCAAGGATGGAATAGGGCCACAGATCAGACATTATCTCATCAATTGGTGTGATAGGCTGAATAGCCTCCTCCTGTTTGATGTTGCTAAATCAGCAACTGAGACCTGAAGCTGTTAGTAAAGAAACATGTTTGCCATGTTGATAGGGTGAGATGAAGTAGATAGAGTTGAACCACAGAACTTTAATGGCACAGGAGGCTATCTGGCCCATCATATCTGCTATCCTGAGCTATCAGGCCAAATCCTGCTTTCCACCGCTTGATCTATAGCCCTGTGGGTTATGGCACCTCTAGTGCACATCCAAGTGTTTTTTTAAATGCGATGAGAGTTTCTGCCTTTACCAGCTCTTCAAGCAGTGAGTTCCAGAATCCTCAACACCCTCTGGGTGGGAAAACAAAATCTCCTCTACTCTCCCCTAATCCTTCCAACCCTTAGTTGAAGGGTCAGTCACGAGGGGACAAATGTTCAAGGTGAGGGGCAGGAGGTTTGGGGGGATGTGAGGAAAAACCTTTTTACCCAGAGGGTGGTGACGGTCTGGAATGCACTGCCTGGGAGGGTGGTGGAGGCGGGTTGCCTCACATCCTTTAAAAAGCACCTGGATGAGCACTTGGCACATCATAACATTCAAGGCTATGGGCCAAGTGCTGGTAAATGAGATTAAGTAGGTAGGTCAGGTGTTTCTCACATGTCGGTGCAGACTCGATGGGCTGAAGGGCCTCTTCTGCACTGTGTGATTCTGTGATAAATCACTTGAAATCTATGCCCCTGGTTATTGACCTTTTTATTTCTTATTCTTTTATAGGATATGGGCCTCACTGGTAAGACCAGTATTTGTTCCCCAACCCCTTGTGCCTTTGAACTGATCATTTCAGAGGGCAGTTAAGAGACATCCACGTTGCTGGGCGTCTGTAGTCCTACACACAGTGTAGTCTTACACTGCAAGATCCTTCTGTTCCTCTACACGTCCAAGAATCCTGCCATTTATTGTGCCTTTCCATTCCTTGCTTGTCCCCCTCAAATGCTGTGCCTCACAACTTCCCCAGATTGAATTCCAATTGCCATGTTTCTGCCCACGTGCCCAGTCCATGGAGATCTTCAGTTGGCACCTTTCCCCCTCATGACCAATTGTTTGATCACCTGCAAACCTCTGAATCATGCCCCTAGCATTTAAGTCTAAATCATTGGCAAAAATCCTATGACTGAGCTCTGTGGAATATCACTGGAAGCAGCCTTCCAATCAGAAAAACACACGGCAACCATCAGCCTTTACTTCCTGCTGCTGAGTCAACTTTGGATCCAACTTGTCACATGTCCATGGATCCCAGGAGCTTTTAATTTGCTGAGCAGGTTGCCACGTGTGCCCTATATCGAAAGCCTTGGTAAGGTCCTTGCAGCCAACATCAAATGTGTTACCCTCATCGTCCTTCCTTTCTACCTCCTTGGAAAAGTCACTTAAGTTAGTCAGACACGCTATTCCCTTAACTAATCCAAGCTGACTGTCCTTGATTAATCTAATGTTTGAGTACACTGTCCTTCACAAGTGCTACCAATAGTTTCTCCACCACTGAGGTTAGACTGACTGGCCTGTAATACTCAGTCAATCCCTCCGTCCCTTTTTTAAACAATGATGCATGTGTAGCAGTCTTCTGACAGCACACCCTAGCCAAAGAAGATTAGAATATGACGATCAGAGCCTCTGGTATTTTCCCCTTGCTTCTTTTAAGAGCCTGCGATACATTTCATCCAGGCATCTGTTAATTTGTTTACTTTCAAAAATGTTAAACCCCTTAATGTTTCCTCTCTGTAGCCGAGATAGGAGGGGATGGGAGGTTGGGGTGGAGCGTAAACACTGATTGGGCCGAATGGCGTCTTTCTCTGCTGTATATTTTATGTAATGGTTCTTGGCCGCAGTGATGGTTTACAGCAGCAAGCCAAGGTCTTATTCAATGTAAGGTGCGATAGTTCCACCAATCAATTGTATGAACTTCCATCTTCTGCCATTGAAACAAAAGTATAAAGCTATTTAACATAGAAAAACAATTCACAAGGGGGATTTCGATGAGATAATGTCCTGTGTAGAATCTGCCAATAATCTTCAAGCAAACGAGCTTTCAAAATTCCTCTCTCTGATTTCTGCGAACTATAAAAACACCTCTGTCATTTGATAGAGAATGAGATCATTCTTACATGATTCTGTGGGTTTTCCCATCTGGAGTGATACACACCCCAGACATTTCCTCCTTCTCCTCCCTCCTACCATCTTGGTTGCACTACATTGATTGGGTTGGTTTCTTTACCTAATTCGCTTGCATAAAACTGATTTTGTCAACATCTCTTGTCGATGGATTTGGATCTGGCCCAAAGGGGGGGAAGAGTCAGTCCCCCATCAATCTGGAGTCCAAAGATGTTACTTCACAATGGGTGATGCATAAAAGAAGATAGACCACCAGAATGATTAATTTCTGTCTTAAACAACTCAGTCAGCTCATTCAATGGTATATTTTTACAATTCATGCGCCATGTAAACACAATTGGTCACTTTAAGCATCGCAATTTTTCAATGGTAATTCTTCCAGAATTATTGTGATATCCCAATTGTCAATGCCTAATAACTCAGTGTATTACAGATACCACTCTACTCACTAACACCAAAAGAAAATTCGCATCTATATAGCGCCTTTACTGTCGTAAAATGTCCCAAGGCGCTATACAGGGACATTCAGGCATAAGAAGGATATTTGTCCAGGTGATCAAAACTTTGTTCAAAAGAGGCAGGTTTTAAAGAGCGTCTCAAAGGAGGATGGAGAGATAGAGAGGAAGACAGTTTGAGGGAGGAAATTCTAGAGTTGAGGGCCTTGGCAGCTGAAGGCATGGCCACTAATGGTGGAGCAATGAAAATTGGGGGAATAGGCCAGAAGCCAAAATTAGGACAGCACAGGTATCTCAGAGAATCTCAGACAATGGCAGGGCTGCAGGGGACTACAGAGATTGGGCTGGTCGGTGGGTGGAGGGGGCATGAGAGAACAGAGGGGATTTCAACTGTCACTAATAAGAATAGAGGAAATAGGAGCAGGAGGAGGCCATTTGGCTTGTTGAGCCTGCTCTTCCATTCAATAAGATCACGGCTGATCTGATTGTGGCCTTAACTCCACTTTCCTACCTGCCCTATAACCCTTGACTCTCTTGTGGATCAAAAATTTGTCTTATTCAGCCTCGACTATCTTCAGTGACCCAGCCTTCAGTACTCTCTGAGGTAGAGAATTCCAAAGATTAATGACCCTCGGAGAGAAGAGATTCCTCCTCACCCCCACCTTAAATGGGAGACCCCTTATTTTTAAACCGTGCCACCTTGATCTACAATCCCTCATGAAATGAAGCATCTTCTCAGCATCTACCCTGTCAAGCTCCCTCAGAACCTTACACGTTTCAAGAATGCTGACCACTGAACTAAACCTGGACCTGAAGTTTTCAGGTGGTGGGTGGACTCGGCGGGAGCGGGTGGGGTGGTTGCAGAGCCGATTGCCGCCCGAGATCGGCTCCGTGCCCGCTATTTTATGCGGGCCGGTCAATTAAGGCCCGCCCTGCGTAAGACGTGAGCAGTGGTGCTCAGCGCTACCTGTGCGGCCAGGGGGAGGAGGGAGAGTCGGGGCCTGCGCTCTTTTGCGCACAATATCCCTGAGGCACAGAGCTGCTCAGGGAGACTGAAGGGCTTTTGAAATGATTAAATAAAAGGTTTAAAAATGTATCACGTGGATGAGGTTTCCTAAAAAAAACGCAAAGGCCACTTGGCCTTTTTGCCTGCCCGCCAAGCTTAAGGTTGGACGGGCAGCGTTACCGATGACTTCAATCACTTTCTTAATGGCCTTAATCGGCCGTTCACATATTGGCGGGAGCGCAGCCAACTCCGACGCGCGCCCACCCCGCGAATCATCGCGACTCAGCGTGATGACGTTGGGATGCACACCCAATGCTTGTCATTTTACACGTGGTATGTTTGGGCCCACCCCCACGCCAACTGTAAAACCCTGCCCCTGGATAAGCTATTTTTCTACATCCAAACTCTTTGAGTCGCTTGATTAAATTTCAGCTTGTAACTCACTCTTAAGTATCTGTTACTGTATCCATAAACTATTTGAACACCTAAATTAGGTTCAGACACCTAAGTCATTCCTGAGTATCTGCTATTCCACATATGAGTTATCTGAACCCCTTGAATAGATTCCAGTCGGTAACTCAGTCCCCATTTTATATATTACTTCATGTACTGAATAAAATATCTGACCCTTCAATTTGGTTCCTACGTGTAACCCATTTCCAGGTATCTGTTATTCTGTATATCAACCATCTGAACTTCATGATTAAGCTTTCGCCTGAAACTCACCCCAAGGTAGTTTTTGTATGTTAAACTTGTTACAACACCCTGTTGGATTACAACCTGTGATTCCTGGATATCCATTATTCAAAACATAAACAGGCAAACCTGTTATTTAACACCTAAACCGACTAACCCATTTTCATTACTAAGAATTCAAACCAAGCAAACAATTCCAAAACACTCCATATTTATCGGCTCTAACAGGAACTATTCATTTCCATTCTTTAGAATCCTATTGCACCAGTTCACATCCAATATATAGACTCCCACAGGAAGAATGCATAGAATTGACTGTAACAGCTCACTGCTACACATGTCAGCTCTTGCAAATTCACCTCGCGGGGTGCGATTTTTGATCCCCATTCATGAACAGGCGCTGATTCTCATATCTTGCGAATTTTTTGTGTTTGTAAACACACAGACATGCCCACGAACGAAAGGACACTTGTCCCAAAGTTTACTGGGAGGGCACCTTCAGCATAGAAACATAGAAAATAGAAGCAGGCGTAGGTTATTCAGCTCTTCGAGTCTGCTCCGCCATTCAATATGATCGTAGCTGACCCTCTAACTCAACTCCATACTCCCACTCTCCCCCCATACCCCTTGACACCTTTAGAGTCCAGAAATCAATTTCCTTCCTAAATATATTCAGTGACTTGGCCTCCACAGCCTCTGTGGTCAAGAATTCCACAGGTTCACTAACCCTCTGAGTGAAGATGTTTCTTCTCACCTCAGTCCCAAATGGTTTACCCCATATCCTGAGACTGTGACCCCTTGTTCTAGACCCCACCAGCCAGAAGAAACATCATCCCTGCATCCAGTCTGTCCAGCCCTGTCAGAATTTTATACGTTTCAATGAGATCCTCTCTCATTCTTATAAACACCAGTGAATACAGGCCTAGTTGGCCCAAACTCTCCTCATACAACAATCCTGCCATCCCAGGAATTAGTCTGGTGAACCTTCATGCACTCCCTCTATGGCAAGTATATCCTTTCTTAGGTAAGGAGACCAAAACTGAACACAATACTCCAGGTGTGGTCTCAGGGGTCTGTCAATGAGTAGGCAGTCCAAGCTGGCTGATGATGAACTGAAGATGCCTTCAACATCAGGAAGAAAGGTGAGCCAAGCTTCCCAGTTTGAAGGAGACTTGCACTCGCAGGCTACGCAATGTGCCCCCAGCCCAGTCTCAGCCAAGGCATCAGACACGTACAGACCGGTCACTTTGATTTTGCAACGTCCAGCGACTTATGTTCAGTGGTGCATTTCTGCTCCTGGCGATCGGATCTACATGGCTTTTAAACATCACAAAACCTCAGCCAGGTTTAATTCACTTTCTCCAAATTATTAATATTTAATATTGGAAGATTAATGAAAATTCATAAGGTCTGTGTTTCCAGGATGATTTAGTAAGGAATAGCACCTAATATTTTATTGGTCTAAGAACTTTCCCCAACAGGAAACTATCTGTGAGAGTAACTACCTTTTATATTTAGCAGGTTTTGCAACTGTTTAACTTCTGGTTTTCTAGTTTGGCTTCATTTCCACTGGAACACTGAACCCAAGGATTTGTTAATATTTCCTTGTTGGGCAGTTTAACTTGTTAAGTCTTACCTAGATTTACATATACAGCAGGCTTGGAATAATTCACTCCTGATATATCGAATGCTATTGAAACAATTCACTCCCATTGTATAGAATCCTCTTCCTTCTTCCTAAGAGGGCATTGCCGACCATAGACTTCCATTGGATTGGTGCATGATCATGCTTGAGAAGGTACTGCAGAGGTTTGCCATTGCCTCCTGCAGTATGGCTGACCAGGAAACTCTCCGGCTCTTACCGCCTGCGATCAGGCATATTGGAAGGGTTTGCAGGCTGATAATCAACCAGTGCGATTGCATAGAATACCACAGAATAATTCATTCCCATGAGATGGTCTCCCATTGGAATGCGCTACTCCCCTACCCTATCATGTACAGGCCTTTCCAGTGTACATTGGCTCCAATCCGCAATTGTTCCTGTACTTTCAGCTTTTTGCCGAAAGGCTGCAGCTCTGCCGAAGTTGTGTGCCAGTCAGTGCTCCTGTTTGCTATTGTCATACCTCCTTGTTTCTATTAATAGCAACCCCCATTCTGCCAGAAGCTCAGCAAACAGGTTTCCATGGCCAGGATCTTACCCCGATTGGGCGGGTGCACGCGAAATTGTGCAACATGATGGGCGGCCCTGACATCATCCTGTACTGGACCAATATTGAGGTCGGTGGGCACACGCGGTAGTCAGACCCACGCCCGCCGACAATTAGAGGGCCAATTGAGGGCCATTAAAAACCCTATTGTCCATGATGTTACATTGCCCATGCGATTTTGTGCTTGTCGCACAGGCAAAACAGACAGGCAGGCAGGCAGCCTCTTTTCACCCAAGGGCAGGAGGAAATGCCTGTGGTGAAAGACGACAAATATTATACCTGGTGCTTGAATGTGCTGCATAGACACAGTTGGCTGCATTTTTTTTCTCCTCATTCAAGCTGCCTGGGTCTGCAGCTCCCCGAGGTAGCTCTGCAGCAACTGCCTGCCTTCAGGGAGCTCACTAGGAATGTCCGTCCGCACCTTCCCCTTTGTCAGCGCCTGTTCCCTTCCCGGCCCCACCGGCAGCGGGAAGAGGGTGTTATTTGGCCAACCGGCGTAAAATTGCGTTTGGGGGGGGGGGGGTGGGGCGGGGGGGGCGGGGGTGCGGGGAGGCGGAGGCGATCGCCATTCACGTTTGTTCCCGGGCCCACTTGACTTGGTGCACACACCAAGCGTGAAATTCAGGCCCACGTTTTCCGGCGTACGTTGGCAATGTTCATTCGTATGGCTCAACCCGCTCGGTCAGCTTTACTATCGCTATGTCAAGCCCACAAGCTCCAGTGTGTTGCCATAGTGCTGACTGTGACCGGGTCATACTGTCACACTTGCAGTCAGAAGGTCAAGTGTTCAAGCCCCCATGCAGAGGCTTGAACACAGAATCTTGGCTGGGTGAGGGCGTGTCACACATTGGGGGTAAAAGTTTCCGAAGCTGCTATTTTGAGGAAGAGCCGGGGATTTCTCCTCCGATATAGTTTTTTAAACAAATAGCTGTGAAGCGCTTTGAGAAGGCCTGCGATTGTGAAAGATAATGTACAAATGCAAAGCTTTCTTGTGGCTCAAAACTATGTTTAGTCCAACCTTTCCTGCAGTATAGATTGGGATCTTGTTATGTGCCTGTTCTCCACCCACCCAGAATCACATTTCATTCAAGCCAGAATATAGCGTTATTCAGAGTGTAAAACAGTACTTCTTCACAGTACTCACTGAACTGATTTAGCCATATAAATACTGTGTCTACAAGAGCAGGTCAGAGGCTAGGAACCTTGCAATGAGTAACTCACCTCCTGACTCCTTATCCACCATCTACAAGGCACAAGTCAGGAGTGTGTGATGGAATACTCCCCAGTTGCCTAATAACAAGCTCCAATGACACCTAAGATGCCCAACACCATCCAAGACAAAGTATCCACTTAATCAGAGTCCCATTCACTCGTTTGAACATTCACTTCCTTCACCACTGACGCACAGTGGCAGCAGTGTGCACCAACTGAAAGATGCACTGCAGCAACTCACCAGGGGTGCTTCAACAGCACTGTCCAAACCCATGACCTTCACCACTTGGAAGGATAAGGGCAGCAGATGCTTGGGAACACCACCACCTGCAAGTTCCCCTTCAAGCCACACACAATCCTGCTTTGGAAATATTTCTCTGTTCCTTCACCGTTGCTGGGTCAACATTTTGTAACTCTCTTCCCAAAAACACTGTATGCCTGTGCCAGATGGACTGCAATGGTTAAAGATGGAGGCTCACTGCCATCTTCTCCAGGGCTATCAAGGATGAGTAACAAACGTTGGCTTTGCCACCGATGCTCACAGCCCATGAACAAATTTTTAAAAACAGAGGCCAATTCAAGGAAGAGATGAGCGGCTTTGAACCAATATTTGAATGCAAGGAGCAGTTGATCAAATCATCTGATACAATCCATTTAGAGTAGGGAAATCCCGCTTTACTCAGAAAAAGGATAGCCCCAGAGTAGAAACTGGAATTTTCAGATGATAGGTCTTGTGTGATGATGTTACACAATGGTGTTCACTTCCTTAAGTCACCACATGACCCACGACAACAAACTTAAGGTTTGAACTCTCTCAGATCTACTATTAACACCTATTAACATTAATATCTTTTTAACAACACGTTCTCCCCGTTACAATAAAGGTTGCTTTCTCTGCCATGTCTTTGTAAACTGAGTTCCCCCCTGTGTCCATTCATTTACACATTTTGGATTCACTCTGTTACCAAGCCAATTCCCTCTTCCTTTGCCTTTAAGTCTTCCCGGCAGCTCTCCCTTGTCCCCTCATTTTCCTGTCACCAGCTCATGCCACCTTTCATCTCTTCAAAGCCTCTCATCTATTCCTTAAATTGGCCTCTATTTTTAAAAATTTGTTCATGGGATGTGAGCATTGGTGGCAAAGCCAATGTTTGTTGCCCATCCTTGATTGCTCTGGAGAAGATGGCAGTGAGCCTCAACCTTTAACCATTGCAGTCCGTCTGCTACCCCATTACTATTCTGCCTTCCTGCTCTCCTCCAGCTGTCCCTTCTCTTGAATTCCCTTTGAATAAGCCCTCAGCTCCCCTCTGTGCCTATCCACAAAACAAAGCACCCACCACTGCCACCTTTTGGGCAAACGCTGCCCGAGATGCCTAGTTCGCCAAATTGTACACCGAGTAGGCTCATGGAGTAAGGAAGGGAAGGGGGCTAATTTCACCAAGCACGATCTCATTCCCACTCTCTCTCATCACCTCAATCACCCTGGGCCCTGCCAGTAGCTCAACATCCTTTGCCCCTCTCTGCAATTCCTTCCAGAATGTTACTTCGCGTGATCAGGCTTCACGATCTTACGCATTGACAACATGGCTTTGAATGAAATTCAACTCACAACTGACAATACCTTGACTCCTTAACAAACCCTCCTTGCATGCCTATACTTTCCACCAGTGTCTGAACCCAAAGACCTTCAGTGATGGTATGGCTCTTAGCACCAGGCCACATTCTGGACACTTGCCATATTGTCTCTTATAGCACCTTCTCCTCCTTTGAGTATCTCATGTTGTTCCAGTCCTCTCATCTCCCTATTATTCCCTGTCTCCCCACTAGGTTTCTCCCTGAAGTACATCTCTTCCCTAGCCCCACCTCCTTTGTCTCTCCAGAAGCCACATTATTTCAGTGTCTGTATATACACTCCCTCAGCTCTTCCTTTGATGTCCCAATTAAAGGATTTCTTGATTCTATCCTGGTCATTCTGGGAGACCCTCCTTCCCATGTCTGTTCCCTGGAATCCAAAGGTTGCAGGTGGAACATGTCTGATGCACCACTGGTTTAGCCATTCATCACCAGATCTCCCCGGATCATATCAAACAATTCCAGTCCTTTCTCTATACTGGCAAAACCGGCAACTGAAGACCATGCTGAAGCAACTGCTTTATCTGTCCCACTACTAACCCTCCCCTTGAAAACCTTTCATTTCACCTCCACCCTCACCTCCAATAGCAACATGAGGAGCTAATGCACGTCTTCATCATGAAGATCCGTTCACTGCTGATACTGATTTCCTTCTTCTCCATTGTCATCAAAGCAAACCAGTTCCCAGGCTACCGCCTCCTCCACACCCCAACCCTCACCCCCACACTGTCCTGAACTAACGTCCTTCTTTAGTTTTTCCCTTATCTTCTCTTCTGCTTTCTTCGAGCTTTTTCTGTTCTTTCAACCCTCGTGTTCCTTTGATCTCATTCCCACGAAACCACTGACTACTCAACTTCCTGTCCTCGCCCCCATTTTAGCTGATTTGGCGGGCTGTTCCTTCTCCTCGGGTTTGGTCCCTCCATCTCCTTCAACTTGATCCCGTCACCCTGCTCCTCGATGGTCCCACCCTTGACCGAGCATCCTTGTAAATTACCACCCCATCCCCCACCTCCCATTCCACTTCAAAAGTCTTTGAATGTGTTGCTGCCTACAAAACCTGTTCCCGAATTAGATTCCTGCCCCAGCAAGGCATCCTTCATCAAAGTGACAAATGATGTCCTTTAGGATTGTGAACTGTGGTGCATTTTTCCTCCTTGTTCTTGCCAACCTGTTTGCAGCCTTTGACACGTTTGTTCACATATCCTCCTCCAACAACTCTTCTCTGTCGATTAGCTGGCTGGGACTGCTCTCACTTTGCTTCCACTTTTCTCTATTCAGCCATACTTAGATCATCCCCAGCAATGGCTTCTCTTTCCCCCAGAGATCTTCAAGAAGCTATTCTTGGTTGCTCCTCTTCCTCACATCCCTCGGCAACACCATCCAAACATTTGGCGTCAGGTTCCACATGTTTTCTTTATTCTTTCATGGGACGTGGGCATCACTGGCAAGGCCAGCATTTATTGCACATCCCTAATTGCCCTTGAGTGGCTTGCTGGGCCATTTCAGAGGGCAGTCAAGAGTCAACCACATTGCTGGGGATCTGAAGTCACATGTAGGCCAGACCAGGTAAGGACGGCAGATTTCCTTCCTGAAAGAACATTAGTGAAGCTGATGGGTTTGTACTGTAATATAGTTTTATAGTCACCAGTTTCATTATTCAGTTCTTAAATTAATTTAAATCCCACCAGCGGAATTAGCCTGGGCTTCTGGATTACCAGTCCAGTGACATTACCACCATGCTACCATCTCCCCATAACTGCTGACATGCCAGTGTTACATTCCCATCTCCTCCCTCCACCTCTGTATGTCTCTGTCCAACCTCCAGCCCTGGATGAGAAGTAGTTTCTTTCAGTTGAAGGTAAGATCAAAGCCAATTATCTTTGGACCCTGCCACAAGCTCGGTACCCTCATCACTGAATCTGCCCCCCACCTTTCTCACAGTTTCAGGTTGTTATTGCTTTACCATCTGCCCAAGAATAGAAAAGTAGCATCTCAGTGTGCAGTCTAGCTCTGAGCTGAGTTTCTGGCACCTATTCTCGCCATTACCCAGACCCAAAAAGAAATGTTTTAACCCAATTATTTTCAATTTTTATTTCTTTATTTATTCTTTTCAATTTTTTTTAAAATCCTTTCCCTCAGCCCATTCCCTAGCACCACCCAGCTGCCACCCTACAGGGCAGTCTGTCACTTGTTTCTACGCTGTGCTTTCACAGAGCGCAGACCATTGTTTGCTATCTTACCTTTATACCACTATCAGCACCTTCTTTAGTCTTTAACACTGCCATTAACACTCCCTTTGTCTTGTGTCCATGACATTTTTGTCAATCTCTCCTGAGCTCCCAGTTACCCCTGACCTGCTTCATCCCCTCTTAAACAGTATAAAATTTATTACATTTCTACTTCTCTTTAGCTCTGAAGAATAGTCATACGGACTCGAAACATTAACGCTGTTTCTCTCTCCATAGACGCTGCGAGATCTGCATTTGCTGTTTTTATTTCAGATTTCTAGCATCTGCAGGGTTTTGCTTTTAGCAAAAAAAATTTACTTCCACTTCCTTAACATCGCTCCCCTCCTGCTGTTTCTGCTGTTGAAATTCTCACCCTGCAACTCTCAACTTGACTATTCCAACACCAGCCATGTCCATGCTTAGCCTGACATCATCCAAAACTCTGCTGCCCCTGTCCTATCCAATACCAATTCCCAGTCACCCATCACTGCGGTCCCAGTTGACTTTAGCTACCAGTCTTTCAACATCTCCGTCTTAAATGGGAGACCTTTATTTTTAAACTGTCTCCTCTAGTTCTAGTCACTCCCACAAGGGGAAACATCCTTTCAGCATCCACCCTGTCAAGTCCCCTCTGGATCTTATATGTTTCAATAAGATCAACTCTCATTCTTCTAAACTACAATGGATGCAGAGCCAGGCTGTAAGATAAACCAGTCGAGTGAACCTTCTCTGAACTGTTTCTAATGCATTTATATCCTTTCTTAAATAAGGAGACCAAAAATGTACATATTACTCTAGATGGGCTCTCACCAATGCTCTGTACAACAGCAACAAAACATCCCTGCTTCTATATTCCATTCCCCCTTGCAATAAACAATACTATTCCATTTGCCTTCCTAATCACTTGCTGTGTCTGCATATTAGCTTTTCCTGATTCATGCACCAGGACACCAGATCCCTCCATACCTCAGAGTTCTGCAATCTCTCTCCAGTTAAATAACATACTGCTTTTCTATTCTTGAACATGTAGCCGAGGGCAATGCAATAGCAGACCTTCTTGTATTGCCTGCCCGACATCTGATTTCACTGCCCTCACCTTCAGGAGAGGAGGGAAACGCAGAGGGAAAAAGCAGAAGCCCAGATGGTGTAATGAGCACTGAAAGGTCACGATAAAACTGATGCAAAAATGGAAAAAATGAAAAAGGGTGGGGTCAAAATTTGCCTTGACAAAATGAGCTATAATGGATTGAATGACTGTTTTACACTGCACCCCGTTTTTCATTGGTTTCTGAATGAATTTCACACCCAAAAATCCGCTCTGAATAGTCGGCCAGAGTTAGAAGGTCTTCACTTTTGTTTGATTTCATTCAAAATTTGAAGAAAAGGGAATGAAACTTAGGCACTGTCTTCAACAGCGAACGGGAAGGGTTTGTTAGTCATCACCAGCTCATCACTCACAGTTGCTTTGCTCTCAGTGAACTCAGCTAGCTCACTCATGACTCTTCCAGCTCAGCTTCCCAGTGACTTCACCATCACTCACTGGTCAGGCAGAAATAGCACAGTCTTTAGGATGCTACTGACGGCTTTCAGAATATCTCACTCTTCTTATCTTTAAAGTACAAGATCAAGGAAAGCAAAATACTGCGGATGCTGGAAATCTGAAATAAAAACAAAACATGCTGGGGAAACTCAGCAGGGTTGGCAGCATCTGCGGAGAGAGAAACAGAGATAACGTTTCAAGTCAGAGTTCTGAAGTACAGTCATACAGACTCAAAATGTTAACTCTGTTTCTCTCTACACAGATGCTGCCAGACCTGCTGAGTTTTTTCAGCATTTTTTGTTCTGGTATCAAGGATGGTCTGTTGAACTTGCATTAGAGATGATTAGATCTCAACTGGAGTATTGAAGGATATGAAAGCATTGGAGAGAGTGCAGAAAAGGTTGCCGAGAATGGTTCCAGGGATGAGAAACTCCAGTTATGAAGATAGATTGGAGAAGTTGGGATTGTTTTCCATGGGGACAAGTAGGCTGAGAGGAGGTTCGATAGAGGTATTCAAAATCATGGGCAGAGTAGATAGGGAGGAAGTGTCCCCACTCGTGAATGGTTTGAGAATGAGAGGGGAGAGATTTAAGGTAATTGACAAAAGAAGCGAAAATGATGTGAGAGAAAACTTTTTTTTACACAGTGAGCGATTCAGGTCTGGAATGCACTGTCTGGAAGTGCAGTGGAGACAGGCTCAATCGAGTCATTCAAGAGGGAATTAGGTGAAAAGAACCAATGTACAGGGTTACGGAGAAAGGCAGGAGAATGGCACTCGGTGAAATGCTCATTCAGAGAGCCGGTGCAGGGATGATGGGCCAAATGGCCTCCTTCTGCACTGTAATAATTCTGTGATTCTATGATTTCATTGCAGAGTCCGGGTCAGCTCCCCTTCTTTATCTTTGCTACAGTGGGTTACTTCTCACCACTCGGAGGCAGAATGGCATGGGTTCAAGTCTCAGTTGAGAGACGTGAACCCATAATCTAGGCTGACACTCCGGTGCCAGGAGTGCTGCCAGAGATGTTAAACCGAGGTCTCGTTTTCCCTCTTGAGTGAACGTAAAAGATCCCATGTCACCATCTTGAAGAAAAGCAGGGAAGTGTTCCAAGATTTATCCCCAAATCAGATTGTCTGGGTATGATCACATTGCTGCTTGTGGGACCTTATTCTGTGCAAGCTGGCTACTGCATTCCTTACATTACAACAGTGACTACACTACAAATGTAGTTCATTGGCTGTAAAGAGCTTTGGGATGTCCTGAGATTATGGAAGGTGCTGTATTTGGATTCAGGATTTTGGATTTTTTGTTACTCATTCAATCCCAATCTGAGCTTGAGAACTATTCCATGAAAAGATTCACCTGGGGTAGATTCACCTGTTCCAATTGGAGCACTTAGCTTTATGTATCACCTTAGCTTGAATGTAAGGTTTTTTACCTCTGAGACAAAAGGTCGTGGGTTCAAATCTCACTCCAAAATTGAAGCTGATGTTACAGTGCCATATTGAGTGAGTTTAGCATTGCTGGATGTGATGTTAAACAGAGATCCCTTTTCAGCTGGATGTGAAACATCCCATGGCACTATTTGCAAAAAGAGATATAACTGCTGAAATTTGATTTGCAAGAATGCATCGCCAAATTTTCTGTCCAATTAATTCCAAAGATTAGATGCATAGGAACAGGAGAAGCCATTCAGCTCATCAAAACTCTTCCACCGTTCAGCTAGATAATGGCTGACCTGTATCTCAATTTCATTCGACCACTTTTGTTCCATATCCTGTGATACACTTGAAAAACCTGTGAACCATAATTCTGAAAGTTTTTACTGGCACAACAGCCTCGGCTTTTGAAGGAAGAGAGTTCCAGATTCCTATTACATTTTTGTGTGAAGTGCTTCCTGAATTCACTCCTGAACGGCTTGGCTCAAATTTAAAATGATGTCCTCCTGTTCTGGATTCGCTCACCCGGGGAAAATAGTTTCTCTGTAAGATTAACTCTAAGAAGTGGCTTCAGATTAACTGCTTCCTTTTTTGTGAATTAATTGTTCAGCTTGTAAAATGCCAAAGGTAAATTCCCATGAGGTGGAAAAGGGAAGGTAAAAAACTGGAAGGAAAAAAAGAGGCAGAAGGTAAAATGAAGCAGAAAAAGAGAGCATCTGACAGATGTCAGGTTGATAGTAAAAGTGAGCGCCAGGCTAAATATGGCATGTCCAAAGGGAAGTTAAAAAAATAAATAACTGAGTACTTTGCATTTGTCTTTCTACCAAGGAACAAGATGCTGCTCAAGTTATCATGGGAGGTCATGGCGTAGTGTAATATCATTGGGCCAGTAACCCAGGCTAATGCTCTGGGGACATGGGTTCAAATGGTAGAACCTCAGTTCAATAATTTATATCTGGAATTGAGAACTAGTCTCAGTAATGATGTCATGGTGGTTGTGAAAAAAAAAAACCTGCTTCATCAATGCCCTTTATGGAAAGAAATCCCTGTCTGGCCTAAATGTTACACCAGATTGCCTTTTGCAATGGCCTAGTAAGCTATGCAGTTCAAAGGCAATTGGGGATGGGCAACAAATGCAGGTCTTGCCTGAAATGCTCACATCCCATCAAAGAAAACAAAAAAAAAGAGGTAGCTGAGGCACTTGGGTTTAAAATTGAAGAGGAAGAGGTATTAGATAGACTGGCTATACTTCAAACTGAAAAGGCATCTAGACCAGATGAAATGCATCCAAAGAGCCTGAGGGAACTAAGGCTAGAAATTGTGAAGGCACTGGACATAACCTTCCAGTCCTCTTTAGTTACATCGGTGATGTTAGAGGACTGGAGAATTGAAAAATATTACACCCTTGTTCAAAAAAGTTTGCAAGGATAAACCCAGTAACTAAAAGCCAATCAGTTTAACACTCAGTGGTGGGAAAAAAAATTAGAAATGATAAATCATGAAACAAAATTAACAGTCACTGAGGGAAATGAAAAACTAGCATGGATTTGATCAGGGAAAATCATGTTTAACTAACTGACTGGAGTTTCTTGAAGAAGTAACAGAAAGGGTTGATGAGGGTAATGCTGTTGATGCGGTGTATCTGGACTTCCAAAAGGCATTTGATAAAGTGCTGCACAACAGACTTGTGAGCAAAGTTAGAGCTAATGAAATAACAGGGACAGTATCAGCATGGGGATATGAAATTGGCTAACTGACAGGAAACAGAGTGGTTGTTTTTCGAACTGGAGGAAGGTATACACTAGGGTTCCCCAAAGGTCATTGTTAAGAGCCCTGCTTTTCCTGTTATACATTAAAGACATACACTTGGGTGTGCAGGGGACAATTTCAAAATTTGTGAATGACATAAAACTTGGAAGCAAAAAAAAACTTGAACCACAAGGGTAGTATTATTAAGTGCGAAAAGGACATAGACAGATTGGTGAAATGGATGGACATGTGACAGATGAACTTTAATGCAGAGAAGTGTCATTTTGCTGGGAAGAATTGGGAGAGGCAATATGAAACAAAGGGTGCAAATGTAAAGGAGACTCAGGAGCAGAGAGCCCTGGGGGTATGTTTGCAAAAATTGTTCAAGGTGGCAGGACAGAATAAGAAAGCATATGGCAACCTGGGAGTTATAAATAGAGGCAGAGTACAAAAGCAAGGAAGTTATGGCAAACTAAATAAAACACTGGTTTAGTCTCCAATCCTGGACACTACACCTTTGAAAGGAGGGGAAGACCTTTGAGAGGATGCTGAAATGATTTACAAGAATGGTTCTGGTGATGAGAAGCTTCAGATACGCAGATAGATTGAAGAAGCTGAGGCTGTTCTTTCCAGAGAAGGGGAAATTGCAAACAGGTTGGTTACAGATGTTCAGATATGAGGGGCCTGGATAGTGTAGATAGGGAGAAATTGTTCCAGTGGGCTATTATGATCTGGAATGCCTGAGAGTGTGGTGGAGACAGGTTCAATTGTGGCTTTCAAAAGAGAATTAGATCATTATCTGAAGAGAATGAATTTCCAGGGTCACAGAGAAAAGGCAGGGCATGGGACTAGCTAAGCAGCTGTTACAGAGAACTATCTCGGGCACAAGGGGCCCAATGGTCTCCTTCACTGCAATAACAATTGAATAATTTTATGGTTCATTCTATGATTAATAACTTAGTTCCCTATTTCTAGAAAGCAGATTGAAGAACATTGGTTTTGAGGAAGGAGGAGTCAGTGAATTCATGTGTTCATTGAGGTTAAACAGGCCGTAGGTGAGGAGAAATGTCTCTCTAAATCCCAGGGAAATACTGCATGTTAAATATAGATAAACTCCTTCAGACCTAGTCCATTAAGCCCACTTTAGTAATACTCCAAGTCAGCTGTAACATAGGTTAGATATAACACTACCAGGTCATCGGAACATTGGAACATATGAATGAGGGAGGACATTCAGCCCTTCTGCTCCGTTCTGCCATGCAATTAGATTATGGCTGATCTATATCTCAACTCCATGTCCCTTGGTACCCAAACAGAAATCTATTATTTCAGTCTTGAAAGCTGCACCTGCACCACCCCACCCCACCCCCCCCTCCCCCTGCCTCCGCACCTCATCCCCGCCAGAAGCCAAAGCTTTTTTGGAGGGAGATAGTCCAAGATTTCTACTTCCCTTTGTGTAAAAAAAAGTGTTCACTGATATCCCCACTGAACATCCTTGCTCTAATATGAATCTTATGCCCACTTGTCCTTTGATCACCCAGCAGAGGATAAAACTTCTGCAAATTGACTGTATCGGATCCCTTGATATTTTAAATCCCCTTGAACAGATCACCCACCCCCCCCCCACCCCTGCCCCCCCCTCAGTCTCTTATACACATGGGAACACAAGCCAAGTTTATGCAGCCGTTCCTCATGATTTAACCCTTGAAGTCCTGATGTAATTCAAGCAAACCTGCTCCGCAACACCCCAAGATCAATATATCCTTTGTGAACTTTGTGCTTTCTAGTACTCATCGCCTCGACAAGTATCACATTGGTCTGATCTTTTATTTGTTTTTTGTTCATTTGAGCTTGCTATGTCTAAGTTGGTTTTCTGCTTCCTATATCACAACAGTAACTGTGCTTCAAAAAGGACTTCACTCCCTGTAAAAAGGCTCTGAGGTGCTACGAGGTTGTGACAGGTGCTATATAAATGCAAGTTCTTCGGTTGGTTTAGTTCTCTGTTTATATCTTTCTATATCCTGTCCCTTTCATTGTTAATGACAGTCATTGGCACATTAGGATAAATTTAAAGATTGGGACATTTTGTGGGATCCACTTTTGGTTTTGTCCAAGTTTCACCAGGGTTTGGGAAACTGCCTATTTACATGTGGAGTGAAAGTTGGGCAGATCACCCCCCTCAAATCACAACATAGTTACATTCGGATCAGGAGAATGGCAGTTTCCAAACGCTGCCGCTTTCGGCTGGGTATTCCCCATTCCATGACATCACCGTTACCAGTGAGAGGCCCTGCTCTTTATATTGAGCTGCTGTGGAGCTGCAGAAGTCACACAGCACTGGCTGAGAGTGAGAGAGTACACGGCTGGATCACTCACTCACTCACACACACAGACGCCAGGTACTCACAAAAACTCCGAATCACATCTGACACCATGAGCGCCGAGAACAAGTCGCTGGACCTTGAGAGTGGAGCAGTATTTGTCGTCAGGCAGTCGGAGCCGAAGAGAAGCTGTTTCTGGCCGTCCCTGTGTGCGGTGGCTGTGCTCGGCTTGTTGGCTGTGTCTTCCTACCTCGCACTCTGTCAGCTCGGAGTTCTCCCTTCCAAGCAGGTGAGTGACTTTCTCTGGAGAACAGTGATCAAGTTCCGTCTTTCTCTGGTTTTCTGCATTCCTCAGGGAGTCTGCTTTAAGTGCGCTCTAAGGCTGTGTAGTTATTTCAGTGTGGGTCTCCAGCTCACCTCCTTGCAGTAAAGCGGTAAACGATGTTCAGTCACTTCATCCAAGGGGCTAGCTTTTGCTGCCGTCTCTCAGCAGCCCTGTACTGGACAGCGGCAGACGTTTAACATCCAACTCTGTACATGATGCAGCTTTAGCCCAGCGAGCTAGTTAATAGCAGACCCCTCTCTGATAAACGCGGAATATAGTTACTAGTCTGCGCTGTCGACACAACTAAGGCAGAAACAGGAACAATCTGCTGTCAGTCTCGACTCTGACAATCAGACAGTTGGAATTTAGTTTCAGAAAGACCTCAAATGATTCTCCTCCATCGCGCCAATGTTGTTCATTCTGGTTTCAATAATTACACCTGAACCAGAAAAACATAAAGTTTAAAAAGGCATCTTTTTCTTTAAAAAATACATCCAAACAATAGAATAAAACGTTTAGAATAGAAAGATAATGTACCTGTAGGTCTGGATTGAATGCAAACATGGTCCTGCTAAATTATCATGGAAATTCAGGGTGAATTTCACAACTTAATCTCTTTCCTTGTTTAATTTCTCCAGGAATTAAGACAGAATTCGAACGTGGCAGCAGCTCCCCAGAACAGTGGTGAGTGCTCTATCAATCTGCTTTTCTTCCAATCTCTTCTCTCTCTCTCTATCGATCTCTATCAATTTTTCTCTCGATCAATCTGTTTCTTTCCCAATATTGCTCAATCTCTCTCCTTGTCAAGATCTCTCCTTAGCTCTCAGTCAATCATTTTCACAATCTCTCTCTCTCGCTGTCTCAGTCAATGGCAATCTGCCCAGCAAGCTGCTTAACACTCTATCTCCTTGCCCCATCTCTATTTCTCTTTCCTTTCTCTCTCTCTCTCTCTCGTTCTCACTGTCAGTCAGTTTTCAGTCTGTGTGTTTGTTACAATAGTGACTGAGAATCTGTCTTTTCCATTTCCAGGTTTGCCTCATCTCATGAAGCAGGTGGGAAATGACCCGAGGGGAAGAATCGCAGCTCACCTGACAGGTACAGAACTATTCTCAACCTCATTAATAACCCCATGTCCTTTAGATAACCACCATCGCTGTAGCACATCAAGGAATTTCAGGGTGCTGGGGTTAGAGAAGGGGGGATGGGATTATTTGGGTAGTCTTAACAAAGACGCTGCACAGGCACAATGGGGCCAAAATCCATCTGTGAAATGTCTTCCTCCCATTCCCTGGGTGATTGGTGACTCCAGCACTTCACTGATGTGTGAGCTGAGCCTGGGAGTGATGGTGGGCTTTACAATTGCACTTGGGATTAAATCCACACACAGATTTATTCTGATTTGTGGATTCCACCCGATGCTGGTGAAGAGCAAGGAGGAGTAAAATCCTGGCTGACATGGATCCTGGCTTGCCCTGGATGCTGAAGCCAGTTGTATCCCATCTATTCACTGCCTGGCTAACATCAGTTCCTTCAACATAGATTTCTGTGCATTTAGCAATACTTCCTTCAGTGACCAATGAATAGAACTTGTACTGCTTAATGGTTAACACAAATTGGCTACACTCCTATTTGGGGTAGAAGGCTCTCTGGTGTCCTGGCCAATATATATCATTCACCTAATATAGCTGAAAAACAGATGAGTCATTTGTTATCACAGTGCAATTTGCAGGAGCTTGCTATGCTCAAATTAATTGTCTAATTTCCTGCAATACCACAGTGACTATACTTCAAAAGTACCTCATTGGTTGTGAAGTGCTTTGTGATGTCCTGAGGTTGTGAATGGCGCTATATAAATTTAAGCTATCTCTTTGTCCTTATTCCTTCCTTATGCTGTTTCCTTTCTGTCCTCACAGCTTCACCAATCAGCAGAGAAAAGAAGATCTTTTGGCAGAATGAGGCGGACTCCACCTTCATCAAGGGTGTAGAGTTCAGGGACAACAGTCTCGTCATCAAGACCCCTGGTCAGTACTTTGTTTACGCCCAGGTGGTCTTCTACAGCAAGGGCTGTCAGGACAAGGCCATCTATCTGAGCCATGAGCTCGTCAAGCTGTCACCGAGTTATCCAGAGGAAGCCTTGTTACTGAAGGCCACCAAGTCCGCCTGCCATTACCACCAGCATGGAGAGCACTGGTACAAAACCTCCTACCAGGGAGCCATATTTGAGTTTGAGGAGGGAGATCAGATCTTCTCCAGGGTTAATGAGGAGGTGGTGGGATACGTCGACACTGCCCAGGGAAAGAGTTTCTTTGGAATGTTTGCTGTATAAGGATCTTGCGTCGCCCCTAGTGATTAACAGTTACTGAGAATTTCAAATTGAAATGCAGCAAAAACTGTTTAGGGCACATTGTCCTATCTGGCACTAATTGGACAGGGAGATTCAATTCTCTTTCATTTTATGTAAAGACTTACAGAGACAAAAATGATCAAATGTGTTAGGGTTTTAGAATTGGATAGTGTGATGGGTTATCACACTGAACTTTCAGTAACGTCACTCCAGATTCCTGCACAGCACAGAGTGTTGCTCATTAGGGGGCGCTATGCTTGGACCCATCTGGCAGAATAGGCTAGAGGGGCTGAATGGCCTCCACCTGTCCCTATGACATTCCTGTACTCCCACATACCTTTACCACTGGGAACAGATGTAGGTGAATCACTGCTGTGCCGGATTCTTCACGTTTCATGAGCTGAATTGTGTTGCAAACGTGTAAAGAGATGGTTGCACAATAATTGTTCTCCAAATAAGCTGAATTTCTCATTTCAGTGAACTATGAAAGCAACTGGTTCTTTAATTTATTTCTTATTTAAATGATATTTAATGTTCATGTTATTTAAACTGGTGCTCTTCGGGGAGAGAGTAATTAGACAATCCAAAGAGTTTACTAGCTCAGGTCTGATATTCAGGCTGGTTAGCCTGTGGTGCCAGTTATTGGTCCTTGAAGAGTATGGGCTATGCCTTACCATCTATTTGTGTTATGATATCTCTGATACCTTTGTGAAAACACAGTAATGTTTCTCGTGTAAAGTCTCTGAGCTTTCGGTTGGGTGATAAAGCCAGCCAAGCTCCCAGCAGCCAATTGGCCTTCCACCTCTACAATGCCATTGGTTAACTTTTCATAGGATCTTAACCTTTCTAGAATATGTGTGGTTAACACTTAACCAATTAAGATGGGGTGAGAAGACTCACCAAACACTACAAAAACCATTTTTAAAAAATGTACGATGGTGAATAATTTGAAGAAGCTGTCGGTAGTTTATTACTGTTTTGACTGGTCATTATTTGAATGGAACATGTGCTGCTCTGATCTATTGCTGGGGTTGTTTGTCTCTCCGGAGAACTTACATTCTCCCAGTGCCTTGCAGCCTCCATTTGTCATTCTTCAGACTGGGTAACACGCAGTGATCCCAGCGAGAAATCTAATTGGTTCTACACACCAAGAGATATTTTTTACCTAGAATGTTGGGCTGGTGAATATTATTTGTGCTTCATTGCCCAAAATCTGTGTTTTATTTAAAATGTAACATCTGGTTTAAAAATATCTCTCAGTGGTGTAAATACTGTCAAGCTTAGAATGTTCCAGGTTGATTTAAGTTACTATTTAATTGTATTTATCAAGTATCATATTTATACTATTTATTATTTAAATTATTATTTACTTCTGCATGGGTGTACAGAAATTAATAAAAATGTTTTAAGAAAATGAAACGTTTCTTTCTGTTTACTGCACATTGATTTGCATTTAGAGATTTTCATGGGAATTCACATCCAGAATTATCAGATTGGGAACCTCAGAAGGGATCAGGAGATCAGGAATTCACAGGTTTTGGAGATTGGGAGTCTGGGTGAGGGGGTCAGGTGTTTGGGAATAAGAAATAGGAGTAGGAGGAGGAATATAATTCCTCAAGCCTGCTGCATCATTCAGTTAGATCATGGCTGATCATCGACCTCAAGTCCACTTTCACACCCAACTCACATAATCCCTTGATTCCCCTGAAGGCTTGAGAAAACTTTGATCACCCCCTCAACGATTGAACATTCACAACTACCTGGCACAGAGAAGTCCTAAGATCCTTAACCCTCTGTGTGAAACCATCTCTCCTCATCTCTGTCCGAAATGGCCAACCTCTGATTCTGCGACTGTGGCTTCAAGAAATACACTCCCCAGCCAGGGGAGGTGCCACCTCTCAGTCTCTTTCCTGGATAACCTTGGAATCTTATGTGTTTCAATTAGATCACATCTCATTCTTCTAAGCTCTGGTGAACATAGACCCATTCGACTCAGTCTCCACTCAAAAGACAATGCTCTCATCCTGGGAACCAAACTAATGAAAATTCATTATATCGCCTCCAAGGCTAGCATATCCTTCCTTAGATATAGGGGCCAAAACTATACACAGTACACCAGGTGTGGTTTTCCGAACAGCTTCTTGTACCAGAATGCTAAATTTCTTGTACAGGGACACCCAGATCCCTCTGAACAACAATGTTGAATAGTTTCTCATCACTACTTTTCTCTTCTCCCATCCAAAGTGAATAACCTCACATGTCCCGACTTCTATGTTCCATCTGTCAACTTCTTGCCTAAGTACTTAAACTATCTCTATTTATTTGAAGACACTTTGTGTCCTCTCTGGATTTTACTTTTCTGCCTAGCTGTGTAATGTCAGCAAACTTGAATATATTATGCTCAGTCCCTTCACCTAAGTCATTTGCAAATATTTGTGGCCTCTGCACTGATTCATGTGGCAGCCCAGTAATAATATGCTGCCAACCTGAAAATAACTTGCTTATTCTTACTCAGTTTTTCTTACCGTTAATTGATTATATATTGCTTCTAATATATTACTCTCCACACCAAGAGACCTTACTTTTTACAGCAACCTTTCCTGTATCAACTTTTTGAAAATCCAATTGCACTACATCCACTGGTTCTCCCTTAGCTACATTGCTTTCAGAGACCAGTTTTAAAGGGGTCTCTAACCATTGGAGACCTTCCTTCAGGAGGAAGTATAATCATCTGAGACAGCCGTTAAAGAGGGAATCAACCCATCAGGCACAATTTTCAAGAGGTGCCTAACCATCCAGAAACCCACTTTAAAGAGAGAGTCTAACAATCAGAGACCCACTTTAAAGAGGGAGTGTAAAAATGGGGCTCCCTTTAAAAGAGGGAGTTCAACCATCAGAGATCCCTTTAAAGGGGGAGATGAACCATCATGGATCCCTACTTCTGTAGCTTCTGTCACAAGGCAATGCCCTTTTAGTTTTGAAAATATGATTTTTCAACTTTCAACTGAACTGAAATTTTTCAATTTGAAATGAGGCAGGTCAAGCTTCTTAAAAATGCAAGGTTAACTTCCAGGGTGAAGGCAAGAAACAAACAAACCACACTCAGACGAGTGTGATGAGAGAGACATTTCCTATAATTCAATGACCCACCAAAACTTGTCACTGTCTGAGGAAGCGACATTAAAACGTAAAGTGCTGGATATTGAAACAATGGCTGTCACAGGCAGACCCACCCCAAACCCCTTGGAAATACACAACAGGTGAAGTATTTCAGGACAAGGCTTCCAGCAACTGAAGGGGGAGGGGAGGTCGGGGGCGGGGTGGTGGTTGCAAGGAAGTTTTCAGCAGAGGAAACAGGCTGAAAGCAGGGCTCTCTCCCCCTATCTCTCTTGGAACAAGTACATTACCTGATGCTGAAGGCAACTTTCCTAGAAATCTGTTGGTGAATTGAAATCTCCTAACAATTGCAACATCTTCTACATCTGAACGCATCCGTGAAACCAGCTTATCCATGGTGGCTGTAACATTTAAAAATCTATGCCTCAAGGACAATCAAAGGGCGCTTAACCGTATATTCTTTTAGCCTTTTTTTAATGGGCTCTAACCTCCCTTATTTCGGGCACCTGTATGCGCGTGTGTGCTTGAGTGTGGGTGTGTCCTTGTGTGTGTGGGTGTGTGTCTGGGTGTGCATGTGTGTCTGTGTGTGTGTTTGTGTGTCTGTGTCTGTGTGAGTATGTCTGCGTGTGTGTGTATGTGTGTCTGTGTGAATATGTGTATGTGTGTGTGTGTCTGTGTGTGTGTACGTGTGTGTGTGTGCATGTGTGTGTGTGTGTGTGTGTGTGTGTGTCTGTGTGTGTGTGTCTCTGTGACATCACATTTTTATTTTATTTTTTCTTGGGTTTAGTGGTTAATAAATTCCAGGAAAAGGGAAAGAGGAAGGAAGTTTAAATAAAAAGAGCTCAAACTGAGAAAGGTGGATCACGCTGTGCCCATTGAAGGCACCTGTAGCTCAGCCTTAAGATTTGAGGTATTCCAGGTTGCCCATTTAACCCCGAAGTTTGATGAAGACAAGGTGAAGACCTTTATCTCTTTCAAAAGGTTAGCACAACAGTTAAAATGGCCAGTCCAACACTGGTCCCTGCTGTTGCAAAAGAAGGTGACAGGAAAAGCTCCCTCTTACCTGAGGAAAGTGCAACAAGCTATGGGGCAGTGAAAAGAGCTATTTTTAGTGCATATCAGTTAGTGCCAGAGGCATGCCATCAGAAATTCTGTACCCTCAGTAAACGGCCTGGACAGATGTGCCTGGAATTTGAATGGTTTAAAAGCTGCTCACTTTTGACCGGTGGGTAAAGGCGCTTAAAATTGAGGCCACCTACAAAAATCTTCATGAAATAATTCCCCTCAAGGAGTTCAAAGGCTCCATAACCTTCCTGCTAAGAAGTCACATAGGAAAACAGGGATTAACAGGGGCCAGACAGGCAGCAACCCTCGCTGATGATTATAGGCTGATCTGCAAACCCTCATCCTAAACAAAACCCTTCCCCAGTCACCTCCATCCAACTGAGAAGGATAGAAGGAGGGAGACTGATAGGAAACTGAGCACACGTGGGAGAGAAGGGGGCCTCCTCGGGCCGGAAGGGATGGTGTTGGGAAGAGGACTGAGGCCAAGCAGCCTGTGTGTTTTAACTGCTGCAAGGCAGGACATCTCTGTGCTGATTGCTGGAGATTACGGGTAAAACCTGTGGGATTAGTTGGGGCACACAGACACCGCCCAGAAAGTGGGAGTCAGACAGAGGATAGCAGGCCAGGCAATGGCTCTGATTCCTGTAAATGCACCGCTGAGAGTGCGGGTGAGTTAAAAAAAAATCCCTGAGGGTTACAAGGACTTTGCATCAAAAGGAAGATTGGCCACATTTCACCAGGGTGAGGTGAGTAAGCCTGTACTGATACTGACGAATACAGGAGCCAGCCAAACTCAACTGCTGGGAAAAGACATGACGTTTCCACCAGAGAGTGCAATAAATGCCAAGATGTTGGTAAAGGGGATTGAAGGAGGGTACATGTCCATCCCCTTATACCGAGTGCACCTGGAGTGCAACATTTTTTCAGGGCTGGTGACTGCGGGACTCGCCCACAGGGTTCACCTGCTCCTTGACAATGACCTGGCGAGATCTAAAGTGATAGCCTCCCCAGTGGCCTCAGATAAGCCGACCAAGGTCAGGGAGACAGAACAGCCGTAGGGGAAAGTGCCTGACATTTCCCTGACTGTGTGGTCACCATAAGAACATAAGACGTAGGAGCAGAAGTAGGCCATTCAGCCCATCGAGCCTTCAATGAAATCAAGGCTGATTTGCTAATCCTTAACCACTTTCCTGCCTTTTCCCCATCACCACTGATTCCCTTACTGATTAAAATTCTGTCTATCTCAGCCTTGAATATACTTAATGTCCCAGCCTCCACAGCCCTCTGTGGTAAAGAATTCCACAAACTAACTATCCTCTGAGAGAAGAAATTCCTCCTCATCTCTGCTTTAAATAGACAACCCCTTACTCTGAGATTATGCCCTCTGATCCTAGACTCTTGGATAAAGGGAAACAATCTCTCAGCAAATACCCTGTCAAGCCCCCTAAGAATCCTATTTGTTTCAATAAGGTCGCCTCTCATTCTTCTAAACTCCAATGAGTACAGGCCCAACCTGCTCAACCTTACACCTCACTGAAAGTGGCAACGCAGGTGGATAAGGTAGTCAGGAAGGCATATGACATGCTTGCCTTCATTGGCAGGGGTATTGAGTATAAAAGCTGGGAAGTCATGCTGCAGCTGTATAGAACCTTGGTTAGGCCACACTTGGAATATTGCATGCAATTCTGGTCACCACATTACCAGAAGGATATGGAGGTGTTGGAGAGGGTGCAGAGGAAGTTTACCAGGATGCTGCCTGGTCAGGAGGTTATTAGATATGAGGAGAGGTTGGAGGAACTCGGATTGTTCTCACTAGAGCGACGGAGATTGAGGGGCGACTTGATAGAAGTTTACAAAATTATGAGTGGCATGGATAGAGTAGATAGAAGCTTTTTCCGAGGGTGGAAGGATCAATTACTAGGGGACATAGATTTAAGATGAGAGGAGAAAACTATAGAGGAGATGTGTGGGGCAAGTTTTTTACGCAGAGAGTAGTGAGTGTCTGGAATTCGCTGCCAGAGGAGGTGGTGGAAGCAGGTACGATAGTGGTGTTTAAGAGGCAGCTTGACAAATACATGAATAGGATGGGAATAGAGGGATACGGACCCCAGAAGTGCAAAATGTTTTAGTTGACAGGCAATATGATCAGTGCAGGCTTGGAGGGCCGAAGGGCCTGTTCCTGTTCTGTACTTTTCTTTGTTCTTTGTTCTTTGTTCTCTCCTCATAAGAAAATCCTTCCATACCCAAGGTCAACCTAGTGAACCTTCTTTGGACTGCCTCCAATGCCAGTGTATCTTTCCTTAGATAAGGGAGCCAAAACTGTTCACAGTATTCTAGGTGTGGTGACCCGATCAAGGGCCAAGCAAGGTCTGTCAGAGGAGGCTAAAGTGGTACTGCAGACAGAGGACCTGACAGTCTAATCATCTGAAACCTTTTTCAGGATTCTCGAAGACCCTAAGGATCTAGTGAATTGATTGTTCTTGGTAGCAGCCCAGTAAACTGACCCACTGTTAAAAACATTGGTTGCTCATTGAAGCTGAGGCAGGAGCAGTCCCTGAATGCTACTTGTGGTCATCTGGGGTGCAATACACCTTTAAGAGAATGTGAGCAGATTGGCCACATGATTGCATTACCCAGTTGCTGTGTTACGTGGGCTACATTGTTAATCAGTAGTTTTAGAATGGGTTTTGGCTTGAGAAGCACACATACGTTTGAGTGCTCCATTACTTATGTGAATAAACAGCATTTGCTTCATTTTGTGATGGTCTCTGCATCTACATCATCTTGATTAGCAACTCACTCATCAGTAGTTCACTGAACAAAGAGACCCGATAGAACATAACACTACTATTTTAAGAAGGAGGTGCCAATGAGGAAGTGGAGACCCCCTCACAGACCTGCAAACGAGGAGTCGACAGTGATCCACCAGGTAGTGGTCCCGCCGAGGTACTGTGGGGCAATATTAGGGTGAGCTCACAAAATCCCGATGGCTGGGCATGTCGGTATATGAATAATCTAAGCCCGCATCAGCCAGCATTTTACTGGTCGCACCTCCACGGGGATGTAGTAAGGTCTTGCAGAACCAGGTTGTGGGAAAACCCCAGCCTGCAACAAAACCTACACTAATGATTCCCTCGCAGGCTTTCGGGAACATTTCAGCAAGTTGTTAGTGGACGGTGTGGGGCTTCTGCCCTAAACAAATGGGAGGTACCAGTAGAGCAATACCACCCTGGGCGAGGCTGCCCGCTTCCCAGAGGCTGGTCCCCTGAGGACCATATCTGCTAAAACAGTGAGTGGGGGAATTAACACAACTCTTTACCGGGCATGAACTGCCCACCGAGATCCAGTCAGATCAGGGCTCAAATTTCATATCCAACTATTCCAGAAAGCCGTGGGGAACCTGGGCGTGACCCAGTTGAAGTCTTCAGCAGATTACCCACAGTTGCAGAGGGCGCTAGAACAGTACCACCAGACCCTAAAAACAATGGTCAGGACATGAGTACCCCCATGACTGGGATAAAGGATTAGGTTTTCTTCTGTTCGCTGTCAGGGACTCACCTAATGAGTTTACTCTGTTTGAACCAAGTGCGGGGGCTTCTGAAACTAATCAGGGAGAGATGTTTAGAACAGAAGGAGGAAGTATCCATGTCAGACTATGTAACCGTGTTCAGGGAGCGACTCATGAGAACCTGTGATGTGGCTCGAGAACACTTAAACATTTCGCAGACAGCTATGAAGAGACAGGCAGACAAACATGCTCTGTCACCCTGGAGACTATGTGTTAGTGCTCCTACCAACACCAGGTGAACACTTAAAAACCCGGTTCAGTGGCCTGTACAGAGTAGCAAAGAAACTCAGGGAAGTAAATTCTCTGACTTAGACCCCAGATTAGGGGAAAAGCAAAAGCTGTGTCATGTCAACATGATAAAGGAATATCACAGCTGAGAAGGGGACAAGCAGTTAATCATCTGTCCCATTGCCATCGATCAGAGGATGAGGGTGGCAGTGGGGATGAATTGGAGGGAGATGTGGGTGGGACCCACATGGAAGCCCCTACTGCCCGACTAACCAACACAGAGATATGAGTGAATGAAACTACTTATTCGCCCACCTAAGCGCAGAACAGCTTGCAGACTTGACTAGGCTGCTTACTGCATTTAAAGGCTTATGCAGAGACAAGCCAGGCTGCACCACACTAGCTCGACATGATGTGTGTGTGAGAGAGGCCCTTCCAATAAGGCAATATCCCTATCGTCTTGGCTCAGAAAAGCTGGCCCAGTTCAGGAGGAGGTTAACTATATGCTGGAGCACTAACTAATAGAGCCCAGCTGCAGTAGCTGGAGCTCCCCAGTTGTGCTGGTGTCCAAGCTGGATGGCTCCACAAGGTTCTGGGTTGACTACCGCAAAGTTAATGCAGTGACCAGAGCCGACTCCTACCCGATACCCCGGCTGGAAGATGGCACAGATAGGGTAGGTAAAGCAGCCTACATTACGAAGATAGATTTACTCAAGCGATTCTGGCAGGTTGCCTTGACCCACTCGTGCAAAGTTAATCATCATCTTTGTGACTCTGGATTGGTTACACCGCAGAATCAGAATCACCAAATCACCTAATCACCGAATCACAGAATCACCAAATCACCGAATCACAGAAACATCAAATCACAGAATCACACAGTTCAGAAGAGGCCTTTCAGCCCATCGAGTCTGCACCAACATGTGAGAAACACCTGACCTACCTACCTAATCCCATTCACCAGCATTTGGCCTATAACCTTGAATGTTATGATGTGCCAAGTGCTCATCCAGGTACTTTTTAGAGGATGTGAGACAACCCACCTCCACCACCCTCCCAGGCAGCGCATTCCAGACCGTCACCTCCCTCTGGGTAAAAAAGTTTTTCCTCACATCCCCCCTAAACCTCCTGCCCCTCACCTTGAACTTATGCCCCCTTGTGACTGACCTTTCAACTAAGGAGAACAGCTGCTCCCTATCCACCCTGTCCATGCCCCTCATAATCTTGTACACCTCGATCAGGTCGCCCCTCAGTCTCCTCTGCTCCAACGAAAACAACCCAAGTCTATCCAACCTCTCTTCATAACTTAAATGTTTCATCCCAGGCAACATCCTGGTGAATCGCCTCTGTACCCCCTCCAATGCAATCACATCCTTCCTATAATGTGACGACCAGAACTGCACACAGTACTCCAACTGTGGCCTCTCCAAGGTTCTATACAATTCCAACATGACCTCCCTACTTTTGTAATCTAGGCCTCGGTTGATAAAGACAAGTGTCCCATATGCCTTTTCACCACCCCACTAACATGCCCCTCTACCTTCAGAGATCTATGGACACCCACAGCAAGGTCCCTTTGTTCCTCAGAACTTCCTAGTGTCATGTTGTTCACTGAAGACTTCCTTGTCAAATTATTCCTTTCTAAGTGTATCACCTCATACTTTTCAGGGCTAAATTCCATCTGCCACTTATGTGCCCATTTCACCACCCATCTATATCTTCCGTTAGCTCAAGATATGCAAACTTACTCTTAACCACCCGGCCAATATTTGTGTCATCCTACCTCCCACATAGTTATCTATGTAGTTTATATAAATGACGAATAATAGGGGACCGAGCATAGATCCCTGTGGTACGCCACTGGACACTGGCTTCCAATCAGTATAGGAGCCTTCTGTCATCACCCTCTGTCTCCTACAACTAAGCTAATTTTGAATCCACCTTATCAAATTACCCTGCATTCCATGTGCATTTGCCTTCTAGTGTTGAGTCATGATATTTGGACTCCAAAATGCTCCAGCCACATTCCAAAGGCTGATGAATCAGGTAGTAGCGGCTTAACCAATTGCATAGTGACTGAGACAACCTCCTAATGTACAGCGACACCTGGTTAGGTAACCCAACCTAATATCTCCTTAGATGGCTCGGTACCATATTTGGTTTGGTAATTACTCTGTGAAGGACTTAGGGATGTTTTATCACCTTAAAGTCATGAAATAAATATAAGCCGTTTGCTTTACAATACTGAGAGGCCACTACAACATCAGAAATATTTGTGATCTTGGGATTCATAAATCATGGCTTCGAGTACAAAGGGAGGGAAGTTATGCTGAACCCTTATAAAGCTCTGTTTAGGTCACAACTAGAGTGTTGCATCCACTCCAGCTCACCACACTTTAGGAAGGATGTGAGGGTCCTTGAGGGAGTGGAGAGGAGATTTACCAGACTGCTTCCAGGGTTGGGGATTTTAGCTATAAGGGTAGGCAAGAGAAGCTGGGGTTTGCCTTGGAGCAGAAGTGACTGGGAAGAGACTTGATGGATGTGCAAAAGATTATGACAGCTTTCGATAAGGTAGACAAGGAAAAATTTTTCCTATTAATTAATTATACGAGGTCTGGGGGACAGAGGTTTAAGAGTTTGGGGCAAGAGATGCAGGGGGAATGTGAGGAACAAGTTTTTTATGCAGTGAGTAGTAATGGCCTGGGGCTTATTGCCTATGAGGCTAGTGGAGATAATCAATGAGTTCAAAGGGAATTGGATGTCCACTTGAAGGGAATAATCCTGTAGGGCTACAAGGAATAGGGGAGTGAATGGGACTAACTGGATTGCTCCATGGACAGTTGGCATGGATTTGATGGGTAGAAACGCCGCCTTCAATGCAGTGAATGAATCTACAGGCGGGACTTTTCAGATGGAACTGTTTTCCACCCCTCCACTCCAATCACAACAGCCCTACAGCCTTTTACTCTGTGGAGTGTCAAATGGCTGGAGGAGGGTCTTCTGCCCCTCACTTGGGAGGAGGTTCTGCCCTAAGAAGCTTCCAGCCAAACTGAATGGCCAGCATCTCTGTGATCCCAGCAGCGACACTGGCTGCACTGTCCACTGGTGGAACTACAAGTAGTCCCCAGTGTCAAAGTGCCAGAGCCCCAGGTCTAGGTAGGTGTGGTGGTCTTGTGGAAGAGAAGGGAGTGGAGACTGTGGGGTGGTGGGGAGAGAGGTTGGAGGTCTTGATAGTAGGGCCAAGTAGGGAGGGTGCCTCTGGCAGGTTGGCAAACTTTGGTAGGGCCTGTGAAAGGCACACCCCTCCACCCTTTCCCACCCGAGGCTCAAGCAAGATGCCTTAAGGGCCTCAGTTGGGGCAAAGATGGGTGGACCGCCCTTAGTGGGGCAGGTCAAGGAGCAGGCGGGAAGGCAATGGGAGGTAGGTGGTGGAGGGGCGGGGGGGGGGGGGGGTGTGGGGGCGGGGGGGGGGGGGGGGGGGGGGTGGGGGGGGGTAACTGGAGGAAATTTATGCATTTTGTGCAACCGTGCAATTCTGCCCAATGGCTCTATGACTCAAAGTGCCAAAGCCAAACAGTCCAGATCAAACATTAAACAGAGGTCATGCCTATTCAGGTGCATGTGAAAAATCCCTTGGAGCTATTTGGAAAAGAGACATACTGTCGCTTAAATTTGATTTGCCAATTGTTTTGCCCGTTTAATTCCCAGAGATTAGAAACATCAGGACAGGAGAAGCTCGCTCCGCTGGGAGAAACTTCGCTATCCAATCAGATCAGGGCTGATCCGTAACTTTTACTTTGATTTCTGTTCTTTAACGGATTCGCTCTTTGGCAATCGATCCCTTTGAGAAATCCATCAGCCATTGTTCTGAAGGTTTCAATTTAGCCCAACCTCCTCAGCCTTTCAGGGAGGCGAGGCCCAGGCTGGTGTGAAGAGTCTGGCCTGGACTTGGCTCATCGCTGAGCGATGGTTGCCGGGTCCTGGATTCCCGCATGAAGTGGAATCGGGCGGGTGTTGTACAGGCTCTGGAAGGGCGGGAAACGTGTTGGGCGGGGTGGCTGAAACTGCGGTTTCCCGATGACGTTAAGTTAGCAGCGTGGTAGTGGCGTTTGGGTCTCACGCTGTCCGGTGGCATACACTGGCATGTCATGAATACTCATTATATTTAAACTTTTAGTGATTAAGGTTAAGTCGGCAGCGCACAGGGACCTCGTGGCACTTCACGTTTGTTTAAAGGTGGCCTGCATCTACTGGCTTTGTGCAGTTGTGTCTGAGGTGGGCATTTCTGTGCAGCACAAGGGAGGGCAGCGGGAGATTGGCATTTTGCACGGAGGCTGTTGCCCAGGCAACACCGAGTCAGGGGTGAGGGAGGGATGGGTTGTGGAGTGGGGTTGGGGGCGTGGAGGAGTTGAAGAGGGATCCTAGGGAGGATAGCGGGTGGTCTTGGGGTTTGGCGGAGTGATGTGAGGGGGCTTGGCATCCTGAACCTGTTGGGCAGGGACAAGTCAGTCAAGGGAAATAAATGAGGTGCCTAAAAGGTGATGTCAGTACTGTCCAAATGTGAGTCCATCTCAGGGTGTTGGTTGGCAGAGTCCATACAGGACTTTGAGTCCATCTACAACATTTCAATTACCCCCACTGAGAGTGATCTCGGACAATGTCCTTTACAATGCATAGCAGGGAGGGCCAGCTGAGACTGCAAGTGCAGCCATGTCCCACAGAGTGGTAAGTACAACACTGACACTAACGTGAACATTCAGCAAAGAGGGAACAAAAAAACACATCATTTCTTCCACAATACTAGAAATGGCCCTAACTCCTCTGTAACCATCAAATACATGCCAATGAGAGGCAAGCCAGTACACTTCGCTCTCTGACTAAGCTTGTCTGAACAAATGATGATGATGCACGAGTAAAGTGAACCAATGGAATGTGAAATATTTAGTTGAAATTTTGAAAACTGCGCCCCCATGTCACATGTGTGCTCTCAATAAGCCTCTGTTAATGGACATGGAGTTGAGCAGGAAAGGTGTGGCTTTGCGGAAGAGGTTCCCTGTTTGTCCAGGAGGCTCTCTTACAGCCCACACATTCCTGCTGCATCGTCAGCCTATGGCAAGTTTCACCAATGTAAAGTTTCTCCCATGGTGAAATCACATGCGGCTCCCAGGCCAGCCATTGGCACGTTAGATTTCAATTAGAATCGCATGGGAGCCAGCTCCTGACATGGGAGCAGGAGCAATGCCTACTTCTGGTTCTGCCATCAGAAATGGAATGCCAGAGATAAAACACCACCCAGGGTCTCCATGAGGTGAATTCTGAGAAAGGGTTATGCTTCATATTAACTCCTCTCCTTTCTGTGAAATAGATATTTACCATGTAGAATGACCAAATAGCTCTGATGAATGATTTACATGCCTATTTCTAGAAGGCAGATGGAAGAACATTGGTTTTGTGGGAGGAAGATTCAGTCACTGGAAATGTGTTCATTGAGATGAATCAGGCCATAGTTGAGGGAAATGTAGGCAAAGTCCTTCAGATACCATTAAATCCTGCTTACTCCTACTCCAGATCAGGTGTAACACAGGTTAGATGTAGAGTAACATGACCTGGCCAAGATGATTTGGAGCATAAGGACATATGAACAAAAGGAGGCCATTCAGCCCCAGCCTCCCAACCTGTTCCACCATTCAATTAGATCAATGCCAATCTGCACCTGAACCCATCCACCAACCCATGTCCCTTGATATCCACAGCTAACAAAAATCTATCTCAGGCTTGAAAGCCTCAATTGTCCCTCAGTCACCACCAATTTTTGGAGAGAAACTGAGTCCAAGATTTCTGCTTCCCTTTATGTAAAAAAGCACTCTCTGATATCCCCACTGGACAGCCTTGCTCTAGTATGAATCTTATGCCCACTTGTCCTTTGATCACCCAGTAGAGGATAAAGCTTCTGCAAATTGACTATCAGATCCATTGATATTTTAAAACCCTTGAATAGATCACCTCCCTCAATCTCTTATTCACATGGCCATATTTATGCAGCCTTTCATCATGATTTAACCCTTGAAGTCCTGATGTAATTCAAGCAAGCCTGGTCCACAACTCTTCAAGGTCAATATATCCTTTGTGAACTTTGTGCTTTCCAATACTCATCACTCAACAAAAATCACTTTATCTGATATTTTATAATAAAAACAGAAAATGCTGGAAACACTCAGCAGGTCTGGCAGCTTCTGTGGACACAGAGATATAAACAAAAAAACTGCGGATGATGGAAATCCAAAACAAAAACAGAATTACCTGGAAAAACTCAGCAGGTCTGGCAGCATCGGCGGAGAAGAAAAGAGTTGACGTTTCGAGTCCTCATGACCCTTCGACAGAACTTGAGTTCGAGTCCAAGAAAGATTTGAAATATAAGCTGGTTTAAGGTGTGTGTGTGGGGGGCGGAGAGATAGAGACACAGAGAGGTGGAGGAGGGGGGGGGGGCGGCTGGTGTTGTTGTAAGGACAAACAAGCAGTGATAGAAGCAGATCATCAAAAGATGTCAACGACAACAGAACAAAAGAACACATAGGTGTTAAAGTTGGTGATATTATCTAAACGAATGTGCTAATTAAGAATGGATGGTAGGGCACTCAAGGTATAGCTCTAGTGGGGGTGGGGAGAGCATAAAAGATTTTTAAAAATTTAAAAATAATGGAAATAGGTGGGAAAAGGAAAATCTATATAATTTATTGGGAAAAAAAAAGGAAGGGGGAAACAGAAAGGGGGTGGGGATGGGGGAGGGAGCTCACGACCTAAAGTTGTTGAATTCAATATTCAGTCCGGAAGGCTGTAAAGTGCCTAGTCAGAAGATGAGGTGTTGTTTCTCCAGTTTGCGTTGGAACAATGCAGCAAGCCAAGGACAGACATGTGGGCAAGAGAGCAGGGTGGAGTGTTAAAATGGCAAGCGACAGGGAGGTTTGGGTCATTCTTGCGGACAGACCGCAGGTGTTCTGCAAAGTGGTCGCCCAGTTTACGTTTGGTCTCTCCAATGTAGAGGAGACCACATTGGGAGCAACGAATGCAATAGACTAAGTTGAGGGAAATGCAAGTGAAATGCTGCTTCACTTGAAAGGAGTGTTTGGGCCCTTGGACGGTGAGGAGAGAGGAAGTGATGGGGCAGGTGTTGCATCTTTTGCGTGGGCATGGGGTGGTGCCAAAGGAGGGGGTTGAGGAGTAGGGGGTGATGGAGGAGTGGACCAAGGTGTCCCGGAGGGAGCGATCCCTATGGAATGCCGATAGGGGGGGTGAAGGGAAGATGTGTTTGGTGGTGGCATCATGCTGGAGTTGGCGGAAATGGTGGAGGATGATCCTTTGAATGCGGAGGCTGGTGGGGTGATAAGTGAGGACAAGGGGGACCCTATCATGTTTCTGGGAGGGAGGAGAAGGCGTGAGGGCTGATGCGCGGGAGATGGGCCAGACACGGTTGAGGGCCCTGTCAACGACCGTGGGTGGAAAACCTCGGTTAAGGAAGAAGGAGGACATGTCAGAGGAACTTCTTTTGAAGGTAGCATCATCAGAACAGATGCGACGGAGGCGAAGGAACTGAGAGAATGGGATGGAGTCCTTACAGGAATCGGGGTGTGAGGAGCTGTAGTCGAGATAGCTGTGGGAGTCGGTGGGTTTGTAATGGATATTGGTGGACAGTCTATCACCAGAGATTGAGACAGAGAGGTCAAGGAAGGGAAGGGAAGTGTCAGAGATGGACCATGTGAAAATGATGGAGAGGTGGAAATTGGAAGCAAAATTAATAAATTTTTCCAAGTCCCGACGAGAGCATGAAGCGGCACCGAAGTAATCATCGATGTACCGGAGAAAGAGTTGTGGAAGGGGGCCGGAGTAGGACTGGAACAAGGAATGTTCCACATACCCCATAAAGAAACAGGCATAGCTGGGGCCCATGCGGGTACCCATAGCCACACCTTTTATTTGGAGGAAGTGAGAGGAGTTGAAGGAGAAATTGTTCACCTTCAACTCCTCTCACTTCCTCCAAATAAAAGGTGTGGCTATGGGTACCCACATGGGCCCCAGCTATGCCTGTTTCTTTATGGCGTATGTGGAACATTCCTTGTTCCAGTCCTACTCCGGCCCCCTTCCACAGCTCTTTCTCCGATACATTGATGATTACTTTGGTGCTGCTTCATGCTCTCATCGGGACTTGGAAAAATTAATTAATTTTACTTCCAATCTCCACCCCTCCATCATTTTCACATGGTCCATCTCTGACACTTCCCTTCCCTTCCTTGACCTCTCTGTCTCAATCTCTGGTGATAGACTGTCCACCAATATCCATTACAAACCCAGCGACTCCCACAGCTATCTCGACTACAGCTCCTCACACCCCGCTTCCTGTAAGGACTCCATCCCATTCTCTCAGTTCCTTCGCCTCCGTCGCATCTGTTCCGATGATGCTACCTTCAAAAACAGTTCCTCTGACATGTCCTCCTTCTTCCTTAACCGAGGTTTTCCACCCATGGTTGTTGACAGGGCCCTCAACCGTGTCCGGACCATCTCCCGCGCATCCGCCCTCACGCCTTCTCCTCCCTCCCAGAAACATGATAGGGTCCCCCTTGTCCTCACTTATCACCCCACCAGCCTCCGCATTCAAAGGATCATCCTCCACCATTTCCGCCAACTCCAGCATGATGCCACCACCCAACACATCTTCCCTTCACCCCCCTATCGGCATTCCATAGGGATCGCTCCCTCCGGGACACCCTGGTCCACTCCTCCATCACCCCCTACTCCTCAACCCCCTCCTATGGCACCACCCCATGCCCACGCAAAAGATGCAACACCTGCCCCTTCACTTCCTCTCTCCTCACCGTCCAAGGGCCCAAATACTCCTTTCAAGTGAAGCAGCATTTCACTTGCATTTCCCCCAACTTAGTCTACTGCATTCGTTGCTCCCAATGTGGTCTCCTCTACATTGGAGAGACCAAACATAAACTGGGCGACCGCTTTGCAGAACACCTGCGGTCTGTCCACAAGAATGACCCAAACCTCCCTGTCGCTTGCCATTTTAACACTCCACCCTGCTCTCTTGCCCACATGTCTGTCCTTGGCTTGCTGCATTGTTCCGGTGAAGCCCAGCGCAAACTGGAGAAACAACACCTCATCTTCTGACTAGGCACTTTACAGCCTTCTGAACTGAATATTGAATTCAACAACTTTAGGTCGTGAGCTCCCTCCCCCATCCCCACTCCCTTTCTGTTTCCCCCTTCCTTTTTTTTCCCCAATAAATTATATAGATTTTCCTTTTCCCACCTATTTCCATTATTTTTAAATTTTTAAAAATCTTTTATGCTCTCCCCACCCCCACTAGAGCTATACCTTGAGTGCCCTACCATCCATTCTTAATTAGCACATTCGTTTAGATAATATCACCAACTTTAACACCTATGTGTTCTTTTGTTCTGTTGTTGTTGACATCTTTTGATGATCTGCTTCTATCACTGCTTGTTTGTCCCTACAACCACACCCCCCTCCACTTCTCTCTCTCTCTCTCTCTCCGCCCCCCACACACACACCTTAAACCAGCTTATATTTCAACTCTTTCTTGGACTCGAACTCAAGTTCTGTCGAAGGGTCATGAGGACTCGAAACGTCAACTCTTTTCTTCTCCGCTGATGCTGCCAGACCTGCTGAGTTTTTCCAGGTAATTCTGTTTTTGTTCTGTGGAGACAGAAACAGTTAACGATTCAGGTCTGAAGAAGTCATACAGACTCAAACATTAACTGTCCCCCTCTCTAGAAACCCACCGAGTTTTCCCAGCATTTTCTGTTTTTATTTCAAACTTCCACCATCCGCAGTGTTTTGCTTTTATTTGTCTGATTTTCTTTATTCACTTTCTGTTCGTGTGATCCTGCTGTGTGTAAACTGGTTTTACTGTTTCCCAAAGGACAACAGGAAGAACTTCATTGTCCCCCCAACCCCCCCGCCACTTTCATGGGATGTGAGCGTCACCAGCAAGGCCAATATTTCTAACTTTGAACTGAGTGGCTTGCCACACCATTTCAGAGGACAATTTAAGAGTCAACCACATTTCATCGCATGCAGGCTAGACCAGGTATGGGTTTTTGTTATGGGCAACAAGCTGACTTCACTTGAGATGGGTTCATCGCACCATTACTGAGAGGAGCGTCCAATGCAAGATTTACTAATTGAGCTCAAATTCCGCCATATCGGGATTTGGATGCTTTATCGCCTGGAAAATTCGTTTGGTCCCTTGGATTAATTAGCCTAGTTTTTACCACTAAGCCACAATCTGTGAAGCATTTTGCGATATCGTGAAGTTGTGACAGGTTCCAAATAAATGCAAGTTCTTCGGTTGGTTTAGTTCTCTGTTTATATCTTTCTATATCCTGTCCCTTTCATTGTTAATGACAGTCATTGGCACATTAGGATAAATTTAAAGATTGGGACATTTTGTGGAATCCACTTTTGGTTTTGTCCAAGTTTCACCAGGGTTTGGGAAACTGCCTATTTACATGTGGAGTGAAAGTTGGGCAGATCACCCCCCTCAAATCACAACATAGTTACATTCGGATCAGGAGAATGGCAGTTTCCAAACGCTGCCGCTTTCGGCTGGGTATTCCCCATTCCATGACATCACCGTTACCAGTGAGAGGCCCTGCTCTTTATATTGAGCTGCTGTGGAGCTGCAGAAGTCACACAGCACTGGCTGAGAGTGAGAGAGTACACGGCTGGATCACTCACTCACTCACACACACAGACGCCAGGTACTCACAAAAACTCCGAATCACATCTGACACCATGAGCGCCGAGAACAAGTCGCTGGACCTTGAGAGTGGAGCAGTATTTGTCGTCAGGCAGTCGGAGCCGAAGAGAAGCTGTTTCTGGCCGTCCCTGTGTGCGGTGGCTGTGCTCGGCTTGTTGGCTGTGTCTTCCTACCTCGCACTCTGTCAGCTCGGAGTTCTCCCTTCCAAGCAGGTGAGTGACTTTCTCTGGAGAACAGTGATCAAGTTCCGTCTTTCTCTGGTTTTCTGCATTCCTCAGGGAGTCTGCTTTAAGTGCGCTCTAAAGCTGTGTAGTTATTTCAGTGTGGGTCTCCAGCTCACCTCCTTGCAGTAAAGCGGTGAACGATGTTCAGTCACTTCATCCAAGGGGCTAGCTTTTGCTGCCGTCTCTCAGCAGCCCTGTACTGGACAGCGGCAGACGTTTAACATCCAACTCTGTACATGATGCAGCTTTAGCCCAGCGAGCTAGTTAATAGCAGCCGCCTCTCTGATAAACGATCTGCTTTCAATATTGAATCTCAGAATCAGAGTCTGAATGCCCCACAGTGCGCCTGTGGATCTTCGCTGAACTTTTGTACACATGGTCCTATTAAATCTCATGGAGATTCTGGGTGAATTTCACACCTCATCTCTTTCTTTGTTTAATTTCTCCAGGAATTAAGACTGAAAGCTGAGACTATTTATTCGCCTCTGGCAACAACGCCTCAAAGCAGTGGTGAGTGCTCTATTTACCAATTTGTTTTCTCTCTCTTTACCTCTATGTCAATCTCTCGCTATATCAATCTCTCTAACAATATTTCTATCAGCCTATTTCTCTAACAATATCACTCCGTTTCTCTCCTTGTCAATTTCTCTCTTTAGCTCTCAGTCAATCATTTTCACAATCTCTCTCTCTCTGTCTCAGTCAATGGCAATCTGTCTAGTAATCTGTTTAGCACTCTCTCCTTGTCCCCCTCTCTGTCTCTTTCTTTTCTGTCTCGCTGTCAGTCAGTTTTCAGTCTGTGTGTTTGTTACAATAGTGACTGAGAATGCGTCATTTCCATTTCCAGATTTGCCTCGTCTCATGAAGCAGGTGGGAAATGACCCGAGGGGAAAAATCGCAGCTCACCTGACAGGTACAGAACTATTCTCAACCTCATTAATAACCCCACGTCCTGCCTGTAGCCACTGCTACTGTGGCACAGCTGGGAATTATAGGGTTCTGGGGAAAGAAAAGGGCAAGTGGGATTAATTGGATAGCCTTAACAAAGATAGAGCACAGACACGATTGCCAAATCCTTCTTATAAGTCCGTGGGTGATAGGAGACCTCAGCGCTTCACTGAAGTGATTATCCTTGGGGTGTGAGCTGTGCCTGGGAGTGGTGGTGGGCTTTACAATTGCACTGGGGATTAAATCCAAACTTAGTCTTGTTCGGACTTGTGGATTCCACCAGGCACTGAGTTCACTAAATAGCAATGCAGAGCAGAATCCTGCCTGACATGGATCCTGGCTTGCCCTGGATGCTCTGGCCAGTTGTATCCCATCTATTCACTGCCTGGCCAAGATCAGCTACCTCAGTGCAGATTTCTGAACATTTAGCAATGTTTCCTTCAGTGACCAATGGGAGGGAAATTTGCCATCCTTACCCACCTTGGCCTATGTGTGCTGTTTAATATTTAACTTCTGTGAACTCAAATACTTACATCCCTAATTGGAGAAGAGCAGGAGGGACCTCCTGGTGTCCTGACCAATATGTATCCCTCACCCAACATAACTGCAAAACAGCTGATCCAGTTGTTATCACATTGCAATTTGTGGGAGTTTGCTGTGCACAAATTGGGCACCCCAATTCTTTCAATACCACAATACTAATTGAGGAGATGGTGGCACACTGGTAATGTCACTGAGCTAGTAATCTGGAGGCCCAGGCTGATGCTCTGGAGAGATGGGTTCAAATCCCACCATGATACCTGGCGGAGTTAAGATTCAATTAGTAAATCAGGAATATAAAGCTAAATGATCATGAAACTAACATTGAACCCATGGTTCACTGATGTCCTTTAGGGAAGGAAGTCTGCTGTCCTTATCCAGCCTGTCTTATATCTGACTCCAGATTGACAGCAACATGGATGATAATTAACTATCCTACAAAATGGCCTAGCAAGCCACTCTGTTTAAAGGCAATTGGGGATGGGCAACAAATGCTGACCTTGCCAGTGATGCCCACATCCCAACAAAGAAAAAACATTGTGCTGTATTGGTTAATTGTTTGATGAAGTTGTGAATGGTGCCATATAAATTCATGCTGTCTCTTTGTCCTTATTCCATCCTTATGTTGTTTCTCCTTTCTCCCCACAGCTTCGCCAATCAGCAGAGAAAAGAAGGTGGTTTGGCAGAATGAAGTGGACTCCACCTTCACTGAGGGTGTGGAGTTCAGGGACAACCATCTTGTCATCAAGACCCCTGGTCAGTACTTTGTTTACACCCAGGTGGTCTTCCATAACAGCAGCTGTCAGGACAAGGCCATCTATCTGAGCCATGAGCTCGTCAAGCTGTCATCGAGTTATCCAGAGGAAGCCTTGTTACTGAAGGCCACCAAGTCCGCCTGCCATTACCACCAGCACGGAGACCCCTGGTACAAAACCTCCTACCAGGGAGCCATATTCGAGTTTGAGGAGGGAGATCAGATCTTCTCCAGGGTTAATGAGGAGGTGGTGGGATACGTCGACACTACTCAAGGAAAGAGTTTCTTTGGAATGTTTGCTATGTGAAGATTTTGAGTCACCTCTAATAATTAATGATGACTGAACAAGAATTTCAAATTGAAATAGAACAAAAACTGTTTAGGGCACATTGTCCTACCCGGCACTGATTGGACAGGGAGATTCAATTCTCTTTCATTTTATTTAAAGACTTGCAGGGACAAAAATTATCAAGCATATTGGGGCTTTAAGATTGGTACTGCAGTGAGTTATCACACTGAGTTTTCAGTACAGTCACTCCAGAATCATGCACAGTACAGGGTGTTGCTGATCAGATGAGGTACTTTTGAATTCATCTGGCAGAATGGGCTAGAGGGGCTGAATGACCTCCACCTATCCCTATGATGTTCCTGTTCTCCCACATACCTTTAACACTGGGAACAGTTGTAGGTGAATCACTGCTGTGCAGGGTTCTTCATGTTGAATTTGATGAATTGTGTCGTAAACATGTAACTTGATAGTTTTCAATAATTGTGTTCTAAGTAAGCTGAGTTTGTAATTTAAGTTAACTCTATGAGCCACTGGTTCTTTAATTTATTATGTATTTAAATCGTGCTTAATGTTGTTCATGTTACTTAAACTGGTGCTCCTCCGGGAGAGAGTAATTAGCCAATTCCAAGAGCTAACTAGCTCAGGTCTGATATTCAGACTGGTTAGCCTATGGGGCCAGTGACTGGTCTTTGATGAGTATGGTAAATGCCTTACCATCTATTTGTATTATAATATTTCTGATACCTTTGTGAAAGTTCAGTAACGATGCTGCTGCAAGGTCTGAACTTTCTGTTGGGTGCAGCCAATTGGCCTTCCACCTCTACCATGTGATTGTTCAACTTTTTATGGGATGTTCCCTTTCTACTACACGATTGACAGTTAAACTAATTTAAAACGGGAAAGAATATTCTACAAACACTATGAAAATCACCCCAAAAAATGCATGATGGTGAATAATTTTGAGGGAATATTTACTTTCTGTTTAATTCATGGTTATTATTTGATGGAATATGTGTTGCTCTGATCTAAGGTTAATTGGTAGGATTATTTCCCAAGTAGTTTCCATGGAGAAGTCACATTCCCTTCGTGTCTTGGAGCCTCCGCTGGTCATTCTTCAGGCTGGGTAACAGGCAGTAATCCCTGCAAGAAACCTAATGGGTTCAGCACACTGAGAGATTTTCTATCTAGAATGTTGAACTGTTGAATATTAATTGTGGTTCATTGACTAAAATCTGTGTTTGATGTAACACTGTGACATCTGTTTTAAAGATGTTTTTCAGTGGCAAAATTATTTCAAAGTTTAGGATGTTCCAGTTTGATTTAAGTTATTATTTAAACTTATTTATTAATTGATTTATTTATATTATTTATTATTTAAATTATGTACTGCTGAGCTCATGGATGTGAATTAATAAACATATTTTAAGAGAAGGAAATGTTTCTTTCTGATTACCACACATTGATCTGCTTTTAGAGTTTTTCATGAGAAATGGCTCTAGGCGAGGGAAGAAATTTTACATGTTTATGGCTGATGATTCAGATGGTGAGAAATTGCAGAGCTCTGAGCTTCAGAGGGATCTGGACATCCTAGTGCTTGAAATCACAAAAGGCTAGTGTGAAGCTACAGCACATAATTAGGAAAGTTAATAGAATGTTATTTATTGTGATGGAATTTGATTTCAAAAGTAGGGAGGTTATGTTTCAGTTATCCAGGGCACTGCTGAGACCACATCTGGAGTAGTCTGTACAGTACAGGTCTCCTTATTTAAGGAAAGATGTAAATGCATTAGAAGCAGTTCAGAGAAGGTTTACTAGAATACTAGGAATGGGTGGGTTGTCTTATGAGGAAAGGTTGGACAGGTAGGCTTGTATCCACTGGGATTTAGAAGAGTAAGAGCAATTTGATTGAACTCTTTAAGATCCTGAGGGGTCTTGACAGGCTGGATATGTGGAGAGGATGTTTCCTCCTGTGGGAGAATCTAGAACTAGGGGTCACTCATTTAAGATAGAGATGAGGAGAAATTTTTTCTCTGAGGTTAGTGAGTCTTTGGAATGCTCTTCCTCAAAAAGGTGGTGGAAGAAGATTATTTGAATATTTTTAAGGCAGAGCTAGATAGAACGTTGATTAGCAAGGGGGTCAAAGGGGGTAGGCAGGAATGTGAGTTGAGGTTACATACAGATCAACAATTATCTTATTGAATGGTGGAGCAGGCTCAAGGGCATGAGTGGCCTACACCTGCTCCTAATTTGTATGTTTGTATGTGTCCAGGATTATCAGATTGGGAATCTGAAAGAGAGGATTAGATGATCAGGAATCTAGGAAAGGGGACCAGATGATTGGGAAAGTGAAAGTGGAATAGATGATTGGGAATTGGAGAAAGGATAAGTCAACATTTATCCCTCGGCCAACATCAATTAAAATGGTTCATCTGATGATTTATAGCATCTTTTTCCTGGCTGTGCGCAACATACCTGCCACAGTGACTGTGCTTCAATATTAACCCATTTGCTCGAAGTGCTTTGGGAAGTCCTGGAGTCATGAAAGGCACTATGTGATTCATTTTTCCCCCCTCTGTTTTGCGTAGTAAACTATCCCAGGTTGCTGCTGTTCCTGTCTGTTATGCAAGTACAGGTGTTGATGAGGAGACACAGAAGCTGAATGATGCTGGATTGAGTTAATTTTTCCCTGTTACTTGGTCTTATATTTCACACAGGAGCTCAGACTGAAACATACACAACACACACAGCTTCGCATGTCTGTGTGAGGGTGCTTGGGTGGAGTGCTCCAATTATTGTTCAGAATTGCACTCTTTGCTTAATGGGAGAAGATTGTGTAGTGGTAATATCACTGGACTAATTAGCCAGAGGCCCAAACTAATTCCTTGGGAACATGGATTCAAATCCCCACCATGGTAGCTGGATACAAATCTGGAATATAAAGCTAGTGTCAGTAATGGTGATCATGAAACTATATTAGATATCTGGTTCACTAATATCCTTTTGGGAAGGAAATTTACCTGGTCCAGCCTACATGTGACTCCAGACCCACAGCAATGTGTTGGACTCTTAACTTCCCTCGAAATGGTCCAGCAAGCCACTCATTTCAAGGGCAATTAGGGATAGGCAATAAATACTAGCCCACATCCCATGAAATAACAAAGAAAATAAAATCTCTTCATTGAACCCCAGAACATCCATCCCTCTCCTCCAACTCTTCTCCTTCCATTCCCTCTCATTCAATTCTTTCTGACAATCCATCCTCTCCGGTCCTTTCTCACTGATTTCCCTCCTCACGTTCTTGACTTTCTTCTCAGGCTCCTTCTGTTCTTCCCCACTTATCCTATCGGGCAATTCTTCCCAATCCAAATGCCTTCCCTAAATTCTCTGATATTTCACCATTGCATCCTGCATGCACAATGGCCATTCTGTGCAGCTGCCACTCCTCTGTGTCATGGTATATGAATTTCCCAGTGACCTACTCAAAGGATCACATGACAAAATTTCATTTTTTAAGAAATTTATTATGTCAAACACACCAAGATTAACATAGGCTAAATATTACTTAGTAGGCAACTAATACACTAAACTAGAAAAGATATCCTCCATTATTAACTTCTTACACAATTGAAAACACCAGTCTGTACTTATGTCCTATAATGCAGTCTCCGTAGCAATGTAGTCTTGAGTTAAAGTCCAAAGGTCTTCCTGGCTCTAACAAGGTCCCTTCAGTCTGCTTCACCAAGGTCCTTTTAAACAAAATCCCCTTCACTCAGCGCTTTGAGCATAATCAAATTGACTTCTCATTGCAAGGTACCCTCTGGTGATTCTGTGGTCTTTCACTCTTTACAATCCTTGTTTGCTCAAACATGGGTTCCACCCTCACCACCCCTCAGCTTAGTGGTGAACCTAAAAGCAGCCTTTTACCCCTGCTGGCCTAATGGCACCCATTGTGGGTCTTCTTTCACAACTCTTAGTCTGACTGAGAATCTGGGAGTCCGCAAGCAGCAAAAACCCTGTCTTTCCCTTTGTGTCCAGGCGTTAGAGCTCACACCTGACTTTCAATGGTTTTTGACTTGAACCCCTGTCCCCATGGCACCCAGGTCACATGGGCCTGTTGCTAGGCAGAGTTCAGTACAGCATCACCCCATCTCCCATTCTTGGATATTCTACTTCACCTTAAACTAGAGGAGGCAGTTTGAAATGAAAGTGTCTTACAAAGTTCCATAACCATAACATTTACAGGAATTCCAGAAGATTAAGAGAGCAACACTCAAAGGCTAGTATATCTCTAGACTCTTCTGGTGGCATGAAAGGGCTGGAAAATTGGATTGGGTGACCTAGGATGGGTGGCGATGGTTTCAGTAAAGTCTCAGATTAGCTAATAAAGTGGGGGGAGGGAAGATTCAGGAATCGATAAGTTCCATAGCAGCAAGGGAAATGTCAAAGCTCTAGAACAGGGCAGCATTTCAGGCAACAATAGGCAGAGTGGGTCAGGAAGGAACAGAGAGAGAGAGAGAACCAACTTTAAATGGCTATTAATGACAAAGAGGATGTCAGGAAAAAGTAGAAAACATCAAAGCAAAAGGCACAATACCTCCATTGATGAAGTATTCACAAGAAATTAAATGAATTATTAATGCAGGTAGAAATTTAAAAGTTTGAGATAATAGCCAGTATGAAGGTATAGTTGGAAGGTAACCAAAGTTGGGAACTGAATAATCCAGGATATTTAACTTTAAGAAGAGAAAGACAAAATGGAAAATAGGGAGGCAGTAGCCCTGATAATCTTAGCTCAATGTCATAACCACATAAAAGGCGTTTCCTCAAAGTGGCCTGTGATGAGTGACAGGAAACAGAGAGTAGCGGCAAATGGATGATCTCCGCCTAGGGGATGGTTTATAGTGGAGTTCTCCAGGGATCGGTATTCTGACCCTTTCTTTTCCTGAAATATATTAATGATCTAGACCTTGGTGTACAGAGAGCAATGTCAAAATTTGTGGATGATGCAAAACTTGGAAGCATTGTAAACTGTGAGGATGAGAGTGTAGAACTTCAGAAGGACATAGACAAGTTGGCGGAGTGGGCAGGTGGGTGGCAGATGAAGTTCAATGCAGAGAAATCTGAGGTGATATATTTTGGTAGGAAGAACATGGAGAAACAGTATAAAATAAAGGGTAGCGCTCGAAAGGGGCTGCAGGAGCAGAGGGGGCCTGAACATATATGTGCATAAGCCATTAAAGGTGGCAGGACAGTTTCACAGTGCAGCTAATAAAGCACACATTATCCTGGGCTTTATTAATGGGGGACTAGAATACAAGAAAAAGGAGATTATGCTGAGCTTGCATAAGACACTGGTTAGACCTCAACTGGAGTGCTGCGTACAGTTCTGGGCATTGCATTTTAGGATGGATGTGAACACATTGGAGAGAGTGCAGAAGAGGTTTACAAGAACTATTCCAGCGAGGAAGACCTTCAGTTATGAAGATAGATTGAAGAAGTTAGGACTCTATTCCTTGGAGAAAAGAAGGCTGAGAGGAGATTTGAAAGAAGCATTATTATATGGGACCTTGACAGAGTAGATAGGGAGAAATTGTTCCTATTGGTGGTCGGCTTAAGAACAAGAGGGCACAGATCTAAGGTAATTGGTGAAAGAAGCAAAAGCAATATGAGAAAAAAACCTTTTCACATGGCAAGTGGCTAGGGTCTGGAATGCTCTGCTGAGAGTGTGGTGGAGGCAGGTTCAACTGAGGCATTGAAGAAGGAATTAGACTGTTATTTGAAAAGAAAGAATGTGCAGGGTTACAGGATGAAGGCTGGAGAATGGCACTAGGTGAAATGTTCATTTGGAGAGCCAGTGCAGGGATGATGGGTCGAATGGCCTCCTTCTGCACTGTAAAACTTCTGTGATTCTGTGAGCTAAGAATTTGTGTGTGTGTGCATGTAGCCCCCACTTATAAATTTTGCAAGTGATTCAAATGAAAAATAACCAGCAACAAAGTTTTAGTCTTAAACAAGATAAAGGTTTATTTATTACAAAATTACTGCTGTAAGTTACTTAAGTAAAAAGTAAGTTACTAACTGAATACATACAAAGATTAAATGCATATAAGGATAAAAGATACTTATAAAGATGAAATTCAGTTCAGTCCTTTAAGATGTAGTTGTGGGCCCATAGGTTGTAGTTGAAGTGTTGGTTGTCTGGAATGAAGTGTTGAAGTTAAAGAGTTGTGTTCAGCAGCTGCAATGGCTTCCGTAGTCGATTAGTTGGTGCTTGCCTCAGCAGGTTAAGCAGTTTTTGGGAGAGAGAGAGAAAAGGTTTTTTGTTCCTCGCTAGTTTTGCAGTTATGGCACTTAACTGTTGCTCTGCTGAAAAGAATCTAGGAAAACTTCATTTTGTTCTCCTTTGGCCAAGAACCCTCTCTGATGATGCCTCATAGAGTTCTTCCTGGGATTCCTGCACACATGGCTTTCACAGCCTGTCTTTACCGCAACCAAAACAAGATGGCTTTGTTAATTTCAAAATAAGCCCTTGTCCCATCAGGCAAAGAAGTTCATTGTGTTGAGGTCCTTTGAAGCCCCTTCCTGTTTCCTAATCTCGCAGAAGCCAAGGAGTCTTCATATCTTTAGAAGATTCTATAGACAGCCCTGGAGGAGTCTTGCATTTTCATGACTCTGTGGCCAGTTCAGGAAATAGGAAGAGTCTGATAAGGTCTGAACAAACACAGGAAGGTGCCAAGATGTTTGTCCATACCTCCATTTTGTAAAGTGCTTTGAAACTCAATTTAAAGGTTTGAAAGCAAAATATACCTTTAAAACAGTTGTCTTTAAAATTGATATTATTATTATACATTGGTGACACTCAGAAAATCAAGAAATAAAATCAGTTTGGATGGAGATGAGAAACAACAAGAAGCAGAAAACATTGATAGAAGTTATTTCTAGTGTAGGGCAGGAAATTAGATTTGCATGTAACAAAGTAATATAGTAATCATAGAGGACTCATATCAAAAGATTGACCAGGTAAACCAAATTTGCAGCAATGATGTTGAAGATGAGATCATGGGCTGGATAATAATTAGCCTTCGAGTTAAGCGTGTCAAGGAACCAACCCAGAAACAGGCTATTGTGCAACGAGAAAGAATTTATTAATATCATTGTAATAAAGGGGCCTCTGGGGAAGAGTGACCAGAATATGTTAACATTTTATATTATGTCTGAAAGCAGTTTAGTTAAGCCCCAAAGTATGTTCTTATCTAAACAAAGTGAACTGTGTAGCTAAGAGAGGAAAATTGGCTAAGGATGATTGGGGGAGCTACCTTAAAAGATATGGCAGTAGTCAAGCAATGATTAGCATTTAAAGAATGAATGCATAATTTGCAATAAATGTGCATTCCTTTAAGGCACAAGAAACACATGGAGAAAGTGGTCCAGCTGTGGCTAACAAGAGAAGTGAAAGATAGCATTGAATCAAAGGAAGAGTTGATAATGTTGCCAAAATAAAAACCCTGAGGATTGACAGGATTTTAGAATTCAGCCAAGCAGACGAAGTAATTGATAAGGAAAGAGAGGGCAAGTGTGAAGTAATAAGAGATATAAAAATAAGTTGTAACTTTATTGCTACATAAAGAGGAAGGAGTTAGGGAGAAAAAATATGGGCATGTTAGGAGCATTGATAGCTGAAACTATAATGGGGAACGAGGAAACAGCACAAACATTAATAGTTTGCATCCGTGAGAATGAGGAACTTAAAAAAATTAGAATAAGTAAAGAAATAGAGTGGAGAAATTAATGAGATTAAGTGGTGACAAATAGCCCATATCACAGAATCATAGAATCACACAGTACTGAAGAGGCCCTTCAACCCATCGAGTCTGCACCGACACAGATGAAACACCTGACCTACCTACCTAATCCCATTTACCAGCACTTGGCCCATAGCCTTGAATGTTATGATGTGCCAAGTGCTCATCCAGGTACTTTTTAAAGGATGTGAGGCAACCCGCCTCCACCACCCTCCCAGGCAGCGCATTCCAGACCGTCACCACCCTCTGGGTAAAAAAGATTTTCCTCACATCCCCCCTAAACCTCCTGCCCCTCACCTTGAACTTGTGTCCCCTCGTGACTGACCCTTCAACTAAGGGGAGCAGCTGCTCCCTATCCACCCTGTCTATGCCCCTCATAATCTTGTACACCTCGATCAGGTCGCCCCTCAGTCTTCTCTGCTCCAATGAAAACACCCCAAGTCTATCCAACCTCTCTTCATAATTTATCGAAGGATTTTAAAATAGCTGAAGAGATATTGGATGGATTGCTTTTGACCTTCCAGAAGTCCTTAGATTTTAGAGCAGTTCCCAAGGATCGGAAGGTAGCAAATATAACTCGGCTATTTAAGAAAGGAGGTAGAGAGAAAGTGGGAATTGCTGGCCAGTTAGCTTAACACCAGTAGTAAGCAGAATGACAGAAATATTAGAACCTTTATTAATGTTGTTATAGCAGGGCACTTAGAAAAAATTCAAGGCAATCAGGGAGAGTCAACATGGTTTTGTGCTGGGGAAATCATGTTGAACCAATTTATTGGAACTCTTTGAAGGAATCATATGTGCTGTAGACAAAGGGGAACTGGTGGATGTGCTGTAATTATATTTCCAGAAGACGTTTGATAAGTTGCCACATCAAAGGTTATTGCAGAAAATAAAAGCTCATGGTGTAGGGGGTAACATATTGGCATGGATAGAAGATTGGTTAGCAAACAGGAAGCAGAGAGTTGGCATAAATGGGTCTTTTTCTGGGTGGCAGGATGTGACAAATGATGTGCCACAGGGATCAGTGCTAGGGCCTCAACTTTTCACAATTTATAGAAATGACTTGGATGAAGGGACTGAAAGAATGGTGGCTAAATTTGCTGATGACACAAAGTTAGGTACGAAAGTAAATTGTGAGGAGGATGTAAGGAGGCTACAAAGTGACATAGAGAGGTTATGTAAGTGGGCAAAGATCTGGCAAATGGAGTATAATGTGGGAAAATGTGAAATCCTTCATTTTGGCAGGAAGAATAAAAAATAAGCTTATTATTTAATTGGTCAGAGATTGCAGAGCTCTGAGATTCAGAGGGATTTGGGTATCCTAGTGCATGAATCACAAAAGGCTAGTATGCAGATGCAGCAGTTAATTAGGAAAGCTAATAGAATGTTATCATTTATTGTGAGGGGAATTGAATACAAAAGTAGGGAGGTTATGCTTCAGTTGTACAGGGCATTGATGAGACCACATCTGGAGTATTGTGCACAATACTGGTCTCCTTCCTTAAAGAAATATGTAAATGTGTTAGAAGCAGTTCACAGAAGGTTTACTAGACTAATACCAGGAATGGGTGGGCTGTCTTATGAGGAAAGGTTGGACAGGTTAGGCTTGTGTCCACTGGAATTCAGAAGAGTAAGGGGTGACTTAATTGAAACGAGGCGACTTAATTGAAACCTTTAAGATTCTGAGGAGTCTTGACAGGGTGGATGTGGAGAGGACATTTCCTCTTGTGGGAGAATCCAGAACTAAGGGTCACTGTTTCAAAATAAGTGGTTGCTCATTTAAGACAGGGATGAGGAGAAATGCTTTCTCTCGGAGGGTTGTGAGTCTTTGGAACTCTCTTCCTGAAAAGGCGGTGGAAGCAGAATCTTTGAATATTTTTAAGGCAGAGCTGAATAGATTGTTGATTAGCAAGGGGGTGAGAGGTTTTCAGGGGTTGGCAGGAATGTGGGGTTGAGGTTACATTCGGATCAGCCATGATCTTATTGAGTGGCGAAGCAGGCCTGAGGGGTCAAGTGGCCTACTCCTGCTCCCTAATTCGTATCTTGACCCTCTGAGAGAAAAAAATTCTCTTCATCTCTGTCTTAAGTGGGTGACCCCTTATTTTTAAACAGTGACCCCCTAGTTCTTGATTCTCCCAGAGGAAGAATTATCCTCTGTACCTCAACCCTATCAAGTCCCCTCACGATCTCATATGTTTCAGTCAAGTCACCTCTTACTCTTCTAACCTCTGGTGGATACAAGCCTAGCCTGTCCACCCTTTCCTCATAAGATGACTCACCCATTCTGGGCATGAGTCTTGTAAACCTTCTCTGAACTGCTTCTGACACATTTACACCCTTACTTAAATAAGGAGACCAAATCTGTACACACTGCTCCAGATGGGGTCTCACTAGTGTCACAATCTCATTGAATGGTGGAGTAGGCTCAAGGGGCCAAATAGCCTACTCCAGCTCCTACTTCTTGTGCTCTTTTGCTCTAACATGGATCTCAGTGAACTTCCTCATCTTGTGATCTTAGGGTGTTTTAGGGACTTTTGATAATTCAATCAGCAAAATGAAAATGGCGCTAAGTTAAAAGGATATGCTTTTAGGGCAATATCCTTTGGACTAGCTTTGCTTTTGTTGAGCAACAGGGGTAGGAACATGTGATATTTTCAGCACAGTGGAACCTCGTGCAGACCATGGGATTTATGTCATCAAATCTAAAGGGGACTTTGATAGAACAAAGTAAGAGGAACTGTCTTCACGGGTGGGCAGGCCAATAAACAGAGGTCCCAGGCTTAAGATAACTGGCAAAAGAACCAAGGAGACATGAGGAAGCATTTTTATACAGTGAATTGTTACAATCTAGCACGGCTTGAAAGAGGAACGGAAACAGATTCAATATGAACTTGCAGGGGGAAATGGTTACATCCTTGAAGAGATAAATTTTGAAGGGCTATGGGGAAGCGGCAGAATGTGTGAGAATAATTGGATAGCTCTACTAAAGAGCAGACTCAGGATGGACCAAATGGCCTCCTCCATGCTGTATCAGTCTATGGTTCTATGATAGTAGGGGCATCTTTCAATTCCATTGAAGCTGATTGAAGGAGCTGATCAGTTCCCTCGTAGGGGAAGGAAAAGAACAGAAGGATCAGACTAGTGGGATCAGAGGTGAGTAACTAGATGGCAGAGATCAGGACGGAAATATCTTCATGGGAAATTTTTCTACTTTAAATTCACTCAATAAATGCCAACTGTTCTTGCTGTGTGTTGTACAGGACTGACTCAGAGATACATAAGCTGAGTGATGCTTGATTGAGTAATTATTCCTGGTTATTTGTACGGGAGCTTATACTGAGACACACACACACACGCACACACATGTGTGATTAGCTGGGTCCATTGCCAATTACCATTTCTTCCCTTTAATCTCTGCATTGAACTCTCAATTCATCCTTTTCTGATCCTCGTCCCCCAATTCTTCTGTCTCCGTGCGCTTTGCTCCAATTCTTCCTCACCCATTCTTTCTTGCACTCCAAATCCTCTACTCCAATCCTTCTCTTCTAATTCCACTGATCCCTCTGATCCCATCCTTTATCTATCACCCCCTCCTCTCTCATCTGTTCCCTTCAATGCTTCTTTTTTGACTGCTCTGCATTGATCCTATCGCTCGGCTCCACCTCTCTGATCTCTCTCCTCTGATCCCCACCCCCACCCCTCATTCTTTTGCTCTGATCACTCCTCTCTGACCATTCCCTTCTCAACCTCCTGCTCCAAATCCTCCCCCAATCCTACTCCGTCTATCCTTTCTCCTTCAACATCTTTTGTCTGATTCCTTTGCTCTACCCCTTTCTCCTCCATCTCCTTTCCTCCAATTCCTCTTCCTGCGATCCCTTCCTTCAGATCCAGTCTCTTTGACCTTTTCCCTTTGATGTCTCTTTCCTAATCCCTCCCCTATGAGCCTTCTCCTCCAATTGTTTTCCTTTAATCCATGCTCTCAGATAGGAACATAGGAGCAGGAGTAGGCCATTCAGCCCCTTGGAGCTTGGTCCACCATTCAATCAGATCACCTACCTCTATGTCATTTTTCTTTACTATCCCCATATCTCTTCATTTCATTAGTCTCCATAAATCAGTTAATTTCTGTTTTGTACATACTCAATGACTGAACTTCCAGAGCCCTCTGTGATACAGGATTCCAAAGACTCACCACTCTCAGAGTGAAGAAATTCCTCTTCATTTCAGGCTTAAATGGTCTTCCCCTTAATCCGAGACTGTGTCTCTGGTTCTAGATTCACCAGCCAGGAGAAATATCCTATCCACATCTACCCTGTCACGTCCCATAAGAATTTTGTAAGTTTCAGTGAGATCATCTCTCATTCTTTGAAACTACAGAGAATACAGGCCTAGTTTCCCCAATCTCTCTTCATAGGGTAACCCTTCTATCCCAGGGATTAGTCTGGTGAACCTTCGTTACACTCTTCTATGGCAAGGTAAGGAGACAAAAACTGTAAACAATGCTCCAGGTGCAGTCTCACTAAGGCTCTATACAAATGTAGCAAGACATCTTTACTCCTGTATTCAAATCCCTTGCAATGGAGGCCAACATACCATTTGCTTTCCCCTGCATGCTAGCTTTCAGAGACAGTTGAACAAGGGCACCCATGTCCCTTTGGACATCAACACTTCCTGATCTCTCACCAATTAGGAAATACTATGCGTTTCTGATTTTTTTTTTAACCAAAGTGAATAAATTTGCTCTTACGCATTATAAAATTCCATCTGCCATGTTCTTGTTCATTCAATTAGCCTGTCGAAATCCCTTGAAGCCTCCTTGCATCCTCCTCACAACTTACATTCTCACCTGGTTTTGTGTCAAATGGATTCTCCATTTCAATATCTTCCTTCCAATCCCACCGCTCTGACCCTCCCTGCTTCAATCCCTCCTCTCTGATCTCATGCCTCTGATCCCTCCACTCTGGTCTCAGCTTCTTCACTGGTAACAAAATGGCTTCTAATCCTAAACAACAGCTGCCTGTACCTTTGAGGCAATGAGACATCACAAGGTAGGAGTGGAAGGGGAATGGGCATTAATCATGAATTAGGAGATGTAAGGGGAAAGGACCAACACTAACATCAAAAAGGAGGTTTTAAGATTGGGCAATAGGTCCAACGAGATGGAAGAGATATAGTCAAGGTCAATGTGATCTCCTGGACTCTTTTCAGTTGCCTTAATAAATCAGAGTGGAGTTTTCCAGGTTTATTTTCCCTTCTTGACATGTTTTTTTCTTAATCTAATTTTGTTACCTCTCCCATTTACAGGGCTTTGGGTGGTCAAGGAGTGACTGGTGTAGAAGGCATTCACAATTACATGTGACTGGCCTGATAAACCAGAGGGTCATCTATCATATATGCCTGATTTTGGGGACATGGTGCCTGAGGGATGTGCAAACCATGGTATCCCCACATGGAACTCCAACAATAGACTGCTTGGATTGGCGCACAGTCCCCTGAAAGCCACATGAACAAAGTATAGAACTGAGCGCACAAGTAAAAGCCTGGGCACAAACAAAATAGAGTGGTTCTAGAATCAAAAGGTTTCAGGAAATTTATTTCATGCATATTCATACTTAAAACCTATTTAAATACATTCAATATGTAATATTAGTTCCTTTCGAACAAACTTCACGTTTCAATATAAAACATACTGCTTTCATTCACCAATATACAATTATTGCTAAACAATAAATTTATGGAGCATCTCAATCATTAAACTCCTTTATCCGGACCATTCATAGAATTATAAAATGGTACATCACAGAATGAGGCCATTTGGCCCATTGAGCCTGTGCCAGCTGAATCTGTAGGTCATGTTTTGGGCAAAGGTGGGTTGTCTGTCTTGTCCTTCCTCCATAGCAACCAGCTGGTACAGGAGAAGAACCATCCCTCAATGCATCAGGTGCCCCAACATTAGGCCAATGTAGTTTGATCACAATATTGAGAAGGCAATCACTTCCTTACACAAAGTGGAAATCTGAAATTCTCTCCCCTAAATGGTTGTTGAGGCTAGAGGTGAATTAAAAATGTCCAAAGCTGAGATTGATAGGTTTTTTTTCAACGGGGATGTTACTGGACCAAGATGTTCAGTCTAATAGGGATCGTTTCTGTTTATCTCTGCTGTGTTCCCAGAGAAAAAAAAACAGTTAATCAATCTTGATAATGGAATATAGGAACAGGCGGAGGCCATTCAATCCATCCAGGCTGTTCCACCCTTCAATTACATCATGGCTGATCTGTATCTTAACTCCATCTACCTGCCTTGGTTCAATAACCCACAGTCCCTTGCCTAACAAATATCTTTAGTTTCAGTTTTAGAATTTTCAATTGAACTCCACCCTCAGCATATTTTAAAAAAATCTTTCATGGGGTGTGGGTGTCACTGGCAAAGCCAGCATTGGTTGACCACCTCTAATTGCCCTTGCTAGGCTATTTCAGAAGGAAATTAACCACATTGCCGTGGGTCTGGAGTCACGTGTAGGCCAGGCCAGGTAAGGACAGCAGATTTCCTTCCCTAAAGGACATTAGTGAACCAGGTGGGTTTTTACAACGATTGATGACAGTTTCATGGTTACCATTACTGAGGCTAGCTTTCAATTCCAGATTTATTCATTGAATTCAAATTCCATCAGCTGGCATAGTGGGATTTGAATCTATGTCCCCAGATGATTAGTTTGGGATTTCTGGATCATTAGCTCCAGTGACATTACTTCTATGCCACCACTTGAGGGGGAAGAGTTCCAGATTTCCACAACCCTTTATGTGAGGAAGTGCTTCCTGAAAGGATCCCCCAAGGGTCTAGGATTAATTTTAATGCTATCCCTACTTGTTTAAGATTACCCCAACATAAACAAATGTTTTTCTCAATCTGTCATATCAAATCACTTTATTGTCTTAAAGATCTCAACTACATCACCCCTTAATCTTCAATATTCTGGCAAATAGGTTGCAGTTTTACTTAATCCATAACAAGTACCTGCAAGGGATGCTAGGAAAAAAAATAGCTGAACAGGTACCAACAAATAAACAACACATGAAACCGTTCCAGATAATTAGAAACAAAAATTTAAACAGCCAATCGTTGTAAATATTAATGTGAAACCTAACAGGAGTAAATGAATCAACAGGCTAACCAGCCTGAATGTCAGACCCAATACCTGTTAGCCTGTTGATCTAGTCTCAACCCTGAGGAGGAGCAACTTAAATAACATCCTTCATAAATTAAATTAATGATAGGGTTTTCTTACTAGTAAACTTATTCAGAATGGGATTAGCTTATTCAAAATGGGATTATTATATCAGAGCCCAGGTAACACAGAGCAGCAAAGAGCAGACATTGGTCTGTCTCAGGACATTGCAGCAGATTCAATCAACCCCAGTTTCAAAAAGATTAACGGAGAGTGTTGGTTCCCACTCCTCTCCCCACCTCTCCACCCCACTCTGATTAATTAATTCTACATGTCCAATCTCTGCACAGCCTATACTTGTTGCCATTCAGTTCTGTCACAAGTTACCCAATCTGCTACCACAAAAGCTTTAACCCAGCTGCTTGAAGCCAGCTGATGCTTGCGTTAAAAGGCTTGCATTTCTGTAGTGTCTTTCACAACCTGAGGGTGTCCCATGGCCCCCTACAGCCAGTGACATACTTTTTGAAATGTAGTCACTGCTGCCAATGGGGACAACCTAAGCAAAGCAAGATCCTGCAAACAGCAGCTGCACTAAATAACCCCATCAGTTTCCTTTTTTTTTAGCAACCTCGATTGAGAGATAAATATTGGCCAGGACATCAAGGAGAAATTTCCTGCTCTGATTTGAAATAGTGCCATAGGGCATACTTGGATTGGTGCCTCATTTGAAAGCCAGCACTTTTGACTTTGTAGTAAAGCAGTGTGTAGTGGAATATAATACACTTTCAGGCACAAAGATTACAAATGAGTAATTTTTGGTCTGAACAGCCTTCAAATAACAAGACAGGTCCAAGCTGGCAGAGCAATTTGCCTTGTTGTCCAATTAGTCCCTGATAGGACAATGTGCCCTGAACAATTATTGCTGTATTTCAATTTGAAATTTTCAATTGTTCATCATTATTTAGTCATTGGCTAGAAATATCTCGGGATCCTCACAAAGCAAATATTCCAAAGAAGCTCCTTCCTTGGGTAGTGTCTACATATGTGACCACCTCCTCACTAACCCTGGAGAAGATCTGATCTCCCTCTTCAAACTCGAATATGGCTCCGTGGTAAGAGGTCTTGAACCAGGGTGCTCCGTGTTGGCCGTAGTGGCAAGCGGACTTGGTGGCTTTCAGGAGCAAGGCTTCATCAGGATAGTCTGATGAGAGCTTTGTGAGCTCATGGTTCAGGTAGATGGTCTGTTCCTGACAGCCCACACTGTAGAAGACCACCTGGGTGTAGACAAAGTACTGACCAGGGGTCTTGATGATGAGGTGGTTGTCCCTGAACTCCACACCCTGGGTGAACGTGGAGTCTGCCTCATTCTGCCAAATCACTTTCTTCGCTTTTGCAGTCTTAGATGCTGAGATGAGGAGAGAGGAAACAGTAAGAATGAAATAAGTTGCGTGGTTGGTAACATTCTTCCTGTCAACATTTTGTCAAAGGACATGCTGCCACATTTGTGTCTTTTTTACATTCAGTTCTCCCTGAAGGCACTTTCAAAATTATTCTGCCCCTAATGCATACAGATGAGGGCTTTCTGTTTGCAAGGAACGCTATCTTGTGTTCTGTCAGAATGAAACTAGCAACTTGTGTTGCGTGATGCGCTGTTCTTTCACGTAAGCCTTATTTCACATTGGTCCCTTAAAGTCAAGAGGGAAATGTAAGAATTTGCCTTTATATAGTACCTATCACTACTGTGGGATGTCCCAAAGGTCTTCACAACCAACAAAGAACTTAAGTACAGTATACTGTAGGAAAGGATGTGGCCAATTTGTGTACAGCAAGCTCCCACAAACAGCAATGTGATAATGACCAGATTATCTTTTTTTTAAGTGAGTCAGTTGTGTGATAAATATTGGCTAGGGCACCAGGGGGAACTCTTTCTGTTCTGATTTGTAATAATGCTATGGGGTCTTTCACTCTGTGAAATCGCTTCATAATTTGAAGGTCTCCAACCTTGACAATTTGGAGCTGACCTGTTCAGAGCTAATTGTCCCTCTGATATGCCTGAACCTCCCAATGCAGTGGAGCTGGGATTTAACAAGCTATCTTTCTCAAAGCAACAAGACTGAGATAGGGAACTCAACCCTTAACTAGTGTTGGAATACACTTGATGACAATTCTGATGTTTGAGAGGAAAAACCCGTCCTTTTATGCCTTCATTTGCTGGCCATTTTCACTGGAACAGGAGGCCAGACAGCCCTTGAACTGTTCCACCATTTAATTACATCAAGGTGAACTTGTACCTTTACAAAAACAAAAACAGAATTACCCGGAAAAACTCAGCGGGTCTGGCAGCATCGGCGGAGAAGAAAAGAGTTGACGTTTCTCTGTGTTTGTACCTTTACAGACTGGGAGAGCCCCAGATTTCAAAAAACCTGTGTTGAAGAAGTATTTTCTAACCACCTCTGAACTGCCTAGCTCTAATTTTAAAGTTAGTCCTCCTAAGAGCATAAGAAGGAAATAAATAGGAGCAGAAGTCGACCACAGGGCCCATTGAGCCTGCTCCGCCAGTTAGTCTGATCATGGCTGATCTGGACTCCAACTCCATTTTCCCACCTGGCCCCATATCCCTTTATTCTCCAAGAGACCAAAATTCTATCTATCCTATCCCCAAATATATCCCCCGATGGAGCCTCCACAATCCTCTGGGGTAGAGAATTTGAAAGATTCACAAGCCTTTGAGTGAAATAATTATCCTCATCTTTTGTCCTAAATGGGGGGTTCTTTCTGCAATTTCTCGCCACCCCCGACCACCGCCTCCCCTCCCCCAAAGCTCCCTCTGGCCTTGATTTTGATTGCACACCTTGGCCAGCAAGACAAATCCTTCATTGAAAAGCCCACTAACATCAAACCCAACCTCGTACCTGTCAGGTGAGCTGCGATTCTCCTCCGCGGGTCATTTCCCACCTGCTTCATGAGGTGAAGCAAACCTGGAATTGGAAAAGACGGATTCTTAGCCACTATTGTCACACACAAGGAGCGAAAACGGACTGACAGACAAAGAGAGAGAGAGAGTCACAAGCAGAGGTGTAGTGAGAGTGAGAGATGGAGATATAGGGAGAAATAGGTTGAAAATTCAGTCATTTAAAACGTACTCACTTGCACAAACAGGCCCAGTGAAAGAGCAGGGGGGGAACAAGAGGGAGAGATTAATTGAAAGAGATAGAGAACGGGGGAGAGAGGCTAAGAGACAGACCGAATGAGATTGATAGAGAGGGATGGGTAAAAAAAAAATCAAAATATGGACAGATAGTACTCACCAGCGCTCCCAGGAACTGTTGTCACAGCTGAACCGTTGTTCGCGTCCTGTGCTGGGTCAGTTTTTGAGTTCAGTGATGTCTCCTGTACAACAAAAAGCGATTAAACTGTGAACCTTCACCCCAAATAAGCAGGCGTCACAAGGCAACCACTGCACAAAGGTGCAAAGCAGATCTGCAGGCAGATTCTCTGTACTGCACACAGGCACTGGTGCAAACAACTCTGAGCCTCAGACTGTGCAGCCACACCAGAGGAAGAGTGTCTCACACAACGTGCTGCTGCCTGCTACTCGCTCAGCTCAGGCTCAATAAATATCAAAACTGTGAGGCACGGTCACTCACCTGCTTGGAAGGGAGAACTCCGAGCTGACAGAGTGCGAGGTAGGAAGACACAGCCAACAAGCCGAGCAAAGCCACCGCACACAGGGACGGCCAGAAACAGCTTCTCTTCGGCTCCGACTGCCTGACGACAAATACTGCTCCACTCTCAAGGTCCAGCGACCTGTTCTCGGCGTTCATGGTGTCGGATGTGATTCGGCGTTTTTGCGAGTACCTGGCGTCTGTGTGTGTGAGTGAGTGAGTGATCCAGCCGTGTACTCTCACTCTCCGCTCTCTGGATTTCTCTGTATATACCACAGCACTCTGGAAGAACCCACGAGGGGGTGTCAATCGAAATAGAAAATACTATTTTGCAGCGTTTGGAAATTCTCTTCCTCCCCCACTACACACACATAAGAAGCGAAAATGAAGAACACCCGCCTCGGATCGCACTCTGAATTGAACCAGCTCCCTCCCCACCGCCACCCCCACCCCCCCCAAACCCCCGCAGCTGCTGCCGCCACATCGCTGCGAAACACACAGCAGGTCAAAGGATTTCTTCAAAACCACTGCGGCTTTGGAAAAGTTCCGCCTGTCTGCGGGGTGAAGGGGGAGTGCAGTGATATCAGGGGGAAAATCGGGGACAGCCCAATGAACCACTGGAACATTTGGGTACAGGAGTCGGAGGCCATTCAGCCCCTCGAGCCGGTTCCGCCATTCAATCAGATGTTTGCCCAAACTCCACACCACCACCCCCCCCCCCACCCACCGCGGCCCACCTTTGCCCCCTTATCCCTTAATACCTTTGGCTAACAAAAAAAAAAAAACCCCTACCAATCTCAAGTTTTAAATGGACATTTGACCAAGGAGCAACTGCTGTTGGCGGAAAAGAAGTCCAAATTTCTGCCGCACTTTGTGTGAAGGGAATGGTCCCAAACTTCAAACCTGGGAGAATAGCAGGAAATGCTGGCAAAGTTCGATATTGGACTCGAAACGTTAGCTCGGTTTCCCTCTCCGCAGATGCTGACGGACTTCCTGAGATTTTCCAGCATTTTCTATTTTGATTTCAGATTTCCAGCATCCGCAGGATTTTGCTTTCATTCAAACCTGAGAGTCCCAACTGCTGATAGACCGCTGCTGAGAACGTCGCCCAAATCTTCATCCTAGACTGAGACCTCTCCCCACCCCTCCCTCCCTCCGTCTCCCCTCCCTCCCTCCGTCTCCCCTCCCTCCCTCCGTCTCCCCCTCCTCCCTCTCCCCACCCCTCCCTCCCTCCGTCTCCCCTCCCTCCCTCCGTCTCCCCTCCCTCCCTCCGTCTCCCCTCCCTCCCTCCCTCTCCCCCTCCTCCCTCTCCCCTTCCCTCCCTCCCTCTCCCCCTCCCCTTCCCTCCCTCCGTCTCCCCTCCCTCCCTCCGTCTCCCCTCCCTCCCTCCGTCTCCCCTCCCTCCCTCCGTCTCCCCTCCCTCCCTCCCTCTCCCCCTCCTCCCTCTCCCCACCCCTCCCTCCCTCCGTCTCCCCTCCCTCCCTCCGTCTCCCCTCCCTCCCTCCGTCTCCCCTCCCTCCCTCCGTCTCCCCTCCCTCCCTCCGTCTCCCCTCCCCTCCCCCCTCCCCTCCCCTCCCTCCCCCCCTCCTCCCTCTCTCCCCCTCCCCTCCCTCCCCCTCCCCCCCCCCCCCCTCCCCCCCTCCCCCTCCCCCCCTCTCCCCCTCCCTCCCTCCCTCCGTCTCCCTCCCTCCCTCCCCTCCCCCTCTCCCCCCTCCCCCTTCCCCCCTCCCTCCCTCCTTCTCCCCCTCCCCTTCTCCCCTCCCTCCCTCCGTCTCCCCTCTCCCCTCCGCTCCTCCCCTCGTCCCCTTCCCTTCCCTCCCTCTCCCCTGCTCCTCCCTCCCTCCGTCTCCTCCCTCCCTCCCTCCGTCTCCCTGTCCCTCCCTCCCTCTTCCCCTCTCCCATTCCCTCCCTCCCTCCTCGCTCCCCCTCCCCCTTCCCTCCCTCCTTCGGCGTCTCCCCCGCCCCATCCTCCGTCTCCCGCTCCCTCCCCTTCCGCTCCCTCCTCCCTCCCTCTCCCCCTCCCCTTCCCTCCCTCTCCCCTCCCCTTCCCTCCCTCCCTCCCTCTCCCCTCCCCTTCCCTCCCTCCCTCTCCCCCTCCCCTCCCTCCCTCTCCCCTACTCTCCCCTCCCTCCCTCTCCCCTCCCCTTCCCTCCCTCCCTCTCCCCTCCCCTTCCCTCCCTCCCTCTCCCCCTCCCCTTCCCTCCCTCCCTCTCCCCCTCCCCTTCCCTCCCTCCCTCTCCCCCTCCCCTTCCCTCCCTCCCTCTCCCCCTCCCCTTCCCTCCCTCCCTCTCCCCTCCACTTCCCTCCCTCCCTCCCTCTCCCCCTCCCCTTCCCTCCCTCCCTCTCCCCCTCCCCTTCCCTCCCTCTCTCTCCCCCACCCTCCCTCCCTCCCTCTCCCCCACCCTCCCTCCCTCCCTCTCCCCCTCCCCTTCCCTCCCTCCCTCTCCCCCCACCCTCCCTCCTTCTCCCCTTCCTCCCTCTCCCCCCACCCTCCCTCCTTCTCCCCTTCCTCCCTCTCCCCCCACCCTCCCTCCCTCTCCCCCCACCCTCCCTCCTTCTCCCCTTCCTCCCTCTCCCCCCACCCTCCCTCCCTCTCCCTCTCTCTCTCACCCACCCTCCCTCCTCCCCCTCTCTTCCCCTTCTCTTCCCCCTTTCCCCCCTCCCTTCCCCCTCCCCCTCTCTTCCCTCCTCCCCCTCTCCCCTCCTCCCCTCTCTTCCCCCATCCCCTCTCCCCCATCCCATCTCTCCTCTCCCCCCAGGATAAACAACGGCACCAAGGTCTAATTCTGCCCTCAGGCAGTGGGCAGGGAGAGGTGGAGTCATAGATAGGGCATGGATTTTATGGCAATGACACTGAATTGGGAGAAGGGATCCCTTTTAAATTAACATTGTTGCAACAAACAGAGGAGGTTGAATGAAGAAGGGGGCCAGCTCATCTCTCCTCACCTGGGAGAGTATCAAAATTGGGGTCCCTTTCTGGAATTTAAGAATTTAGGGGATCTCTCTCAGGGACTGGTACTAACATTTAGGAAGTGGAGCCTGTGATAATGACTTTGGCCTTGCCAATATTTGTTTGCCTTTTAAGGAGCATCTTAAAGGGGGAGGAGTTAGTGAAGTAGAAAGGTAAAGAAGTTAAGGAGGGAATTCCAGAATTTAGCATCTAGGAAGCTGAAAGCATGTCTTCCAACAGGGAAGGCATTAAAATCAGGGATGTTCAAAGCCCACAGCTGGAGGGGTGCAGATATCATATTATCATAGAATGGTCACAGCACAGAAGGAGGCTATTTGGCCCAGTGTGTCCATGCTGGCTTTCTGCAAGAGCAACTCAACTAGTCCCACTCACCTGCCTATTCTATTTTCTCTTCAGATAACTTAGTGAACTCTCTTTTCAAGGCTTTGGTTGTTTCTCTCTCCACTACACCCTCAGGCAGTGCATTCCAGATCCCAACCACTTCCTATGTGAAACAAGTTATATCTGAGAGGCTTTTTGGACTGCAGGAGGCTAGAGAGATAGAAAAAAATCTGCTAAAATCTAAGACTCCCATTCATTGCCTTGTAGTTCTGGAAGTTATGTCAGGCTTGGACGTAACAACTTTGGATAGAGTGTTTGAGACAGAGAGCGATAAGTGGACTAGAGACCTGCATGCAAAATACATGTGCAAAACCTCAGATACAGAAATGTATCTGCTTCGTGACAGTGTTGTTACCCACTGGAAAGACATTTAGCAAATGATGTGGTCAGTGCGGGTATGTTATAATCCTTTAAAAAAGGATATGACATGAGTTTAGGGGCTGGGGTTGCTGAGGCGTTAGGAGAATGTACATTACTTACAGTTGTCCAGTGTTTCGTCATGGTTAAGCGTTTATGTCCGACCTGACTCTAGCTTTATTGACTGTGGGAGTCAGGGAGGAGTTAATTCTGAATTGGAGACAACCAATGACCTGTAAAATTACACAGTGACATCCCCTGACCTATCACCTCACACTGATTACGATTCTGTCGATCCTTCTCGGATTCCCAATCTGCTCTCAGATTCCCAATCCCCTCTCTCAGATTCCCACTCTGATAATCCTGGACCTGAGTTGTCAGCTGTAAACGTGCAAAATTTCCTCCCTCATCGGGAATCATTCCCATGAAACTCTCGAAAAGCAAATCAATGCGCAGTCGTTAGAAAGAAACATTTCATGCTCTTAAATATTTTTATTAATTCTCATCAGTGGTAAACAATAATATAAATAAATAATATAAATACACTCATTAATAGGTTTAAATAATAACTTACATCAAAGTGAAACATCCTAAACTTGACAATATTTTGCCTCTTAAAACTAGATGTTACAGTTTTACATACAACACCGACTTTCGTCAAAGCACCACAATTTATATTCAACAGTCCAATGTTCTAGATAGAATAGCCCTCGGTGTGTAGAATCAATTGGATTTCTCGCTGGGATCAGTCTGAAGAGTGACCAATGGAGGCGACAAGGCACTGGGGAAATTTAACTGCACTTATGAATCACTCAGGAAACAATCCCAGCAATTAATCTTAGATAAAATCAGCACATCTTCCGCTCAAGTACTGTCCACGGGGAAAAAAACAATAATGGTTTTCAAATTATTCATGAGCAATTTTTTTTTCGGGAGGGCGGGTGGGGTTGTGCAACGGTTTCACCGTGGAAATATTCTTTCTCCTTATTTGGTTATGAGTCGACCAATTACATTCTAGGAAAGTTAAATCCCATGAAAAGTTGGCCAATTGTGTTGAGGGGTAGAAAGACGGTTGACTGCTGGGAGCTTTAATGGCTTTCAACACCCAACAGACAGCTTAGAATCTTTGCACTAGAATCATCACTGAGCTTTCACAAAGATATTATAACACAAATATATGGTAAGGCATAGCCCCTACTCTTCAAGGATCAATAACTGGCCCCACAGGCTAAGCAGTCTGAATATCAGATCTGAGCAAGTTAGCTCTTGGGATTGTCTAATTACTGTCTCTATAAGGACCACCAGTTTAAGTAACTGGAACAACATTAAATATCATTTAAATATGAAATAAATTAAACAACCAGCTGCTGACAGCGAAAACTTAAGTGTGAATATCAGCTTATTTAGAGCATGGTTATCATCGTACAATTGATATTTTGCCTCATCAAACATGAAGGATCCTGCACAGCAGTGAATTACCTACACCTGTCCCCAGGCTTAATGTTATGTGGGAGAGCAGGAACATCATAGGGACAAGTGTAGGCCATTCAGCATTTCTACTTCCAAGTATGTCTAAGGATATCCGCTAGTTTAGCGATAGCTTGTGTATCCCAAGAGAGAGACACCGCTATTGAGACTACACCAGCTGCTCTCAATATTATCTTAAAGAGGCAGAGAGTGAATGAGGAGAGGCACAGACTCCATCTGATCAGTACCCTCTGTGCTGTGCATGAACCTGGGTTGATTAGACTGAAAGTTCAGTGTGATAATCCACTGCCCTATCCAATCCTAAAACCCCAACACGTTTGATAGATTCTATCTCTGTAAATCTTTAAATAAGATGAAAGAGAATTGACACTCTCTCTGTCGAATTAGTGCCAGATAGGACAATGTGCCCCAAACAGTCTTTGCTGTATTTCAATATGAAATTCTTGATCAGTCATCGTTAATCGCCAGGAGTGACGCAAGATCCTTACACAGCAAACATTCCAAAGAAACTCTTTCCTCGGGTAGTGTCGACGTATCCCACCACCTCCTCGTTAACCCTGGAGAAGATCTGATCTCCCTCCTCAAACTCGAATATGGCTCCCTGGTAGGAGGTTTTGTACCAGGGCTCTCCGTGCTGGCCATAGTGACAGACGGACTTGGTGGCCTTCAGTAACAAGGCTTCCTCTGGATAACTCGATGACAGCTTGACGAGCTCATGGCCCAGATAGACAGCGTTGTCCTGACAGCCCTTGCTGTAGAAGACCACCTGGGCGTAAACAAAGTACTGACCAGGGGTCTTGATGATGAGACTGTTGTCCCTGAACTCCACACCCTCGGTGAATGTGGAATCTGTCCCATCCTGCCAAATCACGTTCTTTTGTCCGGTTGACAAAGCTAAGGGGAAAAACAGACAAAACATCATAAGGATGAAATATCTTCCCTGCTTCTAATAATGCGCAGCTCCAGTTTAGTTTTCCTGTTAACAAGTATATTACTTGTTCGTATGGACATAGTTCATCCTCACAAAGGCTGCATTACCTGTTACGTGCATCTACCTCCAAGATGGTTGGGGTGGGGGGAAAACACAGGGATGCAATTGTGTTGGAGACTTGCTCCCAAGGTTCAGAAATAAGCTTCTTCCTTCAATCTTGTGTGGCGAGGCGAGACCTTAGCTTGCTAAATATCCCACAACTACGTGGTAAAATGACTTTCAGAGGTGGTGGCTTAGTGGAATTGTCACTATGTCTCCCAGAGACCCAGGGTAATAAAATTCTGGTATTAAAAGTCTGATGATGACCATGAAGCAATTGTCGATTGTTGTAAAAACCCATCTGGTTCACTAATGCCCTTTAGGGAAGGGTACCTGCCGTCCTTACCCACATGTGACTCCAGCAATGTGGTTGACTCTTAAATGCCCTCTGAACAAGGGCAATTAGGTTGGGATAGGCAATAAATGCTGGCCTAGACAGCATCCCATGAATGAATAAAAGAAGGCTCAAAAACATTGCAGCTGTAATCCTTAGAATAATGAGCCTCTGGAATGCTTTCCCAGTTAGTGCATTGAGGTGCTGGAGGAGTTTCCCAGAATAGTTCTCTCCTGTCCCAGGGATTACCTCACATTATTGTGGGGCATGAGGGAGAGGGAATAGGGAATGCCTAGTTATGATGCTCCAGTCACTGAGTGTGGTGCAGGCTCGACAGGTCAGCTAATCCCATCCTGTTCATTCATTTTGTACACTCCCTTTTATTCCAATTTCTGCCCCCCCCCCAAAAAAAAGCTTCCCTAATTCCTGATTGGCCCAAACTTCCACATGACCAGTAAAAGGCATTTCACCAATAATCACTAGATAATAGGCTTACATTATTTTCAAAACCAAATTAAAAATGTTTTTATTGCTATCCAATTATCCCAATTGTTACTAGAAAATTGGAGCCAATCAAAAATATATGCCACCACTGTCCCATTATCCAAATTGGCTCAACTTCTTGGGAGCCAAGTGGGCAACATTTCGTCAGTGTCCAGTTGATTCCATTTTTAAATTTTATCTCCCCAACTTCTCCTGCATCTTGCTAACTGTTGGGGACAATTCTATACAGGCTGCAATAACATAGACAATAGTTCTGTACCTATCAAGTGAGCTGCGATTTTATCTCTCCGGTCATCTCCCACCTGCTTCATGTGATGAGGCGAACCTGGAAATGGTTAAGACATATTCTCAGTCACTATTGTAACACACACGGACTAAAAACTGACTGACAAAGAGAGGGAGAGAGGGAGGGGGCTTTGAGCGAGAGAGAGAGAAAAATAAAGAGGTGAGATGAAAGGGCTTAGAGAAAAACAAAGGGTAAAAGAGATAGAGAATGATAGGATGTGAGACACAGAAATTTAGACTGAGGGATGGAGGTTGGAGGAGAGTGAAATAGCGAAATGGGTGGAAAGATAAATTACTAGAGAGAGACAATTATAGACAGAAGTTGGAAGATGGACTGTGATAGAGTGATTGATAGATATAGATTGATTTAAAAAAAAACATTGGCAGATAGTACTCACCAGCGCTCCCAGGAACTGTTGTCACAGCTGAACCGTTGTTCGCGTCCTGTGCTGGGTCAGTTTTTGAGTTCAGTGATGTCTCCTGTACAACAAAAAGCGATTAAACTGTGAACCTTCACCCCAAATAAGCAGGCGTCACAAGGCGACCACTGCAAAAAGGTGCAAAGCAGACCTGCAGGCAGATTCTCTGTACTGCACACAGGCACTGGTGCAAACAACTCTGAGCCTCAGACTGTGCAGCCACACCAGAGGAAGAGTGTCTCACACAATGTGCTGCTGCCTGCTACTCGCTCAGCTTAGGCTCAATAAATATCAAACTTTGAGGCACGGTCACTCACCTGCTTGGAAGGGAGAACTCCGAGCTGACAGAGTGCGAGGTAGGAAGACACAGCCAACAAGCCGAGCACAGCCACCGCACACAGGGACGGCCAGAAACAGCTTCTTTTCGGCTCCGACTGCCTGCCGACAAATACTGCTCCACTCTCAAGGTCCAGCGACTTGTTCTCGGCGTTCATGGTGTCGGATGTGATTCGGAGTTTTTGCGAGTACCTGGCGTCTGTGTGTGTGATCCAGTCGTGTTCTCTCACTCTCAGCCCCTCTGAGCTTGTCTGTGTGTCTCTACCAGTGACAGGACCTCTCTATATACATCCTGCTACCCTTCATACCTGTGATGCAATCGGAATAATTCGAAGTTTCGGCTCCAGTTGAAATGGAAACAACGCCTGGTGAAGTTAGGGCTGTCCCAAACTCCATGAAACTCTAAATTCATCACGGCCACTTCCGCTCCCCCCAAAAGTAGCTTTAGACACGGTTAGACCACCGTGTTCAGGTTTCATGGCTGGAGTGTGTTGGAATGTCCTATGAATGGACTGAGCATTCAATGATGAATTTAATTGTCATTTCAAACCTTCAGTTATCCTTAATGATGTGGAGGGCAATTCTAACAGATGGAATCGGACGCTGACGCTGTTTTTTCTACCAATTTGTGTAGGCGAGGTGATTATTAGCATTTGTAATAGTTACAGAATCCATTTTCTTGCAAGGTGGACTGTGGTCATTAAACCCACCGTTTTAATCTGTACGTTGTTTGAGGATCAATGGACTTTTTTTCTCTCTCTCAAACCTGTCCCCTTTGATTTGTCGTTTTTTCCCCTTGGGATTTCACTCTGATGTTTTAAACATTTTTCTCCTCTCAGTTCTTTGTCAAGTAATGGGTTTGCTCACCATGATCTCATTTTTCCAACTCTCATTCACCCATCCCCTCCGTTTCTCACTCTCTGTCTCTGCCTCAGTGGTTCGCATTCATTATTCCTTCCCATAGAGCCATAGAAAAGTTACAGCACAGAAGGAGGCCATTCGGCCCATCTTGTCCATGCCAGTCCGAGGACACCCAGGTGCCCTTTCTAATCCCACCTTCCTGCACCCGGCCCATAGCCCTGCAGCTTAAAGCACTTAAGGTGCAGATCCAGGCACTTTTTAAAAGCGTTTAGAGTTTCTGCCTCTACCACCAACTTGGGCAGCGAATTCCAGACACCCATTACCCTCTGTGTAAAAAAAGTTATTTCTCATGTCTCCCCTACATTTTCTACCACTTATCTTGAATCCATGATCCCTGGTTCTAGAATTCTCCACCAATGGAAACAATTTTATCTTGTCCACTCTATCTATTCCCCTCATAATTTTGTACACCTCAATCAAGTCACCTCTCAGCCTTCTTTGTTCTATGGAAAATAACCCCAACCTATCCAATCTCTCCTCGTAGCTACACTTTTCTAACCCTGGCAACTTTCTTGTAAACCTCCTCTGCACTCTCTCCAAAGCTATTACATCCTTCCTGTAATGTGGTGAGCAGAACTGCACACAATACTCCAGTTGTGGCCTCACCAGTGTTTTATACAATTCCAACATTATATCCTTACTTTTATATTATATACCTCTGCCAATGAAGGAGAACATTCCATATGCCTTCTTTACAACCTTGTCTACTTGAACTGCTGCCTTCAGGGACCTGTGTACTTGTACGCCAAGATCTCTCACTTCATCTACCCCTCTTAGTATATTCCCATTTATTGTGTAATCCCTGTAACTGCTTGACCTCCCTAAATGTATGACCTCACACTTTATGTTAAAATCCATCTGCCACTTTACCGCCCACTCCATCAACCCATCTATATCATTTTGGAGATTATGGCTATCCTCTACACTATCCACTACTCAGCCAATCTTTGTGTCATCTGCAAATTTCCCAATCGTGTCCCCCCACATTCATGTCCAAGTTGTTAATATATAACACAAACAGCAAGGGTCCCAACACTAAGCCCTGTGGAACACCACTTGAGACAACTTTCCATTAGCAAGGGCATCCATTGACCATTACCCTTTGTTTCCTGTTACAAAGCCAACCTTTTATCCAGTTTGCCACATTACCCTGAATCCCGTGGGCTTTTACTTTCCTGACCAATCTGCCATGTGGGACCTTGTCAAATGCCTTGTTAAAATCCATGTACACAACACCCACTGCACTACCTTCATCAACCCTTCTTGTCACTTCCTCAAAGAATTCAATCAAATTTGTGAGGCAAGACCTTTCTTTAACAAATCCGTGCTGACCATCCATGACTAGTCCATGCCTTTCCACATGACAGTTAATCCTATCTCTCAGGATTGATTCTACTAATTTTCTCACCACTGATGTAAGACTAACTGGCCTATAATTGTTTGGCATTTCCTTTGATCCCTTTTTAAACAATGGAACTACATTTGCCTTTCTCCAGTCCTCCGGTACCTCCCCTGTATCTAGTGAAGATTGGAAAATCATCCTCAGAGCATCTGCTATCTCGTCGCTGACTTCCTTCAGAGCCTCGGAAACAATCCATCTGGCCCTGGTGACTTATCAACTTTCAAGGATTTCAATCCTTTGAGTTCTTCCTCTCTCTTTATGACTATCCTGTCCAATATCTCACAGTGTTCCTCCTGGACTACTATATCTACATCCTTCCTTTCCTTTGTAAACACGGAGACAAAATATTCATTCAAAACCCTTCCCACAGCCTCTGCATCTACATACAAGTTTCCATCTTCATCTCTGATAGGTCCCACTTTTTCCTTAACTAACCCCACTGTTATTTCTCTCACTCTTCCTCTCAGTTTCTCTCTTTCTGTTTCTCACTCACTGGTTCTCTTAGTTCTTTCACACTGTTTCTCATTCATTTGTTCTCTTATTATTTCTTTCACACTGTTTCTCACTCACTGGTTCTCTTATCATTTCTTTCTCACTGTTTCTCTCTCACTGGTTCTTTTATTGCTTCTTTCACACTGTTTCTTACTGCTTCTCTTATTGCTTCTTTTACACTGTTTCTCACTCACTTGTTTATTTTGCATGGTATCTCACTCATTGGTTCTTCTATTCTTTCTTTCACACTGTTTCTCACTCATTGGATCTCTTATTGTTTCTTTCACACTGTTTCTCACTCATTGGTTTCCTTCTTGTTTCTTTTGCACTGTTTCTCACTCATTGGTTCCCTTATTCTTTCTTTCATACTGTTTCTTACTCACTGGTTCTCTTATTGTTTCTTTTACTCTGTTTCTCACTCACTTGTTTATTTTGCATGGTATCTCACTCATTGGTTCTTCTATTCTTTCTTTCACACTGTTTCTCACTCATTGGATCTCTTATTGTTTCTTTCACACTGTTTCTCACTTACTGGTTTCCTTCTTGTTTCTTTTGCACTGTTTCTCACTCATTGGTTCCCTTATTCTTTCTTTCATACTGCTTCTTACTCACTGGTTCTCTTATTGTTTCTTTTACTCTGTTTCTTACTAGCTGGTTCCCTTATTTTGCCTTTTGTACTGTTTCTCACTCATTGGTTCCCTTATCATTTCTGTTGCACTGTTTCTTACTCATTGGTTCTCTCATTGTTTATTTCACTTGTTTCTCACTCACAGATTCCCTTATTGTTTCTTTCACACTGTTTCTCTCTCATTGGTGCTCTTATTGTTTCTTTCACACTGTTTCTCACTCACTGCTATGTTCTCACTGTTACCTTCTCACTGTTTCACTCTCACTGCTAATTTCCTACTGTTACACACCCACTGCTTCTCTCTCCCTGTTTATCTCACATTTCTCTCTCTGTGTCTTTCTCATGTTCTCCCACAATTCTTCCTTGTCACTGTTTCCTTGTCACTGTTTCTCACTCACTACTACTTTCTCATTGTTTCCTTCTCACTGTTTCACTCTCACTGCTATCTCAATGTTTCTCTCTCACTGTTTCTCGCTCATTATTTGACTCTCACTGTTTCACTCTGTTCTTCTCTCACTGTCTCTCACTCACTCTGTCTCTCACTCACTCTCTCACTCACTCTGTCTCTCACTCACTCTGTCTCTCTCACTGTCTCTCTCACTGTCTCTCTCACTGTCTCTCTCACTGTTTAACTTACAGTATCTCTGAATGTTCATCCCTCATTGTTTCTCTCCCATTTCTCACTGACTGTCTCTCTCACTGTTTATCTCACTGTATCTCTGACTGTTTTTCTCTCACTGTTTCTCTCCCAATGTTTCTCACTTGCTGTTCCTCTCTCACGGTTTCTCACTCAGTCACTCTGACAGTTTCTCTCACTGTATCTCTGACTCTTCCTCTCTCACTGTTTCTCACTCACTGTTTCTCACTCACTGTTTCTCACTCACTGTTTCTCACTCACTGTTTCTCTCTCACTGTATCTCAGATTGTCTCTCCCACTGTTTCTCTCATTATTTCTCTCTCACTGTTTCTCACTCACAGCATCTCTCCCTCTTTGTTTCTCTGTCACTGTTCCTCTCTCATTGTTTCTCACTTGCTCTGTCTGACTGTCCCTCTCTCGCTGTTTCTTTCTCACTGTTTCTCACTCACTGTCTCTCTTGCTGCTTATCTCACTGTATTCCTGACTGTTCCTCTCTCACTGTTTCTCTTTTGTCTTTCTCTCTTGCTGTTCCTCTCTCACTTTAACTCTCTCGATGTTCTTCTCTCACTGTGTCTTACTCACTGTCTCACTCACTGTATCTCTGACTGTTACTCTCTGTTTCTCTCTCACTGCTTCTCTCTCACTGTTTCTTACTTACTATGTCTCTGACTGTTTCTCTCTCACTTCTCTCTCACTGTTCACTCACTTTATATCTGAGTTTTCCTCTCTCACTGTTTCTCTCTTGCTGTTTCTCATTCACTGTATCTCTCTCACTACTTTTCTCACTGTATCTATGACTGTTCCTCTCTCACTGTTTCTCGTTCACTGTCTCTTGCATTGTTTCACTCGCTATCTCTGATTGTTCCTGTCTCACTATTTCTCTCTCACTGTTTCTCTCTCTCTGTCTCTCTCATGGCTTCTCTCACTGTATCTCAGGCTGATCCTCTCTCACTGTTTCTTTCTCACTGTTTCCATCTCTACTTCTCTCACTGTTTCTCACTCACAGTGCCTCTCTCTCTGTTTCACCCTCACAGTTTCTCTTTCACTGTTTCTCTCTTGCTGTTTCTCACTCAGTGTCCCATACTGTTTCTCTGACCGTTCCTCTCTCGCTGCTTCCCCCATGCTGCTTCTCTCTCACTGTTTCACTCTAGCTATTTCTCTTACCATTTCTCTCTTGCTGTTTCTCTCACAGTTTCTCACTCACTGTGTCTCTCTCACTTTTTATCTCACTGTTTCTCTGACTGTTTCTATCTCACTGTTTCATGCTCTGTCTCTTTCACTATGTCACTGACTGTATCTCTGAATGTTCCCCTCTCACTGTATCCGTCACAGTAATTTGGACTGTTCCTCTCGTTCTTCCTCTCTCACTGTTTCGCTCTCACTGTTCCCTCGCTGTTCCTCTCACTGTTTCTCACTCACTGTGTCTCTTACTGTTTGTCTCATTGTATCTCTGACTGTTCCTCTCTTGTTCTTTCTCGCTCACTGTTTCGCTCTCACCGTTTCTCACTCACTGCTTCCTTTTCACTGTTTCTCTCTCACTGTTCCTTGCTCACTGTTTCTCGCTCACTGTTTCTCTCTCTATTGCTCTCACTCTGCTCCACACTCACTGTTTCACTTGCTGTATCTCTGACTGTTCCTTTCTCACTGGCTGCTCTCACTGTTTTTCTGTATTTCTCTCTCACTGCTTTTCTCACTCTTTCTCTCTCACTGTTTCTCACTCACAGTGTATCTCACTCTCTCGCTGTATCTTTCTCACTGTTTCATACAAACATAAAAACTAGGAGCAGGAGTAGGCCATTCAGCCCTTCGAGCCTGCTCCGCCATTCATTATGATCATGGCTGATCATCCAACTCAATAGCCTGCTCCCGCTTTCTCCCCATACCCTTTGATCCCATTCGCCCCAAGAGCAATACCTAACTCCTTCTTGAAAGCATAAATATTTTGGGCTCAACTACTTTCTGTGGTAACGAATTCTACAGGCTCAGCACTCTCTGGGTGAAGAAATTTCTCCTCATCTCAGTCCTAAGTGATCTACCCCATATCCTCAGACTGTGATCTCTGGTTCTGGACTGTCCCACCATCGGGAACATCCTTCCTGCATCTACCCTGTCTAGTCCTGTTAGAATTTTATAGGTTTCTACGAGATCCCCCCTCATTCTTCTGAACTCCAGCGAATATAATCCTAATTGACTCAATCTCTCCTCATATGTCTGTCCCACCATCCCAGAAATCAGTCTGGTAAACCTTCACTGCACTCCCTCTAAAGCAAGAATATCCTTCCTCGGATAAGGAGACCAAAACTGTACACAATATTCCAGGTGTGGCCTCACCAAGTCCCTGTATAATTGCAGCAAGACATCCCTGCTCCTGTACTCGAATCCTCTGGCTATGAAGGCCAACATACCATTTGCCTTCTTTACCGCCTGCTACACCTGCATGCTTACATTCAGCGACTGGTGTATGAGGACACCCAGGTCTCGTTGTACATTCCCCTCTCTCAATTTATAGCCATTCAGATAATAATCTGCCTTCCTGTTTTTGCCTCACACTTATCTACATTATCCTGCATCTGCCATGCATTTGCCCACTCACTCAGCTTGTCCAAATCACACTGAAGCATCACTGCAACCTCCTCACAGCTCACCCTCCCTCCCAGCTCACCCTCCCTCCCAGCTTTGTGTCATCTGCAAATTTGGAGATATTACATTTAGCTCCCTCATCTAAATCATTAATATATATTGTGAATAGCTGGGATCCCAGCACCAATCCCTGCGGTACCCCACTAGTCACTGCCTGCTATTTGGAAAAAGACCCGTTTATTCCTATTCTTTGTTTCCTGCCTGCCAACCAGTTTTCTATCCATCTCAATACACTACCCACAATCCCATGTGCTTTAATTTTACACGCCAATCTCTTATGTGGGACTTTGTCGAAAGCCTTCTGAAAGTCCAAATAAACCACATCTGTTGGCTCCCCCTCATCAACTCTACTGGTTACATCCTCGAAAAATTCCAGTAAATTTGTCAAGCATGATTTCCCTTTCATAAATCCATGCTGACTCTGTCTGATTCTGCAACTGTTTTCCACATGCTCAGCTATTAAATCTTTTATAATGGACTTGAGAATTTCCCCCATTACTGAAATCAGGCCGACTGGTCTATAGTTCCCTGTTTTCTCTCTGCCTCCCTTCTTAAATAGTGGGGTTACATTAGCTACCCTCCAATCTATAGGAACTGTTCCAGAATCTATAGAATCTTGGGAGATGAACACCAATGCATCCACTATTTCTAGGGCCACTTCCTTACGTACTCTAGGATGTAGATTATCAGGCCCCGGGGATTTATTGGCCTTCAATCCCATCAATTTCCCCAACACCATTTCCCTACTAATAATGATTTCTTTCAGTTCCTCCCTCTTACTAAACCCTGTGTTCCCCAACATTTCTGGTATGTTATTTGTGTCCTCTTCTGTGAAGACAGAACCAAAGTATGTATTTAGTTGGTCAGCCATTTCTTTGTTCCCCATTATAAATTCCTGTTTCCGACTGTAAGGGACCTACATTTGTCTTCACTAATCTTTTTCACTTCACATACCGATAGAAACTTTTACAGTCAGTTTTTATGTTCCCTGCAAGCTTACTCTCGTACTATATTTTCCCCTTCTTAATCAATCCCTTGGTCCTCCTTTGCTGAATTCTAAAGTGCTGCCAATCCTCAGGTCTGTTGTTTTTTTCTGGCCAATTTGTATGCTTCTTCCTTGCATCTGATACTATCTCTAATTTCCCTTGTAAGCCATGGTTTGGCCACATTTCCTGTTTTACATTTGCGCCAGACAGGAATAAACAATTGTTGCAGTTCACCCATGCGTTCTTTGAATGTTTGCCATTACCTATCTACCATCATCCCTTTAAGTAATGTTTCCCAATCCATCATAGCCAACTCGCGCCTCATACCATTGTAGTTTCCTTTATTAAGATTCAAGACCCTAGTCTCAGAATCAACTATGTCACTCTCCATCTTGATGAAGAATTCTATCATATTATGGTCACTTAACCCCAAGAGGCCTCACACAACTAGATTGCCAATTATTCCTTTCTCATTACACCACACCCAGTCAAGGATGGCCTGTTCTCTCATTGGTTCCTCAATGTATTGTTTCTCTCTGACTGTTCCTCTCTCACTGTTTCTCTCTGTATTTCTCTCTTGCTGCTTTTCTCACTCTTTCTCTCTCACTGTTTCTAACTCACTTTCTGTCTGACTGTTTCACTCACTCTATCTCTGCTTGTTCCTCACTCACTGTTTCTCTCTCACTGTTTATATCAATGTACCTCTGACTGATCCTCATTCACAGTTTTTCTCTTAATGTTTCCATCTCACTGTTTCTTTCTCACTGCTCCTGTCACTGTATCTCTGATTGTCCCTCACTCACTGTTTCTCTCTCAATGTTACTCCCTCACCATGTCTCTCTCACTGCTTCTACCTCACAGTTCCCCCCTCACTGTTTCTTTCTCACTGTTTCCCACTCACTGCTTCTGTAACTGTATCTCTGACTGTTCCTCTCTCACTGCTTCTTTCTCTCAGTTTCTCTCTCACTGTTCCTCACTTACTCTCGCTCTCACTGTCTCGCTCTCACTGTCTCGCTCTCACTGTCTCGCTCTCACTGTTTTTCCCTCAGTGTCTCTCTTACTGTTTTTATCTCACTGTATCTATGACTGTTCATCTCTCACTGTTACTCGCTGACTGTGTTTCTCACTCATTCTCTCACTGTGTCTCTGCCTGTTCCTCTCTTGTTCTTTCTCTCTCACAGTTTATTTATCATTGTTTCTCACTCACTGTTTCTCTGTCACTGTTTCTCTCTTGCTGCTTCTCTCAGTTTCTCTTTCACTGCTTCACACTCACTGTAACTCTGACTGCTCCTCTCTCACTGTTTTCTTCTCTCTGTTTCTCTCTGTATTTCTCTCTCGCTGCTTCTCTCACTGTTTCTCTCTCACTGTTCCTCTCTTACTGTTTCTCACTCACTTCTCTCTCACTGTTTTGCTGACTCTTCCTCTCTCACTGTTTCTCACTCAGTCTCTCTTACTGGTTCACTCACTGTATCTCGGACTGTTCCTCTCTCACTGCTTCTTTTTCACTCTTCCTCTCTCACTCTTCCTCTCTCACTCTTCCTCTCTCACTCTTCCTCTCTCACTCTTCCTCTCTCACTCTTCCTCTCTCACTGTTTCGCCCTCACTGTTTCGCCCTCACTGTTTCGCCCTCACTGGTGCCCCCTCACTGGTGCCTCCTCGCTGTTTCCACCTCACTCTCTGTCTCTCTCTGTGTTTCCCTCTCACTGTTTCCCTCTCACTGTTTCCCCCTCACTGTTTCCCCCTCACTGTTTCCCCCTCACTCTGTCTCTCTCACTGTTTCCCCCTCACTGTTTCCCTCTGTTTCCCTCTCACTGTTTCCCCCTCACTGTCTCCCCCTCACTGTCTCCCCCTCACTGTCTCCCCCTCACTCTCTGTCTCTCTCACTGTTTCCCTCTCACTGTTTCCCTCTCACTGTTTCCCTCTCACTGTTTCCCTCTCACTCTCTGTCTCTCTCACTGTTTCCCCCTCACTGTTTCCCCCTCACTGTTTCACCCTCACTGTTTCCCCCTCATTGTTTCCCCCTCACTGTTTCCCCCTCACTGTTTCCCCCTCACTGTTTCCCCCTCACTGCTTCCCCCTCACTCTGTCTCTCTCTGTGTTTCCCTCTCACTGTTTCCCTCTCACTGTTTCCCCCTCACTGTTTCCCCCTCACTGTGTTTCCCTCTGTGTTTCCCTCTCTGTGTTTCCCTCTCACAGTTTCCCCCTCACTGTTTCCCCCTCACTGTGTTTCCCTCTCTGTGTTTCCCTCTCACTGTTTCCCTCTCACTGCTTCCCCCTCACTGCTTCCCCCTCACTGCTTCCCCCTCACTGTTTCCCCCTCACTGTTTCCCCCTCACTCTGTCCCTCTCTGTGTTTCCCTCTCACTGTTTCCCTCTCACTGTTTCCCTCTCACTGTTTCCCTCTCACTCTCTGTCTCTCTCACTGTTTCCCCCTCACTGTTTCCCCCTCACTGTTTCCCCCTCACTGTTTCCCCCTCACTGTTTCTCTCTCTCTGTGTTTCCCTCTCTGTGTTTCCCTCTCTCTGTTTCCCTCTCTCTGTTTCCCTCTCTCTGTTTCCCTCTCTGTGTTTCCCTCTCACTGTTTCCCTCTCACTGTTTCCCTCTCACTGTTTCCCTCTCACTGTTTCCCTCTCAATGTTTCCCCCTCACTGTTTCCCCCTCACTGTTTCTCCCTCACTGTTTCTCCCTCACTGTTTCTCCCTCTCTGTGTTTCCCTCTCACTGTTTCCCTCTCACTGTTTCCCTCTCACTGTTTATCTCACTGTTTTGCTGACTCTTCCTCTCGCTCTGTTCCTCTCTCACTGTTCTGCCTTCACTGTTTCTCACTTAGTCTCTCTCATTGGTTCACTCACTGTATCTCGGACTGTTCCTCTCTTACTGCTTCTTTCTCACTCTTTCTCTCTCACTGTTTCGCCTTCACTGTTTCTCACTCAGTGTCCCTCACTGTTTTGCTCTCACTGTTTCTCCCTTACTGTTTCTCTCTCACAGTCTGTCTCTCTCTCTGTTTCTCACGTGCTGTTTCCCTCTCTGTGTTTCTCCCTCACTGTTTCTCTCTCACTCTCTCTCTCTCTCTCTCTCTCTCTGTTTCTCATATGCTGTTTCCCTCTCAGTGTTGCTCTCTCACTGTTTTCCTCTCACTGTTTCTTTCTCTGTTTCTCTCCCACTGTTTCCCTCTCACTGTTTCTTTCTCACTGTGTCTCTCTCACTGTTTTCCTCTCACTGTTTCTTTCTCACTGTGTCTCTCTCACTGTTTTCCTCACACTGTTTCTTTCTCACTCTGTCTCGCTCACTGTTTCCCTCTCACTCTCTCTTTCACTGTTTTCCTCTCAGTGTTTCTCTCACTGTTCCCCCTCTCACTGTTCCCCCTCTCACTCTTTCACTTGCACGGTTTCCCTCTGTGTTTCTCTCTTTCTGTTTCGCTTTCACTGCTTCCCTCATTGTTTCTCTTTCACTGTTTTCCTCTCATTATTTCTTTCTCACTGTTTTTCTCTCTCACTTTTTTCTCTGCGTTTCTTTCTCACTTTCTCTCTCACTGTTTCCCTCTCGGTGTTTCTCACCGTTTTTTTCTCACAGTTTCCCGCTCACTGTTTCTCTCTCACTGCTTCGCTCACTCTTTCTCTGTCACTGCTTCTCACTCACAGTGTAGCTGTTACTGATTCCCTCACTGTATCTCTCACTCGTTCCCCTCTCACTCTGATTCTGTCTGTGTTTTTCTCTCAATGTTTCTCACTTACCTTCTCTCACTGTTTCCCTCTCGCTGTTTCGCTCACTTCTCTGTTACTGTTTCCCTCTCGCTGTTGCTCTCTCACTTTCTCTCCCAGTTTCTGTCTCACTTTCTCTCTCATTGTTTCCATCTTGCTGTTTCTCTCTCACTTCTCTGTTATTGTTTCTCTCTTTGTTTCTCACTCACTGTTTCTCTTATTCCGTTTTTCTCATTGTTTCTCTCTCACTTTTTTCTCCCTCACTGTTCTACTCTTTGCACTTTCTCACATCAGGAGCAGGAGTAGGCCACTCGGCCCCTCGAGCCTGCTCTGTCATTCAATAAGATCATGGCTGATCTGATTGTAACCTCAACCCCACGTTCCCACCTACCTGCAATAACCTTTCAACCCTTTGATTATCAAGAATCTATCTAGCTCTGCCTTTAAATATTCAAAGACTCTGTCTCCTCCGCCTTTAGAGTAAGAGAGTTCCAAAGAATCACAATCCTCCATGAGAAAGAAATTCTCCTCATCTCTGTTTTAAATGAGTGACCCCTTATTTTTAAACAGTGAGCCCTAGTTCTAGATCCCACCTCCCCACAAGTGGAACCGTCTTCTCCACATTCACCCTGTCAAGCACCCTTAGGATCTTAAAGGTTTCAATCAAGTCACCTCTTACTCTTCTAAACTCCAGTGGATACAAGCCTTTCCTCATAGGACAACTCACCTATTCCAGGTATTAGTCTACTAAACCTTCTCTGAACTGCTTCTAATGTATTTACGCCTTTCCTTAAACAAGGAGACCATTACTGTACACAGTACTCCAGATGTGGTCTCATTAGTTGGTGAGTCATTGGGGTTGTTGTGTGGTTGGTGAGGGCATTGGGGTTGTGGGGTGATTGGTGAGGGCATTGGGGTTGTGGGGTGGTTGGTGAAGGCAGTGGGGTTGTAGGGTGATTGGTGAGGGCATTGGGGTTGTGGGGTGGTTGGTGAAGGCAGTGGGGTTATTGGGCGGTTGGTGAAGGCTTTGGGGTTGTTGGGTGATTGGTGAGGGCAGTGGGGTTGTGGGGTGATTGGTGAGGGCAGTGGGGTTGTGGGGTGATTGGTGAGGGCAGTGGGGTTGTGGGGTGGTTGGTGAGGGCAGTGGGGTTGTGGGGTGATTGGTGAGGGCAGTGGGGTTGTGGGGTGATTGGTGAGGGCAGTGGGGTTGTGGGGTGATTGGTGAGGGCAGTGGGGTTGTGGGGTGGTTGGTGAGGGCAGTGGGGTTGTTGGTGAGGGCTAGGAGACCTAGCAATTGTTTACAGGGGTAGGAGGATGTACCTGTGAACCGAGGTGGGCTTTCTAACCTGCCAGGATCACCACCTGCATGCCTCCATTGCTGCTTTGGGCCTACAGCTAGGCGAGGTGTTCCTGACTCCTGCCCGACCCCAATTCCTGGAGACCAAAATCCCATGGGAATTTCCCGACGTTCAGAAATCAGGAAACACGACATTGGGAAAAGCCCAACTCATGTGTCAGGCGCTAAGAGAAAAAAGTAGCGCTCTGTTTCTCTCTTATGATTTCTGACTGTTCCTCACTCACTATTTCTCCCTCACTGTTCCTCACTCACCGTGTCTCTTTCCCAAGTAGGACCCACTTTCCAGTTGGCCATATTACCTTCTGCACTGTGAATGATTGTGGTAGGAAAGGCTGGCCTCAAATCACTGCCAGCCTCTGGTGCCTTTCATAAACACTGGCACCTGAACCACTCAAGTGTGCCACCCGCTCAGTGAAGCAAATGCAGTCATTGCAGGAGTGAGTTCGATGATGTCACTCTCACTTATTGCATGACAGCACCCATTTGTGGCTTGGACAGAAGTACTTTCATGTCTATTTCTCGTTGGCATGCCCACTTCTGGCTCATTTGAAGTGAGATGTTAGCCCACTTGGCGGTGGGCACACACCCTCATAGCCCATCCGCTGGCCATTTGCACCTCATTAAAACTACAGAAGAAAATGGAAACCCGCAATAACCTCCTCAGTAAACTGACTGCTACCTCAGGGAGATCACAGGCCAAGGCTTGAAGGTCCTCTACTCCTGCCATCACACACTCAGCTGCAGAATACTTTGCCCCAGTATGGTAACAATCTGCCCACACCAAACTTATTGATGTGCAACTCAACTCAACAGTGACACCATCACAGGTACTCTCCGACCCCGGCTCTCAGTCCTGAGCAACATCGCCCCTCCCCACATCAGGAGAGTAATTGCAACAAGCAAGGTACTGGAGAATGTCTACTCCAACCCAAGCCTGCCCTTACTCAAGGATCTCCTCAACCCACCAGCAGTACACCTTCCCTCATGTCACCCCATATGGTTAAATCCACCACACCAGGGAGTATCAGCTGAGGGCCTATGGCAGGAACAAAGATTGACCAAAGACTACCCTCCCATTGCAGACCCCTGTGCAGCTCGCCCACCTGGCTTTGATCTCCCAAGGAGGCAGCAGGCCCTTTTAAACCATTTCCAGACTGGCCAAGGTTTCTGTACAACATCAGTGGGGTCACCAAGACCAACCAGGCCACAGTGTCCCCGGATTAAACCTGAAGGTGGGATTAAAGAACTCCATCTAGTCACCAATGGGGCTAGTGCTTGGCTCTGTGACTATGCACAAAGCAAATGAATACATTTGTGGGTGGGGGACACCATTTCTTATCACTAATATACTCAGAAGCTTCAGTGAGTATAAAAAGTGGAATTGGGCAGGGATCCTGTCTCAATTTTCACACCCACTACTCAACCGATCCCTGGGTTGAGGGGGTTATCTCTATGAGGAAAGGTTGGATAGGTTGGGCCTGTATTTGGAGTTTAGGAGAATGAGAGGTGATCTTATTGAAACATATAAGATCCTGAAAGGACTTGACAGGGTGGATGCTGTGAGGGTGTTTCCTCTTGTATGAAAGACTAGAACTAGGGAACACAGTTTGAAGATAAAGGGCCTCCCATTTAAGATGGAGATGAGGAGAATTTTTTTCTCTCAGGAGTTGTGAATCTTTGGATCTCTCTCCACTGGAGAGAACTGGAGGCAGGGTCAATGAATATTTTGAAGGTAGAGGTAAATAGATTCGCGACTAACCGGGGAGTCAAAGGTTATTGGGGATAGGCAGAATGTAGAGTTGAGGCCACAAGCAGGTCGGCCATGATCTTATTGAATGGGAGAACAGGCTTGAGGGGCTAAATGGCCTACTCCTGCTCGTAAATTTTATGTGCCTCCAGCCTTCCCCACTGAACCAACCTCCCAACTCCCAAAAACCCCAAGGAAATTCAGGGTGGGAATGTGCAGGAATGGCGGAATAAGCATCAGAGGAATGAGCTACACTCTGAAAATACTTTATTTATTATTTATTATAGGTTTACAGTCCCGGCAGCATACAACATGGCACTCCATATTCCAAATTAAATAAATAGCATAAATACCTTCAGCATAGAAGATTTTGAAAAATTATACAACCAGTATAAGACATTGAAGCATGGCAGCTAATGTGCAAGAGGCACAAAGTGTCACACATTTTTACAAATGCAGAAACTGCCTTTACAATGAAGGGAGCCATTTTGTTGCTGAGTTTGGGAATTTTTTTGTTCCTTATTTTTTCATGGGATGTGGATGTCACTGGCAAGGCCAGGATTCATTGCCCATCCCTAATTGCCCTTCAATTCGCCCGGCCATTTCAGAGTCAACCATGTTGCCATGGGTCTGGAGTCACATGTAGACCAGACCAGGTAAGGACAGCAGATATCCTTCCCTAAAGGACACTAGTGAACCAGATAGGTTTTTACAGCAATTGATGATAGTTTCATGGTCACCGTTACTAAGAGTAGCTTTTTCAATTCCAGATTTATTAACTTAATATAAATGTCACCAGCTGCCATGTTGGGATTTGAATCCCTATCACTGGAGATTCAGCTTGGGCCTCTGGAGTAGTAGGCCAATGACATCATTTCCATCCATTGTTTTATCTCTACCTTTTAGCCTATTTCGATCCCTTCTGCCCACCCCACTCCCACTAGGGTTATCTGTACCTTGCTTGTCCTGCTTTCCACCCTTAAAGTCCCCATTATCACATTCCTTAGATAATATCACCACCGTCAACACCTTTTTGTCCTTTTGTCTATGACACATTTTGGCTATCTCCACCTATCACTGGCTTTCTATCCAGCTCTACCTGTCCCACCACTCCCACGAACCCCCCCCCCCCCACCCCCCCCAACCAGTTTATATTTCACCTAGTTTCTATTTTTCTTAGTTCTGATGAAGGGTCATTCGGACTCAAAACGTTAACTGTATCCCTCTCCGCAGATGCCGCCAGACCTGCTGAGTTTTTCCAGGTATTTTTGTTTTTTTTCTAGATTTCCAGCATCCGCAGTATTTTGCTTTTATCTTTGACATTATCACTACACCACCATCTCCCCCCATCTACCAGATAAAATGATTACTTGCTATTTGACTTTGGAATGTACCTCAGGGGCATTTCACCTCAGGAGGTGGCCATTCAGGCTTTGCAGCCTTAAAGCAACAGTCACATCAGCGGCAGAGTAATAGAGCAGTGCACTTCACTGTGTAACGCCCCTGCCTTTATACTTTCTAACAACCGATGGGGAGCATCTTCCAAAGAAATGAGCTGAGAGATTAGCTAAAGCTGCAACAATTTGTTTCTTGTCCTGTCAGGGAGAGCTCAGAGCAACAATGGTGTTTTCACATGACTCATGGTTAGCGCACAGTAAGCTGCAACACCCTTTGGGAGGTGTAAATTCTCCTGCAGCCTATTTTAAATATGCAAAGTTCTCACATTTACACGCAGTTCCTTTCTGTGCTATTCTGAGGCAGCAGTTAACCTGCATGGCTGATGACATTTTTTTAACCAGCACCTTCAGCATCATTCTACTGTCTACCAAACTCTTTACCCAGTCAGCTAAACAATAAGCTTGAATTTGAAGAAGACCAGGTCATTTGGTGGTTATGATACTGGGACCAACAATCCAGCACTGTCAAAGCTCACTCTTCAGATTGTCGTAAAAACTGGGCTTGTGATCATCCTTTAGAGAAGGAAAGCTACTGCCCCCTATCCTGTCTGGCCTAAATGTCACTCCAGCTCCGCTCCATTCAATAAGATTAACCAACTTTTTTTTAAAAAAAGTCGTTCGTGGGATGTGGGTGTCGCTGGCTAGGCCAGCATTTATTGACCATCCCTAATTGCCCTTGTTCAGGGGGTATTTTTAAAGAGTCAACCACATTGGCTGTGGGTCTGGAGTCACATTTAGGCTAGACCAGATGAGGATGGCAGATTTCTTGCCCTAAAAGAACTTGGCTGACTTGAGCAAGCCATTCAGTGTAACAAGTCATTTCGGCTGAAAAAGTGGCCCAGAATAAATCCGGCCCTTGCCACTTGTGCCCGTGTGCTAGGAATATCTTTTAATAGTTCGGCAAGTGCACTGAGTGTATGAGTTTTCCATTCACTCAGAAATTCCAATGGTACAAATTAATAGATGGAAAATCGTGAATTCGGGGGCCCCAAAATCTGCTCTTGGCCTGTGCCAGGAGCTGCGGAGTGAAAGATTTCTGACCAGTGATTAATACTGGGGACTTTCCCAAGCAATGAAGTAGTACAAGTTACATTCAAAATTAAACATAAATGAATAATAAAATATAGCACCATTAAAAATGATACATCATGTAATAAATTATAATTCTATTTAAGGAAGGGTGCAAATGCGTTAGAAGCAGTTCGGGGAAGGATTACCAGACTAACGGTGAGGAGAGGGAAGTGAGGGGGTGCAGCAATAGGGTGAGCAGGGGGCAGGTGGGTCAGAGTTTGGATCAGCTCTTGGTTCTTCTAAGTTACACCTCTCCTCTTAACCTTTTCTGTTCAGTGTAAAACAACACCAGCATCTCCAGTGACTAATCTATCAGGGGTAACGTAATTAACACTCGAGGGTGCACTGAGGAATCTTCCAGTGGTCCCTAGGCCTAAAGGCCTCCCCGCAAACATTTATGCCAAGTGTCAGTTTGATCAGGGCTGGTAAAGAGAGGGGCAATGAAGATTTTTCTCTTTCTAAACTGCCTCATCCAATGTCAAGCATCAGCCTTCATTCCTGTCCCAAAGTCGATGGTAACTTCGCAAAAACAAGAGCTGATCCAAACTCTGACCCATGCTCATCCTGTTGCCGCACCCCCTCACTTCCCCCTCCTCAGCCTTGCCCACCGTTCCCCCTCACCTCCCCCACACTCCAGTCTCCAGGCTCAGCTATCCCAGGCTCCCACATGTCTCTATCCATTAATGTTTTCTTTCATCCGCATTGCTCATTACATGGACCTGGGGGCTTGGTGTTGGTGGTGGGTGTGGGGAGGTGGTTTAGAGATGAAAAGCCCTTCACAAAGCAAATAACCCAAAGTAGGTCCTCCCTACTTCAGTGTTTACATAACGCACTGAGTTCTCACTGAACCCGGAGAAGATGCGATCGCCCTCCAAGAACTCAAATATGGCTCCCTGATAGATCGTCTTGTACCAGGGGTCCCCAGGCCAAGGACCACGTGTTGGCGGAGGTCTGCATTGGACGGGGTGGCAGACGGACTTCACTGCACCAAGCAAGGTTATCCTGTCTCCGTAGGAAGCCGAGAGCTTGGCGAGCTCGTGGCTCAGGTAGATGGTCTTACCCTTACAGCTATCACCATAGAAGACCACCTGGGTGTAGACAAAGTACTGACCAGGGACCTTGATGATGAGACTGTTGTCCTTGAATTCCACACCACTAGGGAGGCTTTCTGTGTTTCGCCAGGTCACTCTCTTCTCTCCTTTTATTTTTCTGGAGGCTGAGGAGGGGAAGAACAGAAGGTTGGGATGAAAATTGAAAACGAGGATATAAAGCGGTGACCAGCCCAGTTGTTTTCTCTAAACCCATTCTTTTCTCACTCTCTATAAAGTGTCAGGCGTATCCATGCTTTCAGCTACTGTTTAGGGAGTGCACTCCCTGTCTCAATGGAATGAGAGTACTTTACCTGTGCCGAGGCAGAGCATTCCAGCTGTACAGGCAGAGACTGCTGCTCTGTACAGGCACAAACAGGTTCACATGTACAAGTGGAGAGTGTTTCAGCTGGGCAGGGAAAGATTGTTTCACCTGTAGAGATGGAGAGTGTTTCTCCTGTACAGGCAGAGACAGTACTGGTGGAGAGTATACGCCTGCACAGGCAGAAAGTGTTCAATTGTACAAGGAGAGAGCATTCACCTGTTATTGATAGGAGACGGGCTTATGTAATGCAGGTGGTTTCTTCCAGGGTGGGTGTGCAATATGCCCACCTACCCCAGAAAATTCAGCCCAATGTCTTTATATAGAGCCAGCCACCTACCTGTCAGATGGACCGTGATCTTCTCTGGTGCTCTCCCCATCACTTTCATGAGGCTAGGCAGCTCTAGAAAAAAAAATTGAGCTCTCAGTCTGATCAGCTGGTGAATCACAATATTATACCCTTTCAGTGAAACTGACAAGAAGTGAAAGTGACCATGAGAGGGGGGAACTCACCATCATTAAGAGGGTCTGCTAGCAGGTATCTCTCACCCTTTACGATCAGAGCTGTTTTCTATAGAAACAAACAAGAACATGTCTTAAAATCCTTATGTGGCCTCATGCCCCCCACAACAACAACTTGCATTTATATAGCACCTCTAATGTAGTAAAATGTCCCAAGGCCCTTCACCAATCCATGATAGACACCGAGTCACATAAGGAGATTCTAGGACAGGCAAAGAGTTAAGGTTTCAAGAAACATCTTAAAGGATGAATGAGGGGTAGAGATGTTTTGGGAGGGAATTCTAGTTCGATTGCGGGCCACGAGTCCTGGAAGGACTAAATTGAGTGCAAGGGGCCAGACATTGGAGAAGCGTAGATATCTTGGAGGGTTTTAGTCTTGGAGGAGTCTGTAGAGAGAGAGGGAGGGATAAGGCCACAGAGGAATTTGAAAACAAAGATGATACATTTAAAATCAAAGCTTTGTTGGACAAGGAGCTAATTTAGGTCAGTGAGCACCGGGGGTGATGGATGAATGGGTCTCGGTGTGAGTTAAGATATGAGCAGCAGAGTTTTGGAGGAGCTCAGATTTATGGCATTGGTCCCGATGAACCAACTATCCAATGCCTACTCCAGGAAAAGAGGGTGCAGCCTTGAATTAACTCTTCCATCCCATCAGCAGACGCTCAGCAATAACCTGAACTTGTACTAATCTGAAATTCTATTGCAGTAGAACTACCTAATCCAACTTGAACTATTACTTGAAGACCCCACCTATTAGTACAGGTTACTGACACCAAAATGAGAACAGATCAGTGCAAAGCCCAAACCATGGGATCCTACTCCATGCTACTCCCTTTGCTGGGAGATTGAGAAGCAGATCTGGTCATTGACAAGATTGTTTCCCAGCTTGCTAAATTCACATTATCTGCCTCAGAGCTATGCAGAGATGACACACTTGTTTCTATGTGTGTGGGAACTTTACTTACAAGAGTTTTATCCAATGCTTTAAAATGTCTGCTACATGCTTTGAGCTCTTAGCTTCCAACTCCTTCCAACAGCTTGCTACAGTTTGTTTACTTTTCTAAATAAGCACCCACAGGCTTACCTAATCAAGCACATTGAGAATTAATGGTAAACAGACTCACATAATCAAATGCAGAACAATTGAACATGACACAGTCTATTAAGGGAAAGGCTCACCAATCTGGCATGGGAAGGCAGGGTGTCAGTAGGGTGGACATGATGGTCAACCAATGGCAGGAGTGCAGGAGGAGGGGACAGCACCTGGAGGTGGGAGGTCAAGAAATTGCCAAGATTATAAAAACTAATCAGAGTTGGCAAGATATAGGCTATTCTTAAATACTCTGACTCATTTTAAAGGCAAATCAGAGATACCTATAATGAGTCTGAATGATACCCTGCCCAGCCATTAATTACTTATTGACTTCTTCTGGTGGGTGGCTGGTGGGGAGTTTGCACTTCCCTTTATTAATAAGGTCACGGCTGGTTAGGAAGGAGGAAAACCTGCAAGTGGAACCTGTTTTAGATAGTTAAAGGCACAAGCTAATTCCAAGGGGGTAACAGCAGATTTACAGGCAGATTAAATAAAACACAGGCAGCTTGAACCCAGGTTATTGTGAACACCGAGGTACAGTAAAGGAGAACTGAATTATTTGCAGAATTGCTTCTACCATGTCGATTTACCAAGCTCAGCTCTTGCCTGCTGGTAGAGGCAGAAACTCTCAGTGCATTTAAAAAAACATTGGGATATGCCCTTGAGGTGCTGGAAACTGTAGAGTTACTGTGCAAGAACTGGAAACTGGAGGATTAAGCTGGATAACTCTTTTACATTAAGCACAGACAATGATGGGCTGTATGGCCTCCTTCTGTGCTGTAAGTTTTTTACATTTCTATGTAAATTGGGCAGTTGATTTACTGTCACATATTTCATACCCATCCCACAACCCATATCTCACAAACTCAAGATCTATCTCAAAAGTTGAGCAGATAGCTCCTATCAGATTAACTACATTAATCATAAAATAACATAGAAAGAACACGTTAATCTCTTTTACAGCTGAACAGATATCCATTTAGAGATGCATCCGTCAACTTACCCAGAGACAAAACAAGACAGGTCTGGAGATGAAAAGATAGGGACTTGTGAGCAAGAAACTTCTTGCCTGAAGTGAACGATTGGCTATTCACATCTTGTTGAAACAATATATTTTCATACAAGACCAAACAACAGGGGAAGGGGGCACAAAAGAAAGACAGAAATAGAGAGAAAGAGGGAAAACATAGAGAGCGCAAGGAAAGTTAAAAAGGGCGTTGGTAAAGACTAAACTAGGTTATTTTTCTCTTCGATAAATCTGCCCACCTGTTTTGATGGTATAACTCCAAGTTGACAGAGGAGCAGGTACGCAGTGAAAGTCACTGAGCCGAGGACAGCAATCACACAGAAAGCCCGGCCAAGGAAACAGCTCTTAACGCCAGTCTGCTTCTCGACATTCTCTCCACCCACCTCAGCAGCTAACAGTGTGTGCTTGCTGCTCATGCCTGAAGGCTGCTTGCCAGACAAGTACAGTCAGTGTGGCCTGGGCGTTGTAAGCAGTTCTCCCACTTGTTCTTGTCGCTGCCTTGAGCAGAAGCTCTATTTAAAGTTGGCCATTGGAAAACGCCCGGATGACGGGGTTTTCCAACAGCCAGAGGAAATGGAAAATAATGGAAGCCGCTTTTGTAAACATGGTTCATGACACCTACTTTGTTAAGATGAATCCAGGATTCCTTCCCTCCAGATCCCCACCCATCCCCGCCCCCCCCCTCCAACCCCACCCCAATTCCTCTGTTGATGGTGCCAACTCTCCGCTGTGGTCACGTTGAATGGACAATGCTGACTCTTAGGGGGATGGGGGGAGGCAGTGACATCGTGGCATTGTCATTGGATTAGTATTCCAGAGGCCCAGGGTAATGCTCAGGTCCTGAATCCCACCACAGCAGATGGTGGAAATTTGAATTCAATAAAAATCTGGAATGACTGTGAGGATATTGTTGATTGCTGTAAAAATCCATATGGTTCACTAATGCCCTTTACCTGGTCTGGTCTACATGTGACTCCAGACCCACAGCCAATGTGGTTGACTCTTAAATGCCCTCTGAACAAGTGCAATTAGGGATGGGCAATAAATGCTGGCCTAGCCAGAGATGCCCACATCCCATGAACGGTTAAAGAGAAGTAATCCATTCATTTAATCAGTCCTTGCCATCGAGACTGAGCAGTTTTGAAGTGTAACTACTGTTGTAGCATAAGGAACACAGCATCCACACAGCAAGCTCCCATAAACAGCAGTGCCAGAATGACCAAATCATTTATTTTAACAATATTGGTTAAGGGGAACATATTGGAAAGGGCTTGCATTGATATGATACCTTATTAAATCTCTGATAAATGTTCATTTTCACATTCAGTGAAGTGCTTTGAAGTAAAGTGAAGGTAATTATGTAGGATTAGCAACTGCAAGCAGGAGTGCAGACGTACTATTGGGTTTCATACTGCGAGTTCTCCTGTCAACCCAGGCAAAGCTCTGCTTTTGCCTTAGCTATTCTGAACTGAGAGGCTTTTTTGTCCTTGGCTCTGGCAAGAACTGGATGATATTGAACGGGGCTTTCTGTTGTACGAATGGGACAACACCTTGGATTTATATAACACTTTTGACAAGTAACACACTCCATGTGCCTCCTTGGCACTGAACCACATAAGGCTATATTGGGGTAGGTGGCCAAAAGATTTGTCAAAGAGGTAGATTTTAAAGACTGTCTTAAAGGAGGAAAGAGAGGTCGAGAGTCAAAGAGGATGAGGAAGAGAATTCCAGAGTTTGAGCCCCAGGCAGTTCAAGATGTGGCCACCAATGTTGGTGTGATTAAAATTGGGGATGCTGAAGAGGCCAGAATTCAGGGAGCACAGATACCTGGGAGGGTTTTAGGGCTGAAAGGTTACAGAGATAAGGAGACAAGAGGCCATGGAGGGATTTGAAAACAAGGACGAGAATTTGAAGATGATGCTGTTGCCAATATGAGCACAGTGGGTGATGGGTGAATGGGACTTGGTGTCTGCTATGAAATGGGGCAGCAGAGTTTTGAAATGGCCCAAGTTTATGGGAGAGGCTCGACAAACCCCGAGCATTTGATGCTATTGGCAGGCATTAGAATCACAGCCTCAGGCTATGGTTCCAATGGAACTTCAGGCCCAAGAAGGAAAACTGCCAAACCATGGAATACTCTCATTCCACAGGACCACTTCTAGGTTTGAGAAATTCCATCTGTGCAATGGCACTATGGGAATATAGTCCGTGTGATGACTGAACACAGTCATATCAACATGATCGTCCCTCTGCTATTTAAGGAAATCCACTTTAAACAGGTTGACACCTTCTTGAAAACAGCAGAAGGAGGAATCTTGCGCACCCTGCCAAATCTTCAGGCCTTGGGGGAGTGTTACCAGAGCATAGGCAATGGTGGAATCAGCTACTACTCAACCCCCTCCCCCGACCTCCCAAGAATGTCAGAACACTTTGGTGGAGCAATCCCTTATTGATAGCCTTAAATAAGCACAGTCATGACTCTGTTAACAAAGGAGATAATCTCCAAATTAAATTTCACTGAATTAATGTGATTCACCATGAGGTAATGCTAATTATGTAATTATGTTTTCCAAGATTGCTGCTTTGCCTACTGTATGTTGCAAACTCATTGCATTGAATCACCTCACAGCAGAAACCATTATAGTTGCAGCAAAAATAATTTGTGTTTGCCACTTTTCAAATTAACCTTTCCATCAAAGTGTTCCAGTACAGCTACAACACTGGCACCTGCCCAAGCTATGTGGAAAATTGCCCAGGTATGTCCTGTACACAAAAAGCAGGACAAATCCAACCTGGCCAACTACCGCCCCATCAGCCTACTCTCCATCATCAATAAAGTAATGGAAGGGGTCATCGACAGTGCTATCAAGTGGCACTTGCTTAGCAATAACCTGATCACTGATGCCCAGTTTGGGTTCTGCCAGGGCCACTCAGCTCCTGACCTCATTACAGCCTTGGTTCAAACATGTACAAAAGACCTGAACTCCCAAGGTGAGGTGAGAATGAGTACTCTTGACATCAAGGCCACATTTGACTGAGTGTAGCAAAACTGGAGTCAATGGGAATCAGGGGGAAAACTCTCCACTGATTGGATTCATTCCTAGCACAAAGGAAGATGGTTGTGGTTGTTGGAGGTCAGTCATCTCAGCTCCAGGACATCACTGCAGGAATTCCTCAGGGTAGTGTCCTTGGCCCAATCATCTTCAGTTGCTTCATCAATGACCTTCCTTCCATTATAAGGTCAGAAGTAGGGATGTTTGCTGTTGTTTGCACAATGTTCAGCACCATTCGTGACTCCTCAGATACTGAAGCAGTCCATGTCCAAATGCAGCAAGACCTGGGTAATATCCAGACTGGGTTGACATGTGGCAAGTAACATTTGCACCACACAAGTGCCAGGCAATGACTGTCTCCAACAAGAGAGAATTTAACCATCTCCATCCAATCAGGACATTTTAATGATCATGTACCTGGACCCTCAATTCTCTTTGGACTTCCCTGTTTCTAGCTTTTCACCGTTTAGAAACTAGCCTGTTTCCTCCTTTTTGGCTCAAAGTGGATGATCTCAAATCTTTCTACATTGAAAGCCATTGGCCACTGTTTTGCTTGTTCACTTTTTTTTTTAATTTCGTTCACACAATGTGTGCGTCGCCGGCTAGGCCAGCATTTATTGCCCATCCCCAACTGCCACTGGTGGCGGTGAGCTGCCTTCTTGAACCGTTACAGTCCCTGTGGTGCAGGTACACCCACAGCGCTGTTAGGGAGGGAGTTCCAGGATTTTGACCCAGCGACAGTGAAGGAACGGTGATATATTTCCAAGTCAGGATGGTGTGTGACTTACAGGGGAACGTCCAGGTGGTGGTGTTCCCATCTATCTGCTGCCCTTGTCCTTCTAGATTGTAGAGGCTGTGAGTTTGGAAGGTGCTGTCGAAGGAGCCTTAGTGGGTTTCTGTACTGCATCTTGTAGATGGTACACACTGCTGCTACTGATCATCATTGGATGGGGTTTCAATCAAGTGGGCTGCTTTGTCCTGGATGGTGTGAAGTTTCTTGAGCATTGTTGGAGCTGCACTCATCCAGGCAAGTAGCTAGTATTCCATCACACTCCTGACTTGTGAGCTGGTAGAAAGCTTTAGGGAGTCAGGAGGTGAGTTTCTGGCTGCAGGATTCCTAGGGCAGAATTTTACCATCGGTGAGTGGGACTGGGGTGGAAGTGTAAAATGACGCACGGTGACATTGGGCAGAACTCCCGACATCTCCGCACCTCATTTAGATTTTCAGGAAGGTGGGGGCGCAGCAAAATCAGCTGTGGGCCCGCCGACCTGTCAATGGCCACTTGAGGCCATCAACAGGGTCATTTAACCAATTAAAGGACCTGCCCGGCCAACCTTAAGGTTAGTGGGTCGGCCAGGAACCCCGGCGGCTAATAGAAAAAACATGAAACCTCATCCAGCGGCGGGTAGTGGTTTCATGCAGGGTTTTAAACATTTAAGAAAGTTATGGAAATTATGAACATGTCACATGAGGGAACATGTAAGGGAATTTTTTTTCTGTTTTTAATATTTTTAAAAGTCGAGGCGATCTCCCTGAAGCTGGCCACGTTAAATGGTGGTGTGGCACCGATCGACAGTGGCGATTGGTCCACGTCCGCCAGCGATTAGGTCAGCTCAGCCCGCTCGACGAACAGAAAATTCAGCCCCTAGTCTTTGACCTGCTCTTGTAGCCACAGTATTTATATAGCTAGCCCAGTTCAGTTTCTGGTCAATGGTAAACACCAGGATGCTGATAGTGGGGGATTCAGCGATAATAATGCCATTGAATGTCAAGGGGTGATGGTTGGATTCTCTCTTGTTGGTGATGGTCATTGCCTGGCACTTGTGTGACATGAATGTTACTTGCCACTCTTCAGCCCAAGCCTGGATATTGTCCAGGTCTTGCTGCATTTGGACATGGACTGCTCCTACTTCCTATGTTCTTATAACTCTGGGAGTTGGGGAGGAAGTAGTGAAAGCAAAATAAGCTTTGCTGTGATGAAGTTGCCATGGTCACCACAAACCAGTCAGGAGGCCAGGAGCAACTTGACACTCACTGATAGATGCTCGATATTATGTTGTGAATAACTGAGGTATCACAAACAAGAGAAAAGTGACTTAATTTATAGCAAAATACTTTATTGAATAAAAAAATAAATAAATACAAGTCCCTATTATTAAATACATCCCAAAATACTATTCAGCTTCACAAGTTAAATCCAGGCGGCAGTCAAGATTGATTCCATCATGCAGACCATGTTTTAACATAAAACATGTCCCTTCACGTGCCACAGCCCTTGCTAATCTTTGGCCGGCTTGCACACCTGATCGAAAATTTTCAAGTTTTGCCCAGGTGAAAAGTTAAAAATATCCAAACACAAGTTGCCAATTGGATGCTCAGAATTCCAGATCATTTGTCGTTTTTCCATTTGGGATCCATTCCAAAGTGAATACCCAGTGGAAGAATCCATGCTTTGTGGAGTGACTGTTAAGAAGCTCATGTGTGGGGCCAATGTCCATGGAGTCGGATATCTCCACCATAGAGGTGGACATCTCCACCATGGAGTCGGACATCTCCACCATGGAGTCGGACATCTCCACCATGGAGTCGGACATCTCCACCATGGAGTCGAACATCTCCACCATGGAGTCGAACATCTCCACCATGGAGTCGGACATCTCCACCATGGAGTCGGACATCTCCACCATGGAGGTGGATATCTCCACCATGGAGTCGGACATCTCCACCATGGAGAGAACCAGGAGAGGTGACTCCCAAACATGAATCCTATTGACTTCTAAAAGGAAGCAGGGAAGACTAAAACTTATTTGTAAGCCCTGAGAAGGAATGATTCAAACCAGCTGATGGCAAGGTGAATGATGGGCATGGTAATGGAGTGGTTGTGAGTTCAAATCCCACTAAGACAACTGGGGAACTTCAATTAATTAAATTCTTGAACAAAAAAACTAGTCTCCATAATGGTGCCCATGGAAATCCTGGATTGTCAAAACAATCCCATCTTGGTTCACTAAAGTCCTTTAGGGAAGGAAATTTGCCAATTTGACCGGGTCTGGCCTTTTTCTTTGTGATTTCAGACCCACACCAATGTGGGTGACTCCTAACTGCCCTCTGAAATGGCCGAGTAAGGCCCTCAGTTATACTCAGGGATGCAGCTCACCACCACCTTCTCAAGGGCAGTGAGGATTAGACAATAAATGCTGGCCTAGCCACATCCCATGGATGAAAAATAAATCCTGATTTCAAAGCAGTGAAGATCAGATGAGGCGGAAGGTTGCAGAGGATGCTGTGTTTAGAGGAATGTTCTGATTTGTAATGGTCACAGAGATTGTTCTTTGATACCACAGTTAAAAAAGGAGAGAGAGAGAGACACACACACACACGTAAGAGGTAAAAAGATTGATGACTTATGAGGTGACAAGCGTGTGCTTGCATCACACCCAGGAGTGCAAGACGGTCTTCCCAGATATGTGTGTGCAACCAGAGAGTGCATAGCAACTAGATGTTGACCAGACGTGCAACAGAGGCAAATGCGCAATGATAACTGTGAGTTACATTCAATTAACATTTTTTAAAAAACAGCATTCAGCAATAAATAAAGGATGATACAAGCTCATGTGAGGACAAAAAAATAATTTACATTGTTATAAATACATTCTTGAGGCATCAGCCAACAGAAGATTCAGTGCCAATCACACATTCGATTGGCACATTGCCCAATAATTCCGAGATACCAGGCAGTTCATATACAGGTGAGACAGCCAGGTGAAGATTCTCACCTGGCAGCTCCAGACATTTGGTGATTAGTGTATCCCTGGGAGTATCAGTTTAAATAAGATTTGTCATAACTTAAATCAGGGCTGACTGAGGACAAACATGAATGCCCAGCACAGGCTTTCCAAACATTTGTTTGACACATCAGCTTATTCGGATTTTGATTATTGCACACTTGTTTCCTTATGTGATCACAACAGGGGTCATCCACCTTTAGCATGAAGAATCCCAGAGAGCATATAAGAAGGCCATTGGGCCCAGCTGGTCCATGCAAGCCTCCTTCCACCCTTCTTCAGCCAATCCCATCACTATGTCCGTCCATTCCTTTATCCCTTGTGTACTTCTCTAGCTTCCTCTTAAATGCATCTATACCATTCACCTCAAACACTCCCCGTGCTAGCGAGTTCCACATTCTAACCGCTCTCTGGGTAACTCCTGAATTCCCTATTGGATTTATTAGTGGCTCTCTTATATTTATGGCCTCTCACTCTGATCTTACTTGCAAGTGGAAACATTTTCTCTACATCTGCCCCATTTGAAACCTTTCTTAATTTTAAAGACCTCTAGGAGGTGATCCCATTCTGACTGCCATACATTGGTAAAGGTTCAGGTCTGTGTCAGAGATGTGGTGGGGGGGCAGGGTAGGGAGGGGGTGCTCGTGGGTGGGGAGGAACGGAATTACTGGTCAGTGCTGCTTTACTTAACTGAACTAATTCAGCCATGGCAACATTGTGGGAGAACAGCTTTGATACATACTTCCACTGAAAAAACGCTTGGTGCCATTGACTGAGTCCACCCGTCGCCATCTTGGATCAGAAAGGTCATGACCCGCGCAACACCTGCAAGGTGTGCAGCGGGGGCTAGGGGAGGTGCTGTGAACAGGCGCCGGAAAAATAATTACTCTGATGGTGGCTGGTCATTCTCACATTGCTGTGTTGTGTGGGACTGTGCTGTGCGTAAATTGGCTCCTTCGATTTCCATATCACAACTATGACCACTTTTCTGAAGTACTGGGGTGTGTCGGGGTTATAAAAGGTGCTGTGTGCGAGTTCTTGCTGTAAAGGCATTCGCACCCATTTCGTGTGGGACCCTTTGAGCCAATAAATCCCTAATTGACCTGGGCTGAGTTGGAACCCAGCTGCCAGAGGCCCAAACCCACCGAACTTCACAAACCATTGCACCCTGTTGGCCAACAACAACAAGAAAAAAAAACATCACAAACAAGAGCGAAAAGATTCCTCACAAAGCAAATATTCCAAAGAAGGTCTTGCCCTCTGTCTTGTCCAGGTATTTGGCCACGTTCGCTGGGACCCGAGAGAAGATCCTGTCCCCGGCCTCAAAGTCAAAGATGGCGCCCTGGTAGGAGGTCTTGTACCAGGGGTCGTCGTGGTGACCATGGTGGCAGACCGACTTGGTGGCCTTCAGCAGGATGGTCTCTTCTGGATAAGCCAAGGAGAGCTTGTGCATGTCATGGCTCAGGAAGATAGTGCTCTCCTCGCACTGGCTATAATAGAAAACTACCTGGGTGTAGATGAAGTAGAAGCCAGTCTTCTTGATCAGCAGACTGTTGTTGGAGAACTCAATTCCGGAGGAGAATGCAATGCCGGATTCCTCTTGCCAAGTCAGCTCATCGGACTCTCCCTTGATGGGATCGGCTGAGAGAGAAAGAGAGAGAGAGAGAGAGAAAATACAAGCGTAAGTATATGATCATCAGTCTATCTTTCTCTTTTTCCCCCATGATAGTGGTGGGGAAGGCAAACAATTTATATAGTCCTGGAAGTGAGGGGAGGGTGGTTTGACACATTGAAAGATGGAAGATTCCCAAAATCCAGGCACTCAGTGTCTTATCATAACCCTTACATTGACCTGAAACATTAACTCTGACTCTCTCTCCATCAATGCTGCCTGACCTGCTTCCAGCATTTTGCTTTCAGTTTTCCTGAATCCCCAGTATTTCGCTCATATTAAGTAGGAGTGTCTGGTAAGTTGTGACCTGCTCATTGGATAGGGTACAGCACCCTCTGCTCTGATAAACATGTGCCACAATGGCAGAAGATCGCCCTCTCCTGGACAGATGTCAGTCTAACATGATTGAAATGCTTCATTTGTTTTACTCTCTCCATCCTCAAACTCAGGCTCCTTTCTTCACCTCTCTCTTTCTCTTAAAACTAAGCATTACATATGCCATACAGTACAGAAACAGGCCATCGAATGCAACCGGTCCATGCCAAGTACCCAATGGATCACTGTCTAGTTCTAAATTAAGGCCCTATGTTGACCTTTGTTTTATTCATTCACAGGATGTGAGTGTCATTGGCTGGGCCAGCATTTATTGCCCATCCCTAATTGCCCTTGAGAAGGTGGTGGTGAGCTGCCTTCCTGAACTGTTGCAGTCCATGTGGTGTAGGTACACCCACAGTACTCTTAGGGAGGGAGTTCCAAGGCTTTGTCCCAGCGACAATGAATGAACGGCGATATATTTTCAAGTCAGGATGGTGAGTGACTTGGAGGGGAACCTCCAGGTGGTGGTGTTCCCATCTACCTGCTGAGGACTCAAGTTCTGTCGAAGGGTCATGAGGACTCGAAACGTCAACTCTTTTCTTCTCCGCCGATGCTGCCAGACCTGCTGAGTTTTTCCAGGTAATTCTGTTTTTGTTTTAAATATACCCCAGCCTGGTTCAAGAGCTCTCAGACCCTTCTTGCTCAGTGTGGTTCAGGCAGTGAACAGTAGAGGGCAGTTGGTGCCAACGAGAGAATTCAGAGAGGGAGGGAGAGAGACCCAGATACTACAAAAGGGTAAGGAGTAACACCAGGATGTTAAAGTCTAACAGCGTCTGAGGTTAACATTCTGCGGTTACAGGAAGGACACATTAACAGATTTGTCTGCTTCTTTGCTGCCCTGTAGTATACATCATTATGTAAAATAATGAATCGTCCTTTGATAGTCTGCTAAACATCAACAATAGGCTGGTACCTGTCAAGTGAGCTGCAATTCTTCCCCTTGGGTCATTTCCCACCTGCTTCCTGAGATGATGCAAACCTGGAGATGGAAAAGACGGGGATTCTCAGTCACTATTGTAACACAGACTGACTGAAAACTGACTGACAGTGAGAGGGAGACAGAGAGTGAAATACATTCACATGTGCCAACACAGTCAGAGGCAGCGAGAAAGAGAGAGACAGAGAGATGGAGAGGCAGGGAGGGATGCTCACAGAGAGAAAAGTAGTCAGAGAGATAAAGACAGCAGAGACAGGCAGAGAGACAGGCAGAGAGACAAGCAGAGAGACAGGGAAAGATAGACAGATGGGGAGAGGCAGACATGTTCAGAGAGTGAGACAGAGGGAAAGAGAGAGAGCAAGCAAGATGGGGAGACAGAGCAAGACAGAGAAAATGAGCAAGATACAAACAGATACAGAGGGAGAGAGAACGCACACAAGACAGCTATAGAGACAGAGGGAGACACACAGAATCAGGGACACAAGGGAAGAGACAGAGAACATGGAGAGAGTCACACACAAACAGGAGCTGAGACACACAAAAGAGGGACAGGGAAAGAGACAGAGATATAGAGCACTTACCACTGTTAGCAGACAAATCCTCAGCTCCTCTCACCGCTGCTTTCTGCAGAAGGTAACAGACAGACTTTGAGATTAAACATTCTGAGTGAAGCTTCAAAATTCCTACAGATCAGGGTGGACACTCAGGGATAATCAATCTTAGTCTGCAGCAGGAGCTATGGTATTGCCTGCCCATCGTACTGCCTGGTCAATACTGGGTCTCTCGGACCTCAGTGCAGCCCAGCATGGAACTGGGTGTACAATAGGCTGATAGCATAAAACTGTCCAGATTGTATCCCCCAATTTGTTCCGTGCTTTGAATGGAGTCGCTGTGCCCGCTAAAATAGACAGATTCAAGATTCAGTTACAATGGTGGACAGAGAAACATTGCACCGAAATTTAACCATCTGGTAACATCGCCAACAATAACTTCACAACCAGCAGCGTCCAGGTGGTCACCCTGAGGTGCCAGGGTATTCAGAGCTCAGAGGATCAATGACTGGGTCACTAATCCGGGCACCGCTTTACCTCTGGCTAATTTGACTTACAAGGCTAAAATCGGGGCGGGGGCCAGTTTTGCGCTGGAAATTTGCGCCTCTCTCTGCCTTTCTGCCTCTGGCTAGGCACTGGGAATTGGAAATTCGGCAGCATGCCAAGTCGATCACTGCCCCTAACGTGTGGCTGGGAGTAACCGCGGCAGCCGAGTGTCCTCGGAGTTCGGCGCAACGACGGGCGCAAATTCGGCGTAACGCGGGCGGCGAGCAGAGAAATTAGCAAGAAATTCCCACCAACCCCACGCCAGACCTAAATTCACGCGGAGCGAAATAAAATGCAGACAATCGTCCGCCTTCAACTGCAGGGAGAGTAGCCAAGTCAACGAGACTTAATGTCTTCAGTTAAAAAAAAATGGAGCATGAAAGAGGAACTACACAAAAAAAGAGAGGAACTTAAAATAAATCTGGTTTACTTACTCGGTTTGCATCTGGGGGTCCAATCTGACAGAAGAGGAGGTAGAAGGACACAGACACAAAAGCCAGAACTGCAATGGTGCAGGAAAGTTTAAGGAAGCGGCTGCCTTGATGTCCCATCTTTTCCACTGCAATCTCCCTGCCATTCTCAAGGTCTGGTAACATCTTCTCGTGGCTCATGGTCTTCACAGTTCCGCTTCAGGGGGTTGGTCTCTCTGTCTCTCAAGTTGCATCTGGCCTCAGACGCTGAAGCTGCGAAGTATTTGAAGCGGCTCACGGGAATTACCCAGCTCAGCTCAGCCTTCGAAATTGGGGCTGTGCACAAATTACACAGAAAAAAAGAGTGAGAGTGAGAGAGATTGAGAGATAAGCAGACGGAGTTTGAGAGATAGATAGAGAGTCACACACACAGATCAAGAAATTAAAAGAAAACTGGTTTAGATGTGAATATAAAAGTTTATTTTTTAAGGTATTGGGGTATTCCCCCCCACCCATTAACCTTTTATTCACATCTTCATACTTTATTCACATTTTCCAAAGTGAAAGTTAATGAAATCGTTGATAAGAAACAGGATGATCCATTCATTGAAAGCCATTTCCAGGATAGTGCAAAAGGAATTTTTTTTTTTTTACCGATCTATAGATCTGGAGGATTAATGGATCCAGTCTAAAAGGGAGGAAGTTGGATTTTATGAACTTTTCTTTCCCAAAAAATAAACAAAGGACAAGCTGAAGGGAAAGAATGATTAGAATGAGGGGAAGGAATGGTTAGAATGTGGTTCAAATTGGGAACACGTTGCAAGTATCCACACAAACGGATCCAAGCTGGTATTAAATGGGTTAATTCCTTCCCTATTACCAGGCATTGTAAGGAATTCAATCCAATTCCTCCTCAAATTGTACAAAATTGGAATAGGATTGGCTGCACTGCTCCTCAAGACTCCTCTGCTATGTAATAAAATCATGGCTGACCCTTCAACTCAATTCCACCCTCCTGCTCTATCGCCACATCCATTCATTCACTTTGAGTTCAAAAATCTATTGATCTTTGTCGTGAGTACGCTCAACAGCTGAGAAACTAAACGCTCTGGGGTGGAGGATTCCAACCATTCACAACCCTCTGAGAGAAGAAATTACTCCTCACCTTGGTTCTCAATGTCTGTCCCCTCACCTTGAGATGATACCCCTTCGTTCTGGACAGCCTTCTCCAGCCAGGGGAACAGCCCTCAGTATCTAACCCATCATGCCCTCTGAGAATCTTATATGATTCAAAGAGGGCATCTCTCATTGTTCTGAATTCCAGCAAGTATTGGCCCATTCTAGTCAATCCCTCCTCATTAGACAGCCCTGTCATCGCAGGGATTAACCTAGTGAATCTTCATTACACTCCTTACAAGGCATGTATGCCCAATCAAAAACAGAATTACCTGAAAAAACTCAGCAGGTCTGGCCAATCATTGTTTAGAATTCAGTTTAAATCCATCCTATTCCCAGTCATTGAACAGCATTCAATGAGTCTCTCCCAATCCCTCCAATTATATTCAGTTTTAGTGCACTAAACCCCATTGCGTCTTTTCCACTGTCTTGAATTCCAGGGAATTAAAGAATTTTTCCTGCTGACTCCCAATGTACAGAATTTCCCCAATCCCCAATTGAGTGGTGTCCATGGTGTTTCAGTTTGACCATTCCTTGCCCTGCCTTTTGGGCTGTTTTGCTTAGAATTTATGTCTGAATGGATTTTTCAGACAACCAGTGCCACAAAAGCTTGTCAGTTTCATTATTCTAGGATTTGACCCTAAGGCTGTAACTTAACTATGACATTCTATAGCGCAGTCGAGGTTCTGCATCTCATGATATATTTGCTGACCAATCGCCATAGGTAACATGTGAACACTCCTTTCGTTATTTCAATTTATGTGCCATTAAGCCTAGTCAACTATCTTATGCTCTGTCTCATTTTTCAGAAAATCATTCACGGGATGTGGGCTTCGCTGGCTGGGCCAGCATTAATTGCCCATCCCTAGTTGCCCTTGAGAAGGTGGTGGTGAGCTGCCTTCTTGATCTGCTGCAGTCCCTGTGGGGTAGGTACACCCACAGTGCTGTTAGGAAGGGAGTTGCAGGATTTAGACCCAGCGACAGTGAAGGAACAGCGATATATTTCCAAGTCAGGATGGTGAGTGGTTTGGAGAGCAACTTCCAGATGATAGTGTTCCCATCTATCTGCTGCCCTTGTCCTTCTAGGTGGTAGTGGTTGTGTCTTTGGAAGGTGCTGTCCAAGGAGCCTTGGTGAATTCCTGCAGTGTTTATCTATCTGACTAAGCTATTTATTTGTCATCTTGCCATGGATGAGTGTTCTTACGGGTGAGTTAGAAGGTTGAAGCCCCACTATGAGACCTGAACATGGTAACACTTCAGCGATGTAGTTGATGAGCTCTGCCTTGTACCCTTTTACAGTCATAAAAAGCTCTTGTCAAAACCGATATAGAGAACTGAGTTGAATGGGCCTACCCTCCATGGAATTTAGAAGAATGAGAGATGATCTCATTACATTATATATGATTCTGAGAGGCCTGTACAGTTCTGAGCACCAAAACCCAGGAGGGATATATTGGTCTTAGAGAGGGTGTGAGCACAGATTCCCCAGAATAATAGCTAAAAATGATTAAATTACAAATCTGCATAGTCTGTCTTGTATTCTCCTGCATGTAAGAAGTTATCTAACTTCTTGATCATGTGTCTCACATGATCAAAAGATCTGAAGGAGCAGCTCAAGATAAACTATTTCCTCTGGTGTGGGGTGATGGGGGGAAGTCCAGTGTTATAACTCACTGCTCAGTCACCAAGGAAAGGACAAAACTAGAGCTAGTCTTTCCTTAACATAAGTTTATTCACAAAACCCAGAGACAGACTCCTTGTTCCTCCTACCCAGGTGAAAACCAGATCTTATATATACTTAAGAATAGTGTCCTAAGCTTTCTGCAATTGGTCTCAGTTGCTCTCACTCACAACCCGAGCATCACTTCATTGTGACCAGATGCAACAGTAACATCCAGAATAAAGGGACATAATCTTAGTTAGGAATGAGGCCCTCGGGGCGTAGTCAGGGGGTGGGGGCAGGCTTCATCACACTAAGGGTAATGGTAATCTGGAACAATCTCCCCCAAGAAAATGTTCAAACTGAGATGGATAGATTTTTGGTGGGCTAAGGGGTATTGAGGAGTATGGAACTGAGATAGGTAAATGGAGTTAAGGTACAGATCAGCCATGACTGAACTGAACTCAGGAGATCTGATCAGCATGTTCAGCACTCTGGATAAATGATCAACAAATTCTTTCCACTGCGAGTGAGTGGGTGAAGAGGGGGAAATAGATATAATTTCAGTGAAAGAGGAAAGGATTATTTTCTGGAGGAGGCAGAGAGCTGTTTGGAGTCGGAATTTCCAATCAGAAAAACAGAATTACATTTAAGAGGGGAACTCAATACATATTTCAAGCACAGAAATTTGATAGAAATGGGACTAAGGGGAGAATTAATCCAGAGAGCCAGGCTGAGCACAATGAGCAGAGCTGCCTAGTTTACAGTACAGCAGGAGACAATCTAACCTGTTGTGCTTACTCTCAACACCCCACTTTTTGCCTGTAACCCAGTGAGTTCCTGATCCTCAAAAAACTTGCACCACCAATTTAAAAAAAAAATATTGCGGAATCAGCTTCCAGCATCTGCGCGGGTAGAACATTCCAGATCCCAACAACTCCCCCTTGTCTCCTCGTTGGATGCTTTGGCAGTCATTTTTAAATCGACAGCCTCTGGTTATTGACCTACTTGCCAGAGAACGCTCATCTATTTTATCTAAACCCTTTTCGAGGCATCCCAGCTTAAGTGATTTTTTTTCCCAATTAAAATTCCACCAGCTGCTGTGGTGGCAGGGTTTGAACCCATACCCCTAGGGTATTAGCGTGGGCCTCCTGATTACCACCATACTGCCATCTACCTACTGGTGCCTGGGCACATCAGCCAGGGCCTGGCTGGAGACTTGTTGTGGAGTTAGGCCATTTGAATGAAACCAGGATTGTGCAAGGAATCAGTGGAGAAGTCATAAGGTATGAAGCTTTACATTGTTTGTGCAGCACAGAATTGGCCATTCAGCCCAACAGGCTCCTGCTGGTGTTTATACTCTACGCTACTTCCCTACTGCTCTACTTTAGTTGACCCTATCAACAAGACCATAAGACATAGGAGCAGAAATTAGGCCATTCGGCCCATTGAGTCTGCTCCGCCATTCAATCATGGCTGATAAGTTTCTCAACCTCATTCTCCCACCTTTTCCCTGTAACCTTTGATCCCCTTACCAGTCAAGAACCTATCTATCTCGGTCTTAAATACACTCAATGACCTGGCCTCCACAGCCTTCTGTGGCAATGAATTCCATAGATTCACCACTCTCTGGCTAAAGAAGTTTCTCCTCATCTCTGTGACCAGATGCAACCTTCAATTCATTTCCTTTCTGATGTGTTTATCCAGTTTCCCCTTAAATGCTTCAACCACTCTGTGTGAGGTCACAAGTTCCACATTCTCCCCACTCTCTGGTTAAAGGAGTTTCTCCTGAATTCCCCAATGCATTTATTAATGACTCTCTTATACTTGTGGCCCCTAGTTCTCATCTCACCTTACAAGTGGAAACATATTTTCTATGTCAGTTCGATCAAACTCCTTCATAATTTTAAAGATCTCGATAATTTCACTCCTCAACCTTCACTTTTCTAGAGAAAGGGAGACCCAGTCGGCTTATCTGCTTTCTGGAGAGTCGCTGGGTCAAAATCCTGGAACTCCCTCCCTAACAGCACTGTGGATGTACCTACACCACATGGACTGCAGCGGTTCAAGAAAGTAGCTCACCACCACCTTCTCAAGGGCAATTAGGGATGGGCAATAAATATTGGCCCAGCCAGTGAAGCCCACATCCAGTGAATGAATAAAAAAACCCCTTTCAATCTGGCACCATCTCTCACAATCTTTTTATGCACCTTCTCCAGTGTCTCTCTATCTCCTTCTATATGACAGAGACTAGAGCTGTGCACAATACCCTCCCAGTGTGACCTCACCGAGGGTCTTCACAAGTTTAACATAACTTCCCTGCTTTTCAATTATATTCCCCTAGAAATGGCACCCTTGTTTGCAATTTTTCTGGCTTTGGGTATTGCAGGCTTAAGCAAATGCTTTTTAAATAAGATAAATAATTTTACTGGAAACGGGTGCAGTCAACATTAACAGGTGTGTGAGACATCCTGCTAAAATCCCCAGGGAGATTATTTAAAGTGAGCTATTGCTCGCTCTGTGTTTCCTTTGCTCTCTGCTGCACTCTTATGGGAAGTTATACTTATTACAACCACACAGCAGTAAAATTGAGCCTCAGCATTTTTAATTATTTTTTGTCGATTTGAGATAAATGTTAGCATAAAGCATCGTGATATCTTAAATTGCTTTTTACATTGAGCTATTTTTGTTGTATGGCAGGCAAACACACGGGCAGGGGTGGAGAAGATGCTGCAGATAATCCACTGCAGTCGACCACATCGCCAGTCACCTTTACTTAAAATGCCACTGGGAACAGATGTGCAAAACAGAGAGACCTGGGAACAGATGTGCAAAACAGAGAGAACTGGGAACAGATGTGCAAGACAGAGAACTGGGAACAGATGTGCAAGACAGAGAGAACTGGGAACAGATGTGCAAGACAGAGAGAACTGTGAATGGTTGTGCAAGACAGAGAGAACTGGGAATGGTTGTGCAAGACAGAGAGAACTAGGAACAGATGTACCAGACAGAGAGAATTGGGAACAGATGTGCAAGACAGAGGGAACTGGGAACATATGTGCAAGACAGAGACATTTGGGAACAGATGTGCAAGATGGAGGAACTGGGAACAGACATGCAGAAGAGAGAGAATTGGGAACAGATGTATGTACAAGGCAGAGGGAACTGGGAACATAAGTGCACGTTGGAGGGAACTGGGGACAGATGTACAAGACAGAGATAACTGCGAACAGATGTACAAGACTAGGAGAACTGGTATCAGATGTACAAGACTGGGAGATCTGGTACCAGATGTACAAGACAGAGACCTGGGTACAAACGTGATAGAAAGTGAGAACTGGGAACAGTTTTTCAAGACAGAGAGAACTGTGAAAGATCTTCAAGACATGCAGAACTGGGAAAGGTTGCCCAAGACAGGGAGAACTGGGAACAGATGTACAAGACATGCAGAACTGGAAAAGTTTGTCCATAACAGAGAGAACTGGGAACTGATGTGCAAGACAGAGACAACTGGGAACAGATGTACAAGGCAGATGGAAATAGGAACAGATGTGCAAGACAGAGAGAGGTGGGAACGGCTGTGCAAGACAGAGAGAACTTGGAACAGATGTGCATGACTGAGAGATCTGGGAACAGATGTGCAGAACAGAGAAAATGTGAATGGATGTGCAAGACAGAGAGAACTGGGAATGGGTGCACAAGATGGAGAGAACTGGGAACAGATATACAAGTCAAAGAGAACTGGGAACAGCTGTGCAAGACAGAGAGAACTGGGAACAGATGTGCAAGAAAGAGAGAACTGGGAACAGATGTGCAAGACAGAGAACTGGGAGCAGATGAACAATACGGAGCGAACAGGGAACAGATGTACAAGACAGAGAGAACTAGGAACAGATGTACAAGACAGAGAACTAGGAACAGATGTATAAGATAGAGACAACTGGGAACAGATGTACAAGGCAGATGGAAATAGGAACAGATGTGCAAGACAGAGAGAGGTGGGAACGGCTGTGCAAGACAGAGAGAACTGGGAAAAGATGTGCAAGACAGAGAGAACTGGGAACAGATTTGCAAAGCAGACAGAACTTGGAATTTATGCATAAGACAGAGGGAACTGGAAACAGATGTGCAAGACAGAGAACTGGGAATGGTTGTTCAAGACAGAGGGAAATGGGAACAGATGTGCCAGACAGAGGGAAATGGGAACAGATGTGCAAGACAGAGGGAACCGGGAACATATGTGCAAGACAGAGACAACTGGGAACAGATGTACAAGGCAGATGGAAATAGGAACTGATGTGCAAGACAGAGAGAACTTGGAACAGATGTGCAGAACAGAGAAAATGTGAATGGACGTGCAAGACAGAGAGAACTGGGAATGGGTGCACAAGACATAGAGAACTGGGAACAGATGTACAAGTCAAAGAGAACTGGGAACAGCTGTGCAAGACAGAGAGAACTGGGAACAGCTGTGCAAGACAGAGAGAACTGGGAACAGATGTGCAAGAAAGAGAGAACTGGGAACAGATGTGCAAGAAAGAGAGAACTGGGAACAGATGTGCAAGACAGAGAGAACTAGGAATGTGCACAAGACAGAAGGAATTGGAAACAGATGTTCAAGACAGGTAGAACTGGGAACAGAGTGCAAGACAGGGAGAACTATGAACAGATGTGCAAGACAGAGAGAACTGGGAACAGATGTGCAAGACAGAGAGAACTATGAACATATGTGCAAGACAGAGAGAACTATGAACAGATGTGCAAGACAGAGAGAACTGGGAACAGATGTGCATGACTGAGAGATCTGGGAACAGATGGGCAGAACAGAGAAAATGTGAATGGATGTGCAAGACAGAGAGAACTGGGAATGGGTGCACAAGACAGAGAGAACTGGGAACAGATGTACAAGTCAAAGAGAACTGGGAACAGCTGTGCAAGAAAGAGAGAACTGGGAACAGATGTGCAAGACAGAGAACTGGGAGCAGATGAACAATACGGAGCGAACAGGGAACAGATGTACAAGACAGAGAACTAGGAACAGATGTATAAGACAGAGAGAACTGGGAAAAGATGTGCAAGACAGAGAGAACTGGGAACAGATATGCAAAGCAGACAGAACTGGGAATTTATGCATAAGACAGAGAGAACTGGAAACAGATGTGCAAGACAGAGAACTGGGAATGATTGTTCAAGACAGAGGGAAATGGGAACAGATGTACCAGACAGAGAGAATTGGGAACAGATGTGCAAGACAGAGGGAACTGGGAACATATGTGCAAGACAGAGACATTTGGGAACATGTGCAGGACGGAGGAACTGGGAACAGATGTGCAAGACAGAGAGAATTGGGAACAGATGTACAAGGCAGAGGGAACTGGGAACATAAGTGCAAGTTGGAGGGAACTGGGGACAGATGTACAAGACAGAGATAACTGAGAACAGACGTGCAAGACAGAGAGAACCGCGAACAGATGTACAAGACTAGGAGAACTGGTATCAGATGTACAAGACTGGGAGATCTAGTACCAGATGTGCAAGACAGAGACACTTGGGTACAAACGTGATAGAAAGTGAGAACTGGGAACAGATGTTCAAGACAGAGAGAACTGGGAACAGATGAACAAGGCAGATGGAAATAGGAACAGATATACAAGACAGAGAGAGGTGGGAACAGATGTGCAAGACAGAGAGAACTTGGAACAGATGTGCATGACTGAGAGATCTGGGAACAGATGTGCAGAACAGAGAAAATGTGAATGGATGTGCAAGACAGAGAGAACTGGGAATGGGCGTACAAGACAGAGAGAACTGAGAACAGATGTGCAACCCAGAGAGAACTGGGAACAGATGTGCAAGACAGAGTGAACTAGGAATGTGCGCAAGACAGAAGGATATGGAAACAGATGTTCAAGACAGGTAGAACTGGGAAAAGAGTGCAAGACAGGGAGAACTATGAACAGATGTGCAAGACAGAGAGAACTGGGAACAGATGTGCAAGACAGAGAGAACTATGAACAGATGTGCAAGACAGAGAGAACTATGAACAGATGTGCAAGACAGAGAGAACTATGAACAGATGTGCAAGACAGAGAGAACTATGAACAGATGTGCAAGACAGAGAGAACTGGGAATAGATGTGCATAACTGAGAGATCTGGGAAAAGATGTGCGGAACAGAGAAAATGTGAATGGATGTGCAAGACAGAGAGAACTGGGAATGGGTGCACAAGACAGAGAGAACTGGGGACAGATGTACAAGTCAAAGAGAACTGGGAACAGCTGTCCAAGACAGAGAGAACTATGAACAGATGTGCAAGACAGAGAGAAGTGGGAACAGATGTGCAACCCAGAGAGAACTGGGAATGGATGCGCAAGACAGGAGGAATTGGAAACAGATGTTCAAGACAGATAGAACTGGGAATAGAGTGCAAGTCAGAGAGAACTATGAACAGATGTGCAAGACAGAGAACTGAGAACCAATGTGCAAGACAGAGAGAATTGGGAAATGCTTGCAAGACAGAGAAAACTGGGGAAAGATGTGCAAGACTGAAAGAACTGGGAACAGATGTGCAAGGAAGAGAGAACAGGAACAAATGCACAAGATAGAGAGAACTGGGAACAGATGTGCAACCCAGAGAGAACTGGGAATGGATGTGCAAGACAGAAGTAATTGGAAACAGATGTTCAAGACAGATAGAACTGGGAACAGAGTGCAAGACAGAGAGAATTGGGAACAGGTATGCGGGATAGAGACAACTGGCAACAGATGTGCAAGACAGAGAGACTGGGAACAGTTGTGCAAGACAGAGATAACTGGGAATTGATATGCAAGAAAGAAAGAACTGGGTTCGGATGACCCAACACAGAAGGAACTAGGAACAGATGCACAAAATAGACAGAACTGGGAACAGATGTACAAGCAGAGAGATGTGGGAACAGATGTGCAAGGCAGAGAGAACTGTGAACAGATGTGATAGACAGAGATAACTCTGAACAGATGTAATAGACAGAGTGAACTACGAACAGATGTACAAGACACAGAATTGTGAACAGGTGCACAAGACAGAGAGAACTGGGAACAGATGTGATAGAAAGAGATAGCTCTGATGTAATAGACAAAGAGATCTAGGAACAGATGTACAAGACAGAGAGAACTGTGAACAGATGTAAAAGACAGAGAGAACTGGGAACAGGTGCACAAGACAGAGAGAACTGGGAACAGATGTACAAGACAGAATGCACTGAGTTCAGATGCCCAAAACAGAGTGAGCTAGGAACAGATGCACAAGACAGAGAGAACTGGGATCAGATTTACAAAACAGAGAGAACTGAGAACTGATATACAAGACAGAGACACCGGGATCAGATGTGATGGAGAGAGAGAACTGGGAAAAGATGTATGAGACAGAGAGATCTGGGAACGGATGTCCAAGACAGAGAGAACTGGGGACATATATACAAGACAGAGAGAACTGGGAACAGATGTACAAGACAGAGAGAACAGTGAACAGAGGTGCAAGACATAGAGAACTGGGAACTGTTGTCCAAGACAGAGAGAACTGGGCAGAGATGCGCAAAACAGAGAGAACTAGGAACAGATGTACAAGACAGATGGAAATTGGAACAGATGTGCAAGACAAAGAGAACTGGGAACAGATGTGCAAGACAGAGAGACTGGGGACAGTTGTGCAAGACAGAGAGAAGTGGGAATGGATGGGCAAGAAAGAAAGAACTGGGTTTGGATGCCCAACATAGAAGGAACTAGGAACAGATGCACAAAAGAGAGAGAACTGGGAACAGACGTACAACAGAGATGGAAATTGGAACAGATGTGCAAGACAGAGAGAACTGGGAACAGTTGTGCAAGACAGAGATAACTGTGAACTGCAAGAAAGAAAGAACTGGGTTCGGATGCCCAACACAGAAGGAACTAGGAACAGATGCACAAAAATAGAGAGAACTGGGAACAGATGTGCAAGGCAGAGAGAACTGCGAACAGATTTGATAGACAGAGATAACTCTGAACAGATGTAATAGACAGAGTGAACTACGAACAGATGTACAAGACAGAGAATTGTGAACAGGTGCACAAGACAGAGAGAACTGGGAACAGATGTGATAGAAAGAGATAGCTCTGAACAGATGTAATAGACAAAGAGAACTAGGAACAGATGTACAAGACAGAGAGAACTGTGAACAGATGTAAAAGACAGAGAGAACTGGGAACAGATGTACAAGACAGAGAGAAGTGGGAACAGATGTGCAAGGCAGAGAGAACTGCGAACAGATGTGATGGAGAGAGATAACTCTGAACAGATGTAATAGACAGAGAGAATGAGGAAGAGATGTACAAGGCAGAGAGAACTGGGAACAGTTGTGCAAGATGGAGAGAACTGGGAATAGATTTACAATACAGAGAGAACGGGGAACAGATATGTTGAACAGAGAGATCTGGGAAATGATGTATGAGACAGAGAGAACTGGGAATGGAAGTCCAAGACAGAGAAAAGTGGCAACAGATGTACAAGACAGAGACACTGGGGTGCAGATGTTATAGTCAGAGAGAACTGTGAACAGATGTACAAGACAGAGAGAACTAAGAACAGATGTGCAAGACAGAAAGAACTGGGAATGGATGACCAAGATAGAGAGAACCGGGAACAGATGTACAAGACAGAGAGAACTGGAATATATGTTCAAGACAGCGAGAACTGTGAACAGATGTGCATGGCATGCAGAACTTTGAAAGGTTTTCCAAGCCAGGAGAAGTGGGAACAGATGTCCAAGACAGAGAGGACTGGGAACAGATTTGCAAGACCCTGCGTACTGGGAACAGATTTGCAAGACCCTGCGTACTGGGAACAGATGTAAAAGACAGCGAGAAATGCGAAGCGGTGTTAAAGAGAGAGAGAACTTGGGAGAGATTGACAAGACGGATGGAAATGGGAACAGATGTGCCAGACGCAGAGAACTGGGAATAGATGTGCAGGACAGAGAGAATTGGGAATGGATGTGCAAGAAAGAAAGAACTGAATTCAGATAATCAGGCAGAGGGAACTGGGAACAGATGTACAAGCCACAGAGAACTGAGAACAGATGTACAAGGCAGAGAGAACTGGACATGTCATAGACAGAGAGAACTGGGAATGGATGTCCAATATAGAGAGATCTGGGAACAGATGTGCTAGACAGAGAGAACAGCGAACAGATGTACAAGATGGAGAGAACTGCGAGCACATGCAGAAGACAGAGAGAACTGGGAACAGATGTACAAGACAGAGAAAACTGGGAAGAGATGAACAATATGGAGCGAACAGGGAACAGATGCACAAGACAGAGAGAACTGTGAACTGGTGTGCAAGACAGAGGGAACTGGGGACAGATGTGCAAGTCAGAGAGAACTGCAAACAGATGTGTAAGACAGAGAGAACTGGGAACAGATGTCCAAGTCAGAGAGAACTGGGAACATGTGATAGACAAAGATCACTCTGAACAGATTTAATAGACAGAGAGAATTAGGAACAGATGTACAAGACAGAGAGAACTGGGAAGAGGTGTACAAGACAGAGAGAACTGGGAACAGATGTACAAGGCAGAGAGAACTGGGAACAACTGTACGAGACAGAGAGAACTGTGAACAGGTGTGCAAGACAGAGGGAACTGTGAACAGATATGCAAGTCAGAGAGAACTGCAAACAGATGTGTAAGACAGAGAGATCTGGGAACAGATGTCCAAGACAGAGAGAACTGGGGAAAGATGTGCAAGACAGAGGGACTGGGAACAGATGTGATGGAGAGAGAGAACTGGGAATGGATGTGCAAAACAGAAAGAACTGCAAACAGATTTAAAAGACAGACAGAACTGGGAACAGATCTGAAAGAAAGAGAGAACTGGGAACAGGTGTACAAGAAAGAAAGAACTGGGTTCGGATTCCCAACACAGAAGGAACTAGGAACAGATGTACAAAATAGAGAGAACTGGGAACAGATGTAATAGAAAGAGATAGCTCTGAACAGATGTAATAGACAGAGCGAACTACGAACGTATGTACAAGACAGAGAGGACTGTGAACAGGTGTGCAAGACAGAGGGAACTGGGGACAGATGTGCAAGTCAGAGAGAACTGCAAACAGATGTGTAAGACAGAGAGAACTGGGAACAGATGTCCAAGTCAGAGAGAAGTGGGAACATGTGATAGACAGAGATAACTCTGAACAAATGTCATAGACAGAGAGAATTAGGAACAGATGTACAAGACAGAGAGAACTGGGAAGAGGTGTACAAGACAGAGAGAACTGGGAACAGATGTACAAGGCAGAGAGAACTGGGAACAACTGTACGAGACAGAGAGAACTGTGAACAGGTGTGCAAGACAGAGGGAACTGGGGACAGATATGCAAGTCAGAGAGATCTGCAAACAGATGTGTAAGACAGAGAGAACTGGGAACAGGTGTCCAAGTCAGAGAGAACCAGGAACAGACGGACAAGGCAGAGGGATCTGGGAACAGCTGTGCAAGACAGAGATAACAGGGAATGAATGTGCAAGACAGAAAGCACTGAGTTCGGATGCCCAAAACAGAGTGAGCTAGAAACAGATGCACAAGACAGAGAGAACTGGGGTCAGATTTACAAAACAGAGAGAACTGTGAACTGATATGCAAGAGAGAGAGACTGGGAACAGATGTGATGGAGAGAGAGAACTGGGAATGGATATGCAAGACAGAGAAAATTGTGAACAGATTTACAAGACAGACAGAACTGGGAACAGATCTAAAAGGAAGAGAGAACTGGGAACAGGTGTACAAAACAGAGAGAACTGGGAACAGCTGTGCAAGACAAAGAGAACAGCGTATGGATGTGCAAGACAGAGAGAACTGGCAACAGATGTGCAAGACAGAGAGAACTGGGAACAGTTGTGCAAGACAGAGAGAACTGGCAACCGTTGTGCAAGAAAGAAAGAACTGGCTTCGGATGCCCCACACAGAAGGAACTAGTAACAGATGTACAAAATAGAGAGAACTGGGAACAGATGTACAAGACAGAGCGAAGTGGGAACAGATGTACAAGACAGAGAGAAGTGGGAAAAGATGTGCGAGGCAGAGAGAACTGCGAACATGTGACAGAGATAACTCTGAACAGATGTAATAGACAGAGAGATCTAGGAACAGATATACAAGACAGAGAGAACTGGGAACAGATGTACAAGGCAGAGAGAAGTGGGAACAGCTGTGCAAGGCAGAGAGAACAGGGAATGAATGTTCAAGACAGAAAGCAATGTGTTCGGATACCCAATATAGAGTGAGCTAGAAACAGATGCACAAGACAGAGAGAACTGGGATCAGATTTACAAGACAGAGAGAACTGGGAACTGATATACAAGTGAGAGAGAGACTGGGAATAGATGTGATAGAGAGAGAGAACTGGGAATGGATATGCAAGACAGAGAGAACTGCGAACAGATTTACAAGACAGACAGAACTGGGAACAGATCTAAAAGTAAGAGAGAACTGGAAACAGGTGTACAAGACAGAGAGAACTGGGAACAGCTGTGCAAGACAGAGAGAACAGGGAATGAATGTGCAAAACAGAACGCACTGAGTTCAGATGCCCAAAACAGAGTGAGCTAGGAACAGATGCACAATACAGAGAGAACTGGGATCAGATTTACAAAACAGAGAGAACTGAGAACAGATATACAAGACAGAGACACCGGGATCAGATGTGATGGAGAGAGAGAACTGGGAAAAGATGTATGAGACAGAGAGATCTGGGAACGGATGTCCAAGACAGAGAGAACTGGGGACATATATACAAGACAGAGAGAACTGGGAACAGATGTACAAGACAGAGAGAACTGCGAACAGAGGTGCAAGACATAGAGAACTGGGAACTGTTGTCCAAGACAGAGAGAACTGGGCAGAGATGCGCAAAACAGAGAGAACTAGGAACAGATATCGAGGACACAGAGAACTGATAAAAGATGTGAAAGACTCTGAGTATTGGGAACAGATGGACAAGACGGAGAGTACTGCAAACAGTTGTACAAGACAGGGAGAATTGCAAAAAGATGTAGAAGAGAGACAGAACTGGGAACAGATGTCCAAGACAGATTGAGCTGGGAACAGATGTGCAAGACTGAGAGCATTGGTAACAGGTGTGCAAGACAGAGAGAACTGGGAACAGATTTTCAAGACAGAGAGAACTGGGAACACATGTCATAGACAGAGAGAACTGGGAACGTATGTCCAATATAGAGAGATCTAGGAACAGATGTGCTAGACAGAGAGGACAGTGAACAGCTGTACAAGACGGAGAGAACTGTGAGCACATGCAGAAGAAAGAGAGAACTGGGAACAGATGTACAAGACAGAGAGAACTGGGAACGTATGTACAAGACAGAGAGAACTGAACAGGTGTGCAAGACAGAGGGAACTGGGGACAGATGTGCAAGTCAGAGAGAACTGCAAACAGTTGTACAAGACAGGAAGAATTGCAAAAAGATGTAGAAGAGAGACAGAACTGGGAACAGATGTCCAAGAGAGATTGAGCTGGGAACAGCTGTGCAAGACTGAGAGCATTGGTAACAGGTGTGCAAGACAGAGAGAACTGGGAACAGATTTTCAAGACAGAGAGAACTGGGAACACATGTCATAGACAGAGAGAACTGGGAACGTATGTCCAATATAGAGAGATCTAGGAACAGATGTGCTAGACACAGCGAACAGCTGTACAAGACGGAGAGAACTGTGAGCGCATGCAGAAGACAGAGAGAACTGGGAACAGATGTACAAGACAGAGAGAACTGAACAGGTGTGCAAGACAGAGGGAACTGGGGACAGATGTGCAAGTCAGAGAGAACTGCAAACAGATGTGTAAGACAGAGAGAACTGCAAACAGATGTCCAAGTCGGAGAGAACTGGGAACATGTGATAGACAGAGATAACTCTGAACAGATGTGATAGACAGAGAGAACTAGGAACAGATGTACAAAACAGAAAGAACTGGGAAGAGGTGTACAAGACAGAGAGAACTGGGAACAGATGTACAAGGCAGAGAGAACTGGGAACAGCTGTGCAAGACAAAGAGAACTGTGAACAGGTGTGCAAGACAGAGGGAACTGGGGAAGATGTGCAAGTCAGAGAGAACTGCAAACAGATGTGTAAGACAGAGAGAACTGGGAACAGATGTCCAAGTCAGAGAGAACCGGGAACAGACGGACAAGGCAGAGGGAACTGGGAACAGCTGTGCAAGACAGAGATAACAGGGAATGAATGTGCAAGACAGAAAGCACTGAGTTCAGATGCCCAAAACAGAGAGAGCTAGAAACAGATGCACAAGACAGAGAGAACTGGGGTCAGATTTACAAAACAGAGAGAACTGTGAACTGATATGCAAGAGAGAGAGACTGGGATCAGATGTGATGGAGAGAGAGAACTGGGAATGGATATGCAAGACAGAAAATTGTGAACAGAATTACAAGACAGAAGGAACTGGGAACAGATCTAAAAGAAAGAGAGAACTGGGAACAGGTGTACAAAACAGAGAGAACTAGGAACTGCTGTGCAAGACAAAGAGAACAGGGTATGGATGTGCAAGATAGAGAGAACTTGCAACAGATGTGCAAGACAGAGAGAACTGGGAACGTATGTACAAGACAGAGAGAATTGGGAACAGATGTGCAGGACAGAGAGGACTGGCAACAGTTGTGCAAGACAGAGAGAACTGGGAACAGCTGTGCAAGACAGAGATAACAGGGAATGAATGTGCAAGACAGAAAGCACTGAGTTCAGATGCCCAAAACAGAGAGAGCTAGAAACAGATGCACAAGATAGAGAGAACTGGGGTCAGATTTACAAAACAGAGAGAACTGTGAACTGATATGAAAGAGAGAGAGACTGGGATCAGATGTGATGGAGAGAGAGAACTGGGAATGGATATGCAAGACAGAAAATTGTGAACAGAATTACAAGACAGAAGGAACTGGGAACAGATCTAAAAGAAAGAGAGAACTGGGAACAGGTGTACAAAACAGAGAGAACTAGGAACTGCTGTGCAAGACAAAGAGAACAGGGTATGGATGTGCAAGATAGAGAGAACTGGCAACAGATGTGCAAGACAGAGAGAACTGGGAACGTATGTGCAAGACAGAGAGAATTGGGAACAGATGTGCAGGACAGAGAGGACTGGCAACAGTTGTGCAAGACAGAGAGAACTGGGAACAGATGTGCAAGAAAGAAAGAACTGGGTTCGGATGCCCAACACAGAAGGAACTAGGAACAGATGAACAAAATAGAGAGAACTGGGATCAGATTTACAAAACAGAGAGAACTGTGAACTGATACACAAGACAGAGAAACCGGTATCAGATGTGATGGAAAGAGAGAGAACTGGGAACAGATGTGCAAGACAGAATGACTGGGATCAGATTTACAAAACAGAGAGAACTGGGAATGAATGTGCAAGACAGAAAGCACTGAGTTCGGATGCCCAAAACAGAGTGTGCTAGGTACAGATGCACAAGACAGAGAGAACTGGGATCAGATTTACAAAACAAAGAGAACTGGGAACTGATATACAAAACAGAGAGATCTGGGAACGGATGTCCAAGGCAGAGAGAACTGGGGACAGATTTACAAGACAGAGAGTACTGGGAACTGATATACAAGAGAGAGAGAGACTGGGAATAGATGTGATAGAGAGAGAGAACTGGGAATGGATATGCAAGACAGAGAGAACTGTGAACAGATTTACAAGACAGACAGAACTGAGAACAGATCTAAAAGTAAGAGAGAACTGCGAAGAGGTGTACAAGACAGAGAGAACTGGGAACAGCTGTGCAAGACAGAGAGAACTGGGAACAGATGTGAAAGACAGAGATAAGTCTGAACAGATGTAATAGACAGAGAACTGGGAACAGAAGTACAGGCAGAGAGAACTGGGAACAGGTGTACAAGATAGAGAGAACTGGGAGCAGATGTGTGAGACAGAGAGAACTGGGATTAGATGTGCAAGACAGAGAATCCTGGAAAACGTTGTCCAAGATGGAGAGAATTGGGAACAGATATACAAGGCAGAAAGAACTGGGAACAGATGTACAAGACAGAGAGAACTGCGAACAGGTGAGAAATCATTGAGAACAGGGAACAGATGTCCAAGACAGTGAGAACTGGGAAGAGCAGAGCAGACAGAGAGAACTGTGAACAGAAGTCCAAGACAGTGAGAACTGCGAACAGATATACAAGACAGAGACACAGGGAACAGATGTACAAGACAGACAGAAATGGGAACAGATGCTCAAGACAGAGCGAACTGGGAACAGATGTCCAAGACAGTGAAGTGGGAAAAGATGTGCGAGGCAGAGAGAACTGAGAACATCTGATAGACAGAGATAACTCTGAACAGATGTAATAGACAGAGAGAACTAGGAACAGATGTACAAGACAGAGAGAACTGGGAACAGATATACAAGACAGAGAGAACTGGGAACAGGTGTACAAGACAGAGAGAACAGGGAATGAATGTGCAAGACAGAGATAACAGGGAATGAATGTGCAAGACAGAAAGCAATGAGTTCGGATGCCCAAAACAGAGAGAGCTAGAAACAGATGCACAAGACAGAGAGAACCGGGATCAGATTTACAAGACAGAGATAACTGGGAACTGATATTCGAGAGAGAGAGAGACAGGGAACAGATATGATGGAGAGAGGGAACTGGGAATGAATATACAAGACAGAAAGAACTGCGAACAGATTTACAAGACAGACAGAACTGGGAACTGATCTAAAAGTAAGAGAGAACTGGGAACAGCTGTGCAAGACAGAGAGAACTGGCAACAGATGTGATAGACAGAGATAAGTCTGAACAGATGTAATAGACAGAGAGAACTAGGAACAGATGTACGAGGCAGAGAAAACTGGGAACAGATGTACAAGACAGAGAGAACTGGGAACAGGTGCACAAGACAGAGAGAACTGGGAACAGGTGCACAAGACAGAGAGAACTTGGAACATCCAAGCAAGACAGAGAAAACAGGGAATAAATGTGGAAGACAGAAAGCACTCAGTTCGAATGCCCAAAACAGAGTGATCTAGGAACAGATGCACAAGACAGAGAGAACTGGGATCAGATTTACAAAGCAGAGAGAACTGGGAACTGATATACAAAACAGAGAGACCTGGATCAGATGTGATGGAGAGAGAGAACTGGGAAATGATGTATGAGACAGAGAGATCTGGGAACGGATGTCCAAGACCGAAAGAACTGGGGAAAGATGTGCAAGACAGAGGGACTGGGAACAGATGTGATGGAGAGAGAGAACTGGGAATGGATACACAAGACAGAGAGAACTGGGAACAGATCTGAAAGAAAGAGAGAACTGGGAACAGGTGTACAAGACAGAGAGAACTGGGAACAGATGTGCAGGACAGAGAGAACTGTAAACAGATGTGCAAGAAAGAAAGAACTGGGTTCGGATTCCCAACACAGAAGGAACTAGGAACAGATGTACAAAATAGAGAGAACTGGGAACAGATGTAATAGAAAGAGATAGCTCTGAACAGATGTAATAGACAGAGCGAACTACGAACGTATGTACAAGACTGAGAGAACTGTGAACAGGTGCACAAGACAGAGAGAACAGGGAACAGCTGTGTAAGACAGAGAGAACAGGGAATGAATGTGCAAGACAGAAAGCACTGAGTTCAGATGCCCAAAACAGAGGAGTTAGGAACAGATGCACAAGACAGAGAGAACTGGGATCAGATTTACAAAACAGAGAGAACTCGGAACAGATGTACAAGACAGAGACCGGTATCTGATGTGATGGGAGAAAGACAACTGGGAACAGATGTACGAGACAGAGAGATCTGGGAACGGATGTCTAATACGGAGAGAACTGGGATCAGATGGACAAGACAGAGAGTACTGGGAACAAAGATGCAAGACAGAGGGAAATGGGAACAGATGTTGAACAGAGAGATCTGGGAAATGATGTCCAAGACAGTGAGAATTGGGAAACAAAATGTAGACAGAGAGAACTGAGAACATATGTCCAAGACAGAGAGAACTGCGAATAGATATACAAGACAGAAAAACAGGGAACAGATGTACAAGAGAGAGAGAAATGGGAACAGATGCTCAAGACAGAGGGAACTGGGAACTGATGTACAAGACAGAGAGAACTGGGAACAGACATACAAGACAGAGAGAACTGGGAACAGATGTCCAAGGCAGAGAGAGCTGGGAACAGATGTACAAGACAGAGAGAACTGGGTGCAGATGTGCAACGCAGAGAGAAGTGGGATCAGATGTTCAAGACAGAGAGAACTGGGAACAAATGTACGAGACAGAGAGACATAAGAATGGATGTGCTAGAAAGAAAGAACTGGGTTCGGATTTCCAACACAGAAGGAACTAGGAACAGATGTACAAAATAGAGAGAACGGGGAACAGATGTACTAGAAAGAGATTGCTCTGAACAGATGTAATAGACAGAGTGAACTATGAACAGATGTAGAAGACAGAGAGAATTGTGAACAGGTGCACAAGACAGAGAGAACTGGGAACAGATGTACAAGGCAGAGAGAACAGGGAAAAGCTGTGCAAGACAGAGAGAACAGGGAATGAAAGTGCAAGACAGAAAGCACTGAGTTCAGATGCCCAAAACAGAGTGAGCTAGGAACAGATGCACAAGACAGAGAGAACTGGGATCAGATTTACAAAACAGAGAGAACTGGGAACTGATATATAAGACAGAGAGACCGGTATCAGATATGATGGAGAGAGAGAACTGGGAACAGATGTACAAGACAGAGAGATCTGGGAACGGATGTCCAAGGCAGAGAGAACTGGGGACAGATGTGAAGGACAGAGAGATTGGGATCAGATTTACAAAACAGAGAGAAATTGGAACAGATGTACAAGACAGAGAGACTGGGAACAAATGTGATGGAGAGAGAGAGAACTGGGAACAGACGTACGAGACAGAGAGAACTGGGATCAGATGTACAAGACAGAGAGTACTGGGAACAGAGATGCAAGACAGAGGGAAATGGGAACAGATGCTCAAGGCAGAGCGAACTGGGAATTGATGTACAAGACAGAGAACTGGGTGCAGATGTTCAAAGCAGAGAGAAGTGGGATCAGATGTTCAAGACAGAGAGAACTGTGAACCGACATACAAGACAGAGAGAACTGGGAGCAGATGTGTTAGACAGAGAAAACTGGGATTAAATGTACAAGACAGAGAGAACTGGGAACAGATGTACAAAACAGAGGGAACTGGGAACAGATGTGGAAGACAGAGAGTCCTGGAAAATGTTGTCCAAGACAGAGACAAGTGGGAACAGATGAACAAGGCAGTGAGAACTGGGAACAGATGTACAAGACAGAGAGAACTGTGAACAGAAGTGCAGACAGAGAGAACTGGGAACAGATGTCCAAGACAGTGAGAACTGGGAACAGATATACAAGACAGAGAAACAGGGAACAGATGTACAAGACAGAGAGAAATGGGAACAGATGCTCAAGACAGAGCGAACTGGGAACTGATGGACAAGACAGAGAGAACTGGGTGCAGATGTGCAACGCAGAGAGAAGTGGGATCAGATGTTCAAGACAGAGAAAACTGGGAACAGACATACAAGACAGAGAGAACTGTGAACAGATGTCCAAAGCAGAGACAGCTGGGAACAGGTGTACAAGACAGAGTGAATGGTTAACAGAAGTACAAGACAGAGAGAACTGGGAGCAGATGTGAGAGACAGAGAGAACTGGGATTAGATGTACAAGACAGAGAACTGGGAACAGAAGTACAACACAGAGGGAACTGGGAACAGATGTGCAAGACAGAGAACTGCGATCAGATGACCGGTTTATAGAGACCTCCAAACACATGTGCAAGACAGAGAGTCCTGGAAAATGTTGTCCAAGACAGAGTGAACTGGGAACAGATGTACAAGACTGAGAGAACTGAGAACAGGTGAGAAATCATAGAGTACAGTGAACGGATGTCCAAGACAATGACAACTGGGAACTGACATACAAGATAGACAGAACTGTGAACAGAAGAGGAAGACAGAGGGAACTGGGATCAGATGTACATGACAGAGAGAACTGGGAACAGACATACAAGACAGAGAGAACTGGGAACAGATGTCCAAGGCAGAGAGATCTGCGAACAAATGTACAAGACGGAGAGAACTGCGAACAGGTGATAAATCAATGAGAACAGGGAATGGATGTCCAAGACAGTGAGAACTGGGAACAGAAGTGCAGACAGAGAGAACAGGGAATGAATGTGCAAGACAGAATGCACTGAGTTCAGATGCCCAAAACAGAGTGAGCGAGGAACAGATGCATAAGTCAGAGAGAACTGGGATCAGATTTACAAAACAGAGAGAACTGAGAACAGATATACAAGACAGAGAGACCGGGATCAGATGTGATAGAGAGAGAACTGGGAAAAGATGTATGAGACAGTGAGATCTGGGAACGGATGTCCAAGACAGAGAGAACTGGGGAAAGATGTGCAAGACAGAGGGACTGGGAACAGATGTGCAGGACAGAGAGAACTGGGAATGGATGTGCAAGAAAGAGAGAACTGGGAACAGATGTACAGGACAGAGAGAACTGCGAGCTGATGTACAAGACAGAGAGAAGTGGGATCAGAAGTTCAAGACAGAGAGAACTGGGAACAGACATACAAGACAGAGAGAACTGGGAACAGATGTCCAAGGCAGAGAGATCTGGGAACAGATGTACAAGACAGAGAGAAATGTTAACAGAAGTACTAGACAGAGAGATCTGGAAGCAGATGTGTGAGACAGAGTGAACTGGGATTAGATGTACAAGACAGGGGGAACTGGGAACAGATGTACAACACAGAGGGAACAGGGAACAGATGTGCAAGACAGAGAGAACTGCGAACAGATATACAAGACAGAGAAACAGTGAACAGATGTACAAGACAGAGAGAAATGGGAGCAGATGCTCAAGACAGAGTGAACTGGGAACAGGTGTACAAGACAGAGAGAAGTGGGATAAGATGTTCAAGACAGAGAGAACTGGGATCAGATGTACAAGACAGAGAGAAATGGGAACAGATGTGTGAGACAGAGAACTGGGAACAGATGACCAGGTTATAGAAAACTGCGAACAGATGTGCAAGACAGAGTGTCCTGGAAACATTAGTCTGAAGACAGAGAGAACTGGGAAGTGATGTACAAGACAGAGAGAACTGGGAACAGATGTCCAAGACAAAGAGAACTGGGAGCCGATGTACAAGATAGAGAGAACTGGGAAGAGAGATGCAAGTCAGAGAGAAATGTTAACAGACGTAGAAAACTGAGAGAACTGGGAGCAGCTATGTAAGACAGACAGAACTGGGAACAGATGTACAAGACAGAGAGAACTGGGAACAAATGTGTAAGACAGAGAACTGCGAACAGATGACCAGGTTATAGAAAACTACAAAAAGATGTGCAAGACAGAGAGTCCTGGAAACATTAGTCTGAAGACAGAGAGAACTAGGAAGTGATGTACAAGACAGAGAGTACTGTGAACAGGTGCGAAGACATAGACAACAGGGAACAGGTATCCAAGAGAGTGAGAACTGGGAACAAAAGTGCAGACAGAGAGAAGTGCGAAAATATGTACAGGACAGGGAAACAGCGAACAGATGTACAAGGCAGAGAGCACTGGGAGCAGATGTACAAGACAGTGAGAAATGGGAACAGAGATGCAAGACAGAAGAAACGGGATCAGATGTTCAAGACAGAGAGAATTGGGAACAGTTGTCCAAGACAAAGAGAAATGGGAGCCGATGTACAAGATAGAGAGAACTGGGAACAGAAATGCAAGTCAGAGAGAAATGTTAACAGATGTACAAGACAGAGAGAACTGGGAGCAGATATGAAAGACAAAGAGAACTGTGATCAGATGTACAAGACCGAGAGAAATAGGAACAGACGTACAAGACAGGCAGAACTGGGAACAGATTTCCAAGACAGAGAGAACTGGGAACAGATGTCCAAGACAAAGAGAACTGGGAGCAAATGTACAAGACTGAGAGAACTGGGAGCAGATATGTAAGACAGAGAGAACAAAGATCAGATGTACAAGACAGAGAGTCCTGGAAACTGTTGGCCAAGACAGAGAGAAGTAGGAACAGATGAACAAGGCAGTGAGAACTGGGAACAGATGTACAGGACAGTGAGAACTGGGAACAGATATACAAGACAGAGAAACAGGGAACAGATGTACAAGACAGAGAGAAATGGGAACAGATGCTCAAGACAGAGCGAACTGGGAACAGATATACAAGACAGAGAGAACTGGGAACAGGTGTACAACGCAGAGAGACCTGGAAACAGATGTATAAGACAGAGAGAGCTGGGAACAGATGTCCAAGACAGACAGAACTGGGAATAGACGTACAAGACAGAGAGAATTGAGAACAGGTGAGAAATCATTGAGAACAGGGAACGGATGTCCAAGACAGTGACAACTGGGAACAGATGTCCAAGAAAGAGAGAACTGGGAACAGATGTCCAAGACAGAGAGAAATGGGAACAGAGATGCAAGACAGAAGAACTGGGATCAGATATTCAAGACAGAGAGAGCTGGGAGCAGATATACATGACGGAGAGAACTGGGAACAGATGTACAACACAAAGGGAACTGGGAACAGATGTGCAAGACAGAGAACTGGGAAGTAATGACCAGGATATAGAGAACTGCGAGCAGAGGTACTAGACAGAGAGAACTCGGAACAGATGTGCAAGACAGGGAACTGCGAACAGATGACCGGGTTATAGAGACCTCCAAACAGATGTGCAAGACAGAGAGTCCTGGAAACAGTTGTCCAAGACAGAGAGAACTGGGATCAGATGTACAAGACAGAGAGAACTGGGAAGAGATGCACAAGACAGAGAGAACTGTGAACAGGTGAGAAATCATTGAGAACAGGGAACGGATGTCCAAGACAGAGAGATCTGGGAACAGATGTAGAAGACAGAGAGAACTGTGAACAGATGTCCAAGAAAGAGAAAACTGCGAACAAATGTACAAGACAGAGAGACCTGGCAACAGATGTACAAGACTTAGAGAAATCGGAGCTGATGCACAACACAGAGAGAACTGGGATAATATGTTCAAGAAAGAGAGAACTCAAACAGAAGTACAAGACAGAGAAAACTGAGATCAGACATGCAAGACAGAGAGAACTAGGAACAGATGTGCAAGACAGAGAGAACTGGGATAATATGTTCAAGAAAGAGAGAACTCAAACAGAAGCACAAGACAGAGAAAACTGAGATCAGACATGCAAGACAGAGAGAACTAGGAACAGATGTGCAAGACAGAGAGAACTGGGATCAGATGTGCAAAACAGAGTGGACTGGGAACAGATATGCAAGACAGAGTGGACTGGGAACAGATGACCAGGTTCTAGAAAATTGCGAACAGATGTGCAAGAAAGCGAGTCCTGGAAACATTTGTCCAAGTCAGAGAGAACAGGGAAGAGATGTATAAGACAGACAGTACTGTACTGTGAACAGGTGAGAAGAGATAGGGAACAGGGAACAGGTATCCAAGACCGTGAGAACTGGGAACAGAAGTGCAGACAGAGAGAATTGTGAAAAGATGTACAAGACAGGGAAACAGCGAACAGATGTACAAGGCAGAGAGAACTGGGAACAGATGCAGAAGACAGAGCAAACTGGGAACAGATGTACAAGACAGAGAGACTTGGAAACAGAAGTGCAGACAGAGCGAACTGGGAACAGATGTACAAGACAGAGAGAACTGGGAATAAATGTACATGATAGAGAGAACTGTGAACAGATGCAGAAGACAGAGTGAACTGGGAACAGGTGTACAAGGCAGAGAGACCTGGGAACATATCTACAAGACAGAGAGAACTGGGAACAGAAGTTTGAGACAGAGAGAGCTGGGAACAGATGTCTAAGACAGAGAGAACTGGGAGTAGACGTACAAGACAGACAGAACTGTGATCAGATGTACAAGACAGAGAGAAATAGGAACAGAGATGCAAGACAGAAGAACTGGGATCAGATGTTCAAGACAAAGAGAACTGGGATCAGATGTCCAAGACAAAGAGAACTGGGATCAGATGTCCAAGACAAAGGGAACTGGGAGCAGATGTCCAAGACAAAGGGAACTGGGAGCAGATGTCCAAGACAAAGGGAACTGGGAGCAGATGTACAAGTCAGGGAGAACTGGGAACAGAGATGCAAGACAGAGAGAAATGTTAACAGACGTACAAGACAGAGAGCACTGGGAGCAGATATACACGACAGAGCGAACTGGGAACAGATGTGCAAGACAAAGAGAACTGGGAACAGATGTACAAGACAGAGAGAACTGAGAACAGGTGAGAAATATTTGAGAACAGGGAACGGATGTCCAAGACGGTGAGAACTGGGAACAGATATACAAGACAGAGAGAACTGTGATCAGATGTACAGGACAGAGAGAAATGGGAACAGAGATGCAAGACAGGAGAACTGGGATCAGATGTTCAAGACAGAGAGAGCTGGGAGCAGATATACATGACAGAGAGGACTGGGAACAGATGTACAAGACAGAGAGAACTCTGAACAGACGTGGAAGACAGAGAACTGTGAACAGATGATCGGGTTATACAGGCCTCCAAACAGATGTGCACGACAGTGAGTCCTGGAAACAGCTGTCCAAGACAGAGAAACTGGCAACAGGTGTACAAGACAGAGAAAACAGGGAACAGATGTACAAGACAGAAAGAACTGAGAACAGGTGAGAAATCATTGAGAACAGGGAACGGATGTCCAAGACAGAGAGATCTGGGAGCAGATGTACAACACAGAGAGAACGGGGAACAGGTGTACAAGACAGAGAGAACTGGGAACAGATGTAGAAGACAGAGAACTGAGAACAGGTGAGAAATCATTGAGAACAGGGAACAGACGTCCAAGACAGAGAGAACTGGGAACAGAAGTGCAGACAGAGTGATCTGGGAACAGATGTACAAGACAGTGAGATCTGGGAGCAGATGTACAAGACAGAGAGTACTGCGAAAAGATGTTCAAGAAAGAGAGAACTGCGTACAAATATACAAGACAGAGAGACCTGGTAACAGATGTACAAGACTTAGAGAAGTGCGAGCGGATGTGCAACACAGAGAGAACTGGGAGAATATGTTCAAGAAAGAGAGAACTCAAATAGAAGCACAAGACAGAGAAAACTGAGATCAGACATGCAAGACAGAGAGAACTGGGAACAGATGTGCAAGACAGAGAGAACTGGGATCAGATGTGCAAGACAGAGAGAACTGGGATCAGATGTGCAAGACAAAGAGAACTGGGATCAGATGTGCAAGACAGAGAGAACTGAGATCAGATGTGCAAGACAGAGAGAACTGAGATCAGATGTGCAAGACAGAGAGAACTGGGATCAGATGTGCAAGACAGAGAGAACTGGGATCAGATGTGTAAGACAGAGAGAACTGGGAACAGATGTGCAAGACAGAGAACTGCGAGTAGATGACCAGGTTCTAGAAAATTGCGAACAGATGTGCAAGCCAGAGAGTCCTGGAAACATTTGTCCAAGACAGAGAGAACTGGGAAGAGATGTACAAGATAGGGAGTACTGTGAACAGGTGAGAAGACATAGAGAACATGGAACAGGTATCCAAGCCAGTGAGAAATGGGAACAGAAGTGCAGAGAAAGAGAACTGCGAAAAGATGTACAAGACAGGGAAACAGCGAACAGATGTGCAAGGCAGAGAGAACTGGGAACAGATGCAGAAGACAGAGCGAATTGGGAACAGATGTACAAGGCCGAGAGACCTTGGAACAGATCTACAAGACACAGAGATCTGGGAACAGATGTTTCAGACAGAGAGAGCTGGGAACAGATGTCTTAGATAGAGAACTGGGAGTAGACGTACAAGACAGAGAGAACTGTGATCAGATGTCCAAGACAAAGAGAACTGGGAGCCGATGTACAAGACAGAGAGAACTGGGAGCAGATATACATGACAGAGAGAACTGTGATCAGATGTACAAGACAGAGAGAAATGGGAACAGAGATGCAAGACAGAAGAACTGGGATCAGATGTTCAAGACAGAGAGAGCTGGGAGCAGATATACATGACAGAGAGGACAGGGAACAGATGTACAACACAAAGGGAACTGGGAACAGATGTGCAAGACAGAGAACTGGGAAGTAATGACCAGGATATAGAGAATTGCGAGCAGATGTACATGACAGAGAGAACTCGGAACAGATGTGCAAGACAGAGAACTGCGAACAGATGATCGGGTTATAGAGACCTCCAAACAGATGTGCAAGACAGAGAGTCCTGGAAACAGTTGTCCAAGACAGAGAGAACTGGGAACAGATGTACAAGACAGAGAGAACTGGGAACAGATCTACAAGACAGAGAACTGAGAACAGGTGAGAAATCATTGAGAACAGGGAACGGATGTCCAAGACAGAGAGATCTGGGAGCAGGTGTACAAGACAGAGAGAACTGTGAACAGATGTCCAAGAAAGAGAAAACTACGAACAAATGTACAAGACAGAAAGACCTGGCAACAGATGTACAAGACTTAGAAAACTGGGAGCGGATGTGCAACACAGAGAGAACTGGGATAATATGTTCAAGAAAGAGAGAACTCAAACAGAAGTACAAGACAGAGAAAACTGAGATCAGACATGCAAGACAGAGAGAACTGGGAACAGATGTGCAAGATAGAGAGAACTGGGAACAGATATGCAAGACAGAGAACTGCGAGCAGATGACCAGGTTCTAGAAAATTGCGAACAGATATGCAAGACAGAGAGTCCTGGAATCATTTGTCCAAGGCAGAGAGAACTGGGAAGAGATGTACAAGACAGAGAGTACTGTGAACAGGTGAGAAGACATAGGGAACAGGGAACAGGTATCCAAGACAGTGAGAACTGGGAACAGAAGTGCAGAGAGAGAGAACTGTGAAAATATGTACAAGACAGGGAAACAGCGAACAGATGTGCAAGGCAGAGTGAACTGGGAACAGATGCAGAAGACAGAGTCAACTGGGAACAGATGTACAAAGCAGAGAGTCCAGGGAACAGATGTACAAGACAGAGAGACCTGGGAAAAGATGTTCAAGACAGAGAGACTGGGAACAGATGTCCAAGACAAAGAGAACTGGGAGCCAATGTACAAGTCAGAGAGAACTGGGAACAGAGATGCAAGACAGAGAGAAATGTTAACAGACGTACAAGACAGAGAGAACTGGGAGTAGATGTGCAACACAGAGGGAACTGGGAATAGATGTGCAAGACAGAGAGAAATGGGAACAGATGCTCAAGGCAGAGGGAACTGGGATCAGATGTTCAAGACAGAGAGAACTGGGAACCTTCATACAAGACAGAGAGAACTGGGAGCAGATGTGTGAGACAGAGAAAACTGGGATTAGATGTTCAAGACAGAGAGAACTGGGAACAGAAGTACAACACAGAGGGAACTGGGAACAGATGTGGAAGACAGAGTACTGGAAACCATTGTCCAAGACAGAGAGAAGTGGGAACAGATGAACAAGGCAGTGAGAACTAGGAACAGATGTACAAGACAGAGAGAACTGTGAACAGAAGTGCAGACAGAGAGACTGGGAACAGATGTGATAGAGAGAGAGAACTGGAAATGGATATGCAAGGCAGAGAGAACTGCGAACAGATTTACAAGGCAGAGAGAACTGCAAACAGATTTACAAGACAGAGAGAACTGGGAACTGATATACAAGAGAGATAGACTGGGAACAGATATGATGGAGATAGAGAACTAGAGAGAACTGGGAACAAATGTACAAGACAGAGAGAACTGCGAACAGATATCCACGACAGAAAAACAGGGAACAGATGTACAAGACAGAGAGAAATGGGAACAGATGCTCAAGGCAGAGGGAACTGGGATCAGATGTTCACGACAGAGAGAACTGGGAACCTTCATACAAGACAGAGAGAACTGGGAGCAGATGTGTGAGACAGAGAAAACTGGGATTAGATGTTCAAGACAGAGAGAACTGGGAACAGAAGTACAACACAGAGGGATCTGGGAACAGATGTGGAAGACAGAGAGAATTGTGAACAGGTGCACAAGACAGAGAGAACTGGGAACAGCTATGCAAGACAGAGAGAACAGGGAATGAATGTGCAAGACAGAAAGCACTGAGTTCGGATGCCCAAAACAGAGTGAGCTAGGAACAGATGCACAAGACAGAGAGAATCTGGAACGGATATACAAGACAGAGAGACCGGGATCAGATGTGATGGAGAGAGAGAACTGGGAACAAATGTATGAGACACAGAGATCTGGGAACAGATGTCCAAGGCAGAGAGAACTGGGGACAGATGTGCACGACAGAGAGAATGGGATCAGATTGACAAAACAGAGAGAACTTGAACAGATGTACAAGACAGAGACTAGTATCTGATGTGATGGGAGAGAGAGAACTGGGAACAGATGTACGAGACAGAGAGATCTGGGAATGGATGTCCAATGCGGAGAGAACTGGGATCAGTAGGGCAAGACAGAGAGTACTGGGAACAGAGATGCAAGACAGAGGGAAATGGGAACAGATGTTCAAGACAGAGAGCAGGGAACAGATGTCCAAGCCAGTGAGAACTGGGAAACAAAGTGTAGACAGACAGAACTGGGAATATATGTCCAAGACAATGAGTACTGCGAATAGATATAAAAGACAGAAAAACAGGGAACAGATGTACAAGAGAGAGAGAAATGGGACCAAATGCTCAAGACAGAGGGAACTGGGAACTGATGTACAAGACAGAGAGAACTGGGAACAGACATACAAGACAGAGAGAACTGGGAACAGATGTCCAAGGCAGAGAGAACTGGGAACAGATGTCCAAGGCAGAGAGAGCTGGGAACAGATGTACAAGACAGAGAGAACTGGGTGCAGATGTACAAGACAGAGAGACATAAGAATGGATGTGCAAGATAGAAAGAACTGGGTTCGGATTTCCAACACAGAAGGAACTAGGAACAGATGTACAAAATAGAGAGAATGGGGAACAGATGTACTAGAAAGAGATCACTCTGAACAGATGTAATAGACAAAGTGAACTACGAACAGATGTAGAAGACAGAGAGAATTATGAACAGGTGCACAAGACAGAGAGAACTGGGAACAGATGTACAAAACAGAGAGAACTGGGAACTGATATATAAGACAGAGAGACCGGTATCAGATATGATGGAGAGAGAGAACTGGGAACAGATGTACGAGACAGAGAGATCTGGGAACGGATGTCCAAGGCAGAGAGAACTGGGGACAGATGTGCAAGACAGAGAGATTGGGATCAGATTTACAAAACAGAGAGAAATTGGAACAGATGTACAAGACAGAGACCGGTATCTGATGTGATGGGAGAGAGAGAACTGGGAACATATGTACGAGACAGAGAGATCTGGGAACGGATGTCCAATACGGAGAGAACTGGGATCAGTAGGGCAAGACAGAGAGTACTGGGAACAGAGATGCAAGACAGAGGGAAATGGGAACAGATTTTCAAGACAGAACAGGGAACAGATGTACAAGACAGAGAGAACTGCGAACAGATATACAAGACAGTAAAACAGGGAACAGATGTACAAGACAGAGAGACCGGTATCTGATGTGATGGAGAGAGAGAGAACTGGGATCAGATGTACAAGACAGACAGTACTGGGAACAGAGATGCAATACAGAGAGAAATGGGAACAGATGTTCAAGACAGAGAAATTGGGAACATATGTCCAAGACAAAGAGAACTGCGAACAGATATACAAGACAGTAAAACAGGGAACAGATGTACAAGACAGAGAGAAATGGGAACAAATGCTCAAGACAGAGGGAACAGACAAACAGGACAGAGAGAACTGGGAACAGATGTCCAAGGCAGGGAGAGCTGGGAACAGATGTCCAAGGCAGGGAGAGCTGGGAACAGATGTCCAAGGCAGAGAGAAATGTTAACAGAAGTACAAGACAGAGAGAACTGGGAACAGAAGTACAACACAGAGGGAACTGGGAATGGATGTGCAAGACAGAGAGTCCTGGAAACCGTTGTCCAAGACAGAGGGAAGTGGGAACAGATGTACAAGGCAGAGAGAACTGCGAACAGCAGTGCAAACAGTGAGAACTGGGAACAGATGTCCAAGACAGTGTGAACTGTGAACAGATATACAAGACAGAGAAACAGCGAACAGATGTACAAGATGGAGAGAAATGGGAACAGATGCTCAAGACAGAGTGAACTGGGAACTGATGTACAAGACAGAGAGAACTGGGTGCAGATGTGCAACGCAGAGAGAAGTGGGATATTGGGATGAGATGTTCAAGAAAGAGAGAACAGGAAACAGACATACAAGAGAGAGAGAACTGGGAACAGATGTACAAGACAGAGAGAAATGTTAATAGAAGTACAAGACAGAGAGAACTGGGAGCAGATGTGTGAGACAGAGAGCCCTGGAAACCGTTGTCCAAGACAGAGAGAAGTGGGAATGGAAATACAAGACAGAGAGAACTGCGAACAGAAGTGCAGACAAGAGAACTGGGAACAGATGTCCAAGACAAAGAAAAGTGGGAAGAGATGTGCAAGACAGAGAGACTGTGAACAGTTGTGCAAGACAGAGAAACCTGGGAATGGATGTGCAAGAAAGAAAGAACTGGGTTCGGATTCCCAACACAGAAGGAACTAGGAACAGATGTACAAAATAGAGAGAACGTAAAACAGATGTAATAGAAAGAGATTGCTCTGAACAGATGTAATAGACAGAGTGAACTATGAACAGATGTACAAGACAGAGAGAATTGTGAACAGGGGCACAAGACAGAGAGAACTGAGATCAGATTTACAAAACAGAGTGAATCTGGAATGGATATACAAGACAGAGAGACCGGGATCAGATGTGATGGAGAGTGAGAACTGGGAACAAATGTATGAGACACAGATCTGGGAACAGATGTCCAAGGCAGAGAGAACTGGGGATAGATGTGCAAGACAGAGAGACTGGGATCAGATTTACAAAACAGAGAGAACTCGGAACAGATGTACAAGACAGAGACCGGTATCTGATACGATGGGAGAGAGAGAACTGGGAACATATGTATGAGACAGAGAGATCTGGGAACGGATGTGCAGGACAGAGAGATTGGGATCAGATTTACAAAACAGAGAGAAATTGGAACAGATGTACAAGACAGAGAGACTGGGAACAGATGTGATGGAGAGAGAGAGAACTGGGAACAGACGTACGAGACAGAGAGATCTGGGAACGGATGTCCAAGGCAGAGAGAACTGGGATCAGATGTACAAGACAGAGAGTACTGGGAACAGAGATGCAAGACAGAGGGAAATGGGAACAGGTACTCAAGGCAGAGGGAACTGGGAACTGATGTACAAGACAGAGAGAACTGGGTGCAGATGTGCAACGCAGAGAGAAGTGGGATCAGATGTTCAAGACAGAGAGAACTGGGAACCGACATACAGGACAGAGAGAACTGGGAGCAGATGTGTTAGACAGAGAAAACTGGGATTAGATGTACAAGACAGAGGGAACTGGGAACAGATGTACAACACAGAGGGATCTGGGAACAGATGTGGAAGACAGAGAGTCCTGGAAAATGTTGTCCAAGACACGGAGAAGTGGGAACAGATGAACAAGGCAGAGAGAACTGGGACAAGATGTGCAAGACAGAGAAAACTGGGATCAGTTGTACTAGACAGATAGAACTTTGAAAAGATGTGCAAGAGAGGGAGCTGAGAACAGATGGACAAAACAGAGAGAACTGGAAACAGATGTGCAAGACAGAGAGAACTGGGAACATATGTGCTAGACAGGGAGCACTGCGAACAGATGCATAAGACAGTGATAATTGTGACCGAACATCCATGACAGAGAGAACAAGGAACAGATGTACAAGACATGGAGAACGGGGAATGGATGTCCAGGACAGAGAGAGCTGGGAACAAAAGTACATGAAAGAGAGAACTGGGAACAGACAGGCAAGACAGAGAGAACTGGGAACAGATGTGCAAGACAGTGAACTGGGAACAGATGTACAAGACAGAGAGAACTGTGAACAGAACTGCAGACAGTGAGAACTGGGAACAGATGCTCCAGACAGAGCGAACTGGGAACAGATGCTCCAGACAGAGCGAACTGGGAACTGATGTACAAGACAGAGAGAACTGGTTGCAGATGTGCAATGCAGAGAGAAGTGGGATGAGATGTTCAAGACAGAGAGAACTGGGAACAGACATACAAGACAGAGAGATCTGTGAACAGATGTCCAAGGCAGAGAGAGCTGGGAACAGATGTACAAGACAGAGTGAATGGTTAACAGAAGTAAAAGACAGAGAGAACTGGGAGCAGATGTGAGAGACAGAGAGAACTGGGATTAGATGTACCAGAAAGAGAACTGGGAACAGAAGTACAACACAGAGGGAACTGGGAACAAATGTGGAAGGCAGAAAGTCCTGGAAACTGTTGTCGAAGACAGAGAGAATTGGGAACAGATGTACAAGGCACAGGGAACTGAGAACAGATGTACAAGACAGTGAGAACTGCAAATAGATATACAAGACAGGGAAACAGGGCACAGATGTCCAAGACAGAGAGAAGTGGGAAAAGATGTGCGAGGCAGAGAGAACTGGGAACGTGTGATAGACAGAGATAACTCTGAACAGATGTAATAGAAAGAGAGAACTAGGAACAGATATACAAGACAGAGAGAACTGGGAACAGGTGTACAAGACAGAGAGAACTGGGAACAGGTGTACAAGACAGAGAGAACTGGGAACAGCTTTGCAAGACAGAGAGAACAGGGAATGAATGTGCAAGACAGCAAGAACTGAGTTCGGATGCCCAAAACAGAGAGAGCTAGAAACAGATGCACAAGACACAGAGAACTGGGGTCAGATTTACAAAACAGAGGGAACTGGGAACTGATGTACAAGAGAGAGAGACTGGGAACAGATGTGATGGGGAGAGAGAACTGGAAATGGATATGTAAGGCAGAGAGAACTGTGAACAGATTTACAAGACAGAGAGAACTGGGAACAGATCTAAAAGAAAGAGCGAACTGGGAACAGATGTACAAAACAGAGAGAACACGGAACAATTGTGCAAGACAGAGAGAACAGGGAATGGATGTGCGAGACAGAGAGAACTGGGAACAGATGTGCAAGACAGAGAGAACTGGGAACAGATGTCCAAAACAGAGAGAAATGGGAACAGAGAAGCAAGACAGAAGATCTGGGATCAGATGTTCAAGACAGAGAGAGCTGGGAGCAGATATACATGATGGAGAGAACTGGGAACAGATGTACAACACAAAGGGAATTGGGAACAGATGTGCAAGACAGAGAACTGGGAAGTAATGACCAGGATATAGAGAACTGCGAGCAAATGCAATAGACAGAGAGAACTCGGAACAGATGTGCAAGACAGGGAACTGCGAACAGATGACCGGGTTACAGAGACCTCCAAACAGATGTGCAAGACAGAGAGTCCTGGAAACAGTTGTCCAAGACAGAGAGAACTGGGATCAGATGTACAAGACAGAGAGAACTGGGAACAGATCTACAAGACAGAGAGAACTGTGAACAGGTGAGAAATCATTGAGAACAGGGAATGGATGTCCAAGACAGTGAGAACTGGGAACAGAAGTGCAGATGGAGCAAACTGGGAACAGATGTTCAAGACAGAGAGATCTGGAAGCAGATGTAGAAGACAGAGAGTTCTGTGAACAGATGTCCAAGAAAGAGAGAACTGCGATCAAATGTACAAGACAGAGACCTGGCAACAGATGTACAAGACTTAGAAAACTGGGATTGGATGTGCAACACAGAGAGAACTGGGATAATATGTTCAAGAAAGAGAGAACTCAAACAGAAGTACAAGAGAGAGAAAACTGGGATCAGACATGCAAGACAGAGAGAACTGGGAACAGATGTGCAAGATATAGAGAACTGGGAACAGATATGCAAGACAGAGAACTGCGAGCAGATGACCAGGTTCTAGAAAATTGCGAACACATGTGCAAGCCAGAGAGTCCTGGAATCATTTGTCCAAGGCAGAGAGAACTGGGAAGAGATGTACAAGACAGAGAGTACTGTGAACAGGTGAGAAGACATAGGGAACAGGGAACAGGTATCCAAGACAGTGAGAACTGGGAACAGAAGTGCAGAGAGAGAGAACTGTGAAAATATGTACAAGACAGGGAAACAGCGAACAGATGTGCAAGGCAGAGTGAACTGGGAATAGATGCAGAAGACAGAGTCAACTGGGAACAGATGTACAAAGCAGAGAGTCCAGGGAACAGATGTACAAGACAGAGAGACCTGGGAACAGATGTTCAAGACAGAGAGAGCTGGGAACAGATATCCAAGACAGAGAGAACTAGGAGTAGACGTACAAGACAGATAGAACTGTGAACAGATGCAGAAGACAGAGCGAACTGGGATCAGATGTACCAGGCAGAGAGACCTGGGAACAGATGTCCAAGACAAAGAGAACTGGGAGCCGATGTACAAGTCAGAGAGAACTGGGAACAGATGTGGAAGACAGAGAGAACTGGGAACAGATGTCCAAGACTGAGAGAACTGGGAACAGATGTTCAAGACAGAGAGAACTGGGAACAGATGTCCAAGACAGAGAGAAATGGGAACAGAGATGCAAGACAGAAGATCTGGGATCAGATGTTCAAGACAGAGAGAGCTGGGAGCAGATATACATGACGGAGAGAACTGGGAACAGATGTACAACACAAAGGGAACTGGGAACAGATGTGCAAGACAGAGAACTGGGAAGTAATGACCAGGATATAGAGAACTGCGAGCAGATGTACATTACAGAGAGAACTCGGAACAGATGTGCAAGACAGGGAACTGCGAACAGATGACCGGGTTATAGAGACCTCCAAACAGATGTGCAAGACAGAGAGTCCTGGAAACAGTTGTCCAAGACAGAGAGAACTGGGATCAGATGTACAAGACAGAGAGAACTGGGAACAGATCTACAAGACAAAGAGAACTGTGAACAGGTGAGAAATCATTGAGAACAGGGAATGGATGTCCAAGACAGTGAGAACTGGGAACAGAAGTGCAGACGGAGCAAACTGGGAACAGATGTTCAAGACAGAGAGATCTGGAAGCAGATGTAGAAGACAGAGAGTTCTGTGAACAGATGTCCAAGAAAGAGAACTGCGATCAAATATACAAGACAGAGACCTGGCAACAGATGTACAAGACTTAGAAAACTGGGATTGGATGTGCAACACAGGGAGAACTGGGATAATATGTTCAAGAAAGAGAGAACTCAAACAGAAGTACAAGAGAGAGAAAACTGAGATCAGACGTGCAAGACAGAGAGAACTGGGAACAGATGTGCAAGATAGAGAGAACTGGGAACAGATATGCAAGACAGAGAACTGCGAGCAGATGACCAGGTTTTAGAAAATTGCGAACAGATGTGCAAGATAGAGAGTCCTGGAATCATTTGTCCAAGGCAGAGAGAACTGGGAAGAGATGTACAAGACAGAGAGAGCTGGGAACAGATGTCCAAGACAGAGAGAACTGGGAGTAGATGTACAAGACAGATAGAACTGTGAACAGATGCAGAAGACAGAGCGAACTGGGATCAGATGTACCAGGCAGAGAGACCTGGGAACAGATGTACAAGACAGAGAGAACTGAGAACAGATGTTCAAGACAGAGTGAGCTGGGAACAGACGTACAAGACAAAGAGAACTGGGAACAGAGATGCAAGACAGAGAGAAATGTTAACAGACGTACAAGACAGAGAGAACTGGGAGCAGATATGTAAGACAGAGAGAACTGGGATCAGATGTACAAGACAGAGGGACTTTGGAACAGACATACAAGACAACACACAATCCCCATCCACCACTACTCTCCTCTGTCTGGCTGACCTTGTTCTCACACTGAACAATTTCTCCTTCAACTCCTCTCACTTCCTCCAAATAAAAGGTGTGGCTGTGGGTACCCGCATGGGCCCCAGCTATGCTTGTCTCTTTATGGGGTATATGGAACATTCATTGTTCCAGTCCTACTCCGGCCCCCTTCCACAACTCTTTCTCCGGTACATCGATGATTACTTCGGTGCTGCTTCATGCTCTTGTTGCGACTTGGAACAATTTATTAATTTTGCTTCCAATCTCCACCCCTCCATCATTTTCACGTGGCCCATCTCTGAAACTTCCCTTCCCTTCCTTGACCTCTCTGGCTCAATCTCTGGTGATAGACTGTCCACCAATATCCATTACAAACCTACCGGCTCCCACAGCTACCTCGACTACAGCTCCTCACACCCCGCTTCCTGTAAGGACTCCATCCCATTCTCTCAGTTCCTTCGCCTCTGTCGCATCTGTTCCGATGATGCTACCTTCAAAAACAGTTCCTCTGACATGTCCTCCTTCTTCCTTAACCGAGGTTTTCCACCCATGGTCGTTGACAGGGCCCTTAACCGTGTCCGGCCCATCTCCTGTGCATCCGCCCTCATGCCTTCTCCTCCCTCCCAGAAACATGATAGGGTCCCCCTTGTCCTCACTTATCACCCCACCAGCCTCCGCATTCAAAGGATCATCCTCCACCATTTCCGCCAAATCCAGCATGATGCCACTACCAAACACATCTTCCCTTCACCACCCCTGTCGGCATTCCGTAGGGATCGTTCCCTCTGGGACACCCTGGTCCACTCCTCCATCACCCCCTACTCCTCAACCCCCTCCTATGGCACCTCCCCATGCCCACGCAAAAGATGTAACACCTGCCCCTTCACTTCCTCTCTCCTCACTGTCCAAGGGCCCAAACACTCCTTTCAAGTCAAGCAGCATTTCACTTGCATTTCCCCCAACTTAGTCTACTGCATTCGTTGCTCCCAATGTGGTCTCCTCTACATTGGAGAGACCAAACGTAAACTGGACGACCGTAAACTGGACTGCTTTGCAGAACACCTGTGGTCTGTCTGCAAGAATGACCCAAACCTCCCTGTCGCTTGCCATTTTAACACTCCACCCTGCTCTCTTGCCCACATGTCTGTCCTTGGCTTGCTGCATTGTTCCAGTGAAGCCCAACGCAAACTGGAGGAACAACACCTCATCTTCCGACTAGGCACTTTACAGCCTTCCGGACTGAATATTGAATTCAATAACTTTAGGTCTTGAGCTCCCTCCTCCATCCCCACCCCCTTTCTGTTTCTTCCCCCTTCCTTTTTTTTTCCCAATAATTTATATAGATTTTTCTTTTCCCACCTATTTCCATTATTTTTAAATCTTTTATGCTCCCCCACCCCCACTAGAGCTATACCTTGAGTGCCCTACCATGTATTCTTAATTCGCACATTTGTTTAGATAATATCACCAACTTCAACACCTCTGTGTTCTTTTGTTCTTTTGTCTGTGACATCTTTTGATGATCTGCTCCTATCCTAACAAGCCCCCTCTACTTCTTCACCCCACCCCCCCCCACCCCCCCCCACCCCCCCCTCCCCCCCCCTCCCCCCCCACCTTAAACCAGCTTATATTTCCCTCGCCTTGTAAAGAAAGATCAGTTCTGTTGAAGGGTCATGAGGACTCGAAACGTCAACTCTTTTCTTCTCCGCCGATGCTGCCAGACCTGCTGCGTTTCTCCAGGTAATTCTATTTTTGTGTAGGGAACTACAGACAGGTGAGAAGGTGTAGAGAACAGGGAACGGATGTCCAAGACAATGAGAACTCAGAAAAGAAGTGAAGACAGAGAGAACTGGGAACAGATGTCCAAGACAGAGAGAACTGCGAACAGATATACAAGACAGAGAAACAGGGAACAGATGTACAAGACAGAGAAACAGGGAACAGATGTACAAGACAGAGAGAACTGGGAACATATGCACAAGACAGAGGGAACTGGGACCAGATGTACAGGACAGAGAGAACTAGGAGCAGATATCAAAGAAACCGAGAACTAGGAAAAGATGTCCAAGACAGAGAGAACTGGGAGCAGATGAGGAAGACAGAGAGAAATGGGATCAGATGTATAAGACAGAGAGAACTGTGAACAGATGTACAAGACAGAGAGAACTGCGGATAGGTGAGAAGACATAGAGAACAGGGAACAGATGTCCAAGACATTAAGAACTGCGAACAGAAGTGCAGACATAGACAATTGGGAACAGATGTCCAAGAAAGAGAGAACTGAGAACAGACAGACAAGAAAGAGAGAACTGGGTGCATATGTACAAGACTGAGAGATCTGGAATCAGATGTTCAAGACTGAGAGAGCTGGGAACAGACGTACAAGACAGTGAGAACTGGGAACAGATGCTCAAGACAGAGCAAAATGGGAGCAGATATACAAGACAGAGAGAACTGGATGCAGATGTGCAACACAGAGAGAAGTGGGATCAGATGTTCAAGACAGAGAGAATTGGGAACAGACATGCAAGACAGAGAGAACTGGGAACCGATGTACAAGGCAGAGAGAAATGGGAACCGACATGCACGGCAGAGAGAACTGGGAACAGAGGTCCAAGACAGAGAGAACTGGGGCATAGATGTACAAGACAGGGAAACAGCGAATATATATACAAGAGAGAGAGAACTGAGAACAGATGCAGAAGACAGAGCGAACTGGGAACAGATGTACAAGGAAGAGAGAACTGGGAACAGATGTACAAGACAGAGAGAGCTGGGTGCAGATGTGCAATAAAGAGAGAACTGGGAACTGATGTACAAAACAGAGATTACTGGGAACAGAAGGACAAGACAGAGAGAACTGCAAACAGATGTCCAAGACAGAGAGAACTGCAAACAAATATACAAGACAGAGAGATCTGGAAATAGATGTCCAAGTCACAGAGGACTGGCAACAGATGTCCAATACAGAGAAAACTGGGAATTGATGTACTTGACAGAAAGAATTGGGCACAGATGTCCAAGACAGAAAGTTCGGGAACAGACGTACAAGACAGAGAGAACTGGAACAGATGTGGAAGACAGAGTGAACTGGGAACAGATGTACAAATCAGAGAGAACTGGGAACAGAAATGCAAGACAGAGAGAACTGGGAACAGACGTACAAGACAGAGCGAACTGGGATCAGATGTACAAGACTGAGAGAACTGGGAAAAGGTGCCCAAGACAGAGCTAACTGGGAGCAGATGTACAAGACAGAGAGAACTAGGAGTAGATGTGCAACACAGAGAGAACTGGGAACAGATGTACAAGATAGATAGTACTGTAAACAGATATACAAGATTGAGAGAACTTTGAACGGATGTGCAAGAAATGAGCTGGGAACAGATGGACAAAACGGCGAGAACTGGAAACAGATGTGCAAGACAGAGAGAACTGGGAACATATGTACTAGACAGGGAGCACTGCGAACAGATGCATAAGACAGTGATAACTGCGACCGAACATCCATGACAGAGAGAACTGGGAACAGATGTGCAAGACAGTGAACTGGGAACAGATGTACAAGTGAGAGAGAACTGGGAACAGATTTCCAAGACAGAGAGAACCGTGAGGAGATGTACAAAACAGAGAGAACTGGAAACAGATGTGCAAGAGATGAAGAACAGGGAATGGATGTCCTCGACAGGGAGAATGGGAACAGATGTACAAGACAGAGAGAACTGGGATCAGTTGTACAAGACAGAGGGAACTGTAAACAGATGTACAAGACAGAGAGAACTGGAAACAGATGTGCAAGACAGAGAGAACTGGGAACAGATGTGCTAGACAGGGAGTACTGTGAACAGATGCATAAGAGAGTGATAACTGCGACCGAACATACATGACAGAGAAAACTGGGAACAGATGTACAAGACAGAGAGAACTGAGAACAGCCATGCAAGACAGAGAGAACTTGGAACAGATGTACAAGACAGAGAGAACTGAGAACAGATGTACAAGACAGAGAGAACTGAGAACAGATGTACAAGACAGAGAGAACTGGGAACAGATATACAAGATAGAGAGAACCGTAAGGAGATGTACAAAACAGAGAGAACTGGAAACAGATGTACAAGAGATGGAGAACAGGGAACAGATGTCCAGGACAGGGAGAACTGGGAACAGATGTACAAGACAGAGAGAACTGGGATCAGTTGTACAAGACAGAGAGAACTGTCAACAGATGTACAAGACAGAGGGAACTTTGAACAGATGTGCAAGAGAGAGAGCTGGGAATAGATGGACAAAACAGAGTGAACTAGAGACAGATGTGCTAGACAGCGAGTACTGCGAAAAGATGCATAAGAGAGTGATAACTGCGACCGAACATACATGACAGAGAGAACTGGGAACAGATGTACAAGATAGAGAGAACTGAGAACAGATGGACAAGACAGAGTGAACTGGGAACCGCCATGCAAGACAGAGAGAACTGAGAACAGATGTGCAAGACAGAGAGAACTGGGAACAGGTGTGCAAGACAGAGAGAACTGCGAAGAGATGCATAAGAAAGTGATAACTGCGAACGAACATAAATAACAGAGAGAACTAGGAACAGATCTACAAGACACAGAGAACAGTGAACGGATGTCCAAGACAGAGAGAACTAGGAACAGATGTGCAAGACAGAGAGAACTGGGAACAGATGTACAAGACAGAGAGAACCGTGAATAGATCTGCAAGAGAGAGGGAAATGGGAACAGATGTACAAGACAGAGAACTGGAAACAGATGTGCATAGCAAAGAGAACAGGGAACAGATGTCCAAGACGGAGAGAACTGTGAACAGATATACAAAACAGCGAGATCTGGAAATAGATGTCCAAGTCACAGAGAACTGGCAGCAGATGTCCAATACAGAGAAATCTGGGAACTGATGTACTTGACAGAAAGAATTGGGCAATGTTGTCCAAGACAGAAAGTTCTGGGAACAGATATACAAGACAGAGAGAACTGGAAACAGATGTGCAATACAGAGAGAACTGGAAACAGATGTACAATACAGAGAGAACTGGAAACAGATGCACAAGACAGAGAGTACTGTAAAAAGATGTACAAGACTGAGAGAACATTGAACAGATGTGCAAGAGAGAGAGCTGGGAACAGATGGACAAAATTGAGAGAACTGGAAACAGATGTGCAAGACTGAGAGAACTGGGAACAAATGTGCTAGACAGGGAGTACTGCGAAGAGATTCATAAGACATTGACAACTGCGACCGAATGTACATGACAGCGAGAACTGGGAACAGATGTGCAAGACAGCGAACTGGGAACAGTGTACAAGACAAAGAGAAATGGGAACAGATGTATAAGGCAGAGAGTTCGGAGAAGAGACATGTAAGACAGAGAGAACAGAAAGCAGATGCACCAGACAGAGCGAACTGGGAACAGATATACAAGGTAGAGAGAACCATGAAGAGAAGTATAAGATAGAGAGAAATGCAAACAGATATACAAGACAGAGAGATCTGGAAATAGACGTCCAAGTCACAGAGAACTGGGAACAGATGTCCAATACAGAGAAAACTGGGAACTGATGTACTTGACAGAAAGAATTGCGCAATGTTGTCCAAGACAGAAAGTTCTGGGAACAGATGTACAAGACAGAGAGAACTGGAAACAGATGTGCAAGACAGAGGGTACTCTAAACAAATGTACAAGACTGAGAGAACGTTGAACAGATGTGCAAGAGAGAAAGCTGGGAACAGATGGACAAAATGGAGAGAAGTGGAAACAGATGTGCAAGACAGAGAGAACTGGGAACAGAAGTGGTAGACAGGGAGTACTGCGAAGAGATGCATAAGAAAGTGATAACTGCAACCAAACATCCATGACATAGGGAACTGTGAACAGATGTGCAAGACAGAGAACTGGGAACAGATGTACAAGACAGAAAACTGTGAACAGATGTGCAAGAAGAGAACTGGGAACAGATGTACAAGACAGAGAGTACTGGGAACAGATAGACAAGATAGAAAGAACCGTGAAGAGATATGCAAGATAGAGAGAACTGGGAACAGACATGCAAGACAGAGAGAACTAGGAACAGACATGCAAGACAGAGAGAACTGGGAACAGAAATGCAAGACAGAGAGAATTGGGAACAGACATGCAAGACAGAGAGAACTGGGAACAGATAAACAAGATAGAGAGAACTGTGAAGAGATGTGTAAGACAGAGACAACTGGGAGAAGTTGTGCAAGACAGAGTGAACTTGGATCAGTTGTATAAGACAGATGGTACTGTAAACAGGTGTATAAGACAGAGAGAACTAGGAACAGATATACAAGACAGAGAGAACTTGGAACAGATATACAAGATGGAGAGAACAGGGAACAGATATACAAGATGGAGAGAACTGTGAACAGATGTACAAGGCAGAGAGAACTGGGATCAGTTGTACAAGACAGGGAGAACTGGAAACAGATGTGCAAAAACTTGGAACAGATGTGGAAGAGAGAGAACTAGGAACATATGTACAAGACAGAGAGAACTGGGAACAGACATGCAAGACAGAGAGAACTGGGAACAGACATGCAAGACAGAGAGAACTGGGAACAGACATGCAAGACAGAGAGAACTGGGAACAGACATGCAAGACAGAGAGAACTGGGAACAGACATGCAAGACAGAGAGAACTGGGAACAGACATGCAAGACAGAGAGAACTGGGAACAGACATGCAAGACAGAGAGAACTGGGAACAGACATGCAAGACAGAGAGAACTGGGAACAGACATGCAAGACAGAGAGAACTGGGAACAGACATGCAAGACAGAGAGAACTGGGAACAGACGTGCAAGACAGAGAAAACTGGGAACAGATGTGCAAGACAGAGAGAACTGGGAACAGATGTGCAAGACAGAGAGAACTGAGAACAGATGTGCAAGACAGAGAACTGGGAACAGATGACCATGTTATAGAGACCTGCGAACAGATGTGCTAGACAGAGAGTCCTGGAAACAGTTGTGCAAGACAGAGAGAACACGGAATGGATGTCCAAGACAAGCAGAACTGTGAACAGAAGTGCGGACAGAGAGAACTAGGAACAGATGTACAAGACAGAGAGAACTGGGAACAGATGTGCAAGAGAGAGAGCTGGGAACAGATGGACAAAACGGAGTGAACTGGAGACAGATATGCAAGACAGAGAGAACTTGGAACATATGTGCTAGACAGGGAGTACTGCGAACAGATGCATAAGACAGTGATAACTGCGACCGAACATCCATGACAGAGAGAACTGGGAACAGATGTACAAGACAGACAGAACTGGGAACAGATGTGCAAGACAGAGAACTGGGAAGAGATGACCAGGTTATAGAGACCTGCAAACAGTTGTGTAAGACAGAGAGAACAGGGAACGGATGTCCAAGATAAGGAGAACTGGGAACAGAAGTGCTGAATGAGAGAACTAGGAACAGATGTCCAAGACAGAGCGAACTGGGAACAGATGTATGAGACAGAGAGATCTGGGAACAGATGTACGAGACAGAGAGAACTGGGAGCAGATATATAAGACAGAGAAAACTGGGAACAGATGTACAAGACAGACTGAACTGGGAACAGATAGACAGGATAGAGAGAACCGTGAAGAGATGTGCACGACAGAATTAACTGGGATCAGTTGTACAAGACAGATAGTACTCTAAACAGATCCACAAGCCTGAGAGAACCAGGAACAGACATGCAAGACAGAGAGAACTGGAAACAGATGTACAAGACAGAGAGAACTGGGACAAGATGTGCAAGACAGAGAAAACTGGGATCAGTTGTACTAGACAGAGAGAACTTTGAACAGTTGTGCAAGAGAGCCAGCTGAGAACAGATGGACAAAACAGAGAGAACTGGAAACAGATGTGCAAGACAGAGAGAACTGGGAACAGACATGCAAGACAGAGAGAACTGGGAACAGACATGCAGAGAGAGAGAACTGGGAACAGACATGCAAGACAGAGAGAACTGGGAACAGACACGCAAGACAGAGAGAACTGGGAACAGACATGTAAGACAGAGAGAACTGGGAACAGACATGCAAGACAGAGAGAACTGGGAACAGACATGCAAGACAGAGAGAACTGGGAACAGACATGCAAGACAGAGAAAACTGGGAACAGACGTGCAAGATAGAGAGAACTGGGAACAGACATGCAAGACAGAGAAAACTGGGAACAGACGTGCAAGATAGAGTGAACTGGGAACAGATGTGCAAGACAGAGAGAACTGGGAACAGATGTGCAAGACAGAGAGAACTGAGAACAGATGTGCAAGACAGAGAACTGGGAACAGATGACCATGTTATAGAGACCTGCGAACAGATGTGCTAGACAGAGAGTCCTGGAAACAATTGTGCAAGACAGAGAGAACACGGAATGGATGTCCAAGACAACCAGATCTGTGAACAGAAGTGCGGACAGAGAGAACTAGGAACAGTTGTCCAAGACAGAGAGAACTGGGAACAGATGTGCAAGAGAGAGAGCTGGGAACAGGTGGACAAAACGGAGTGAACTGGAGACAGATGTGCAAGACAGAGAGAACTTGGAACATATGTGCTAGACAGTGAGTACTGCGAACAGATGCATAAGACAGTGATAACTGCGACCGAACATCCATGAAAGAGAGAATTGGGAACAGATGTACAAGACAGACAGAACTGGGAACAGATGTGCAAGACAGAGAACTGGGAAGAGATGACCAGGTTATAGAGACCTGCAAACAGTTGTGTAAGACAGAGAGAACAGGGAACGGATGTCCAAGATAAGGAGAACTGGGAACAGAAGTGCTGAATGAGAGAACTAGGAACAGATGTCCAAGACAGAGCGAACTGGGAACAGATGTATGAGACAGAGAGATCTGGGAACAGATGTACGAGACAGAGAGAACTGGGAGCAGATATATAAGACAGAGAAAACTGGGAACAGATGTACAAGACAGACTGAACTGGGAACAGATAGACAGGATAGAGAGAACCGTGAAGAGATGTGCACGACAGAATTAACTGGGATCAGTTGTACAAGACAGATAGTACTCTAAACAGATCCACAAGCCTGAGAGAACCAGGAACAGACATGCAAGACAGAGAGAACTGGAAACAGATGTACAAGACAGAGAGAACTGGGACAAGATGTGCAAGACAGAGAAAACTGGGATCAGTTGTACTAGACAGAGAGAACTTTGAACAGTTGTGCAAGAGAGCCAGCTGAGAACAGATGGACAAAACAGAGAGAACTGGAAACAGATGTGCAAGACAGAGAGAACTGGGAACATATGTGCTAGACAGGGAGCACTGCGAACAGATGCATAAGACAGTGATAATTGGGACCAAACATCCATGACAGAGAGAACTGGGAACAGATGTACAAGACATGGAGAACAGGGAATGGATGTCCAGGACAGAGAGAACTGGGAACAGAAGTACATGAAAGAAAGAACTGGGAACAGACAGTCAAGACAGAGAGAACTGGGAACAGACAGTCAAGACAGAAAGAACTGGGAGCAGATGTGCAAGCCAGTGAACTGGGAACAGATGTACAAGACAGAGAGAACTGGGAAAAGATATACAAGAGATGGAGAACAGGGAATGGATGTCCAGGACAGGGAGCACTGTAAACAGATGTACAAGACAGAGAGAACTTTGAACAGATGTGTAAGAGAGAGAGAGCTGGGAACAGATGAACAAAACAGAGTGAACTGGAGACAGATGTCCAAGACAGAGAGAACTGGGAACATATATGCTAGACAGGTAGTACTGCAAACAGATGCATAAGACATTGATAAATGCGACCAAACATACATGCCAGAGAGAACTGCGAATAGGTGTACAGGACATGAAGAACAGGGAATGGATGTCCAAGACAGAGAGAGCTGGGAACAGATATCCAAGAAAGAGAGAACTGCGAACAGATGTACAAGACAGAGAGAACTGGAATTGGATGTGCATAACATGGAGAACAGGGAATGGATATCCAAGACAGAGAGAACTGGGACCAGATGTGCAAGACAGAGAGAACTGCCAACAGATGTCCAAGAAAGAGAGAACTGCGAACAGATGTACAAGACAGAGATCTGGAAATAGATGTTCAAGTCACAGAGAACTGGGAACAGGTGACCAATACAGAGAAAATTGGGAACTGATGTACTTGACAGAAAGAATTGAGCAATGTTGTCCAAGACAGAAAGTTCTGGGAACAGATGTACAAGACAGAGAACTGTAAACAGTTGTGCAAGAACTTGGAACAGATGTGGAAGAGAGAGAGCTTTGAACAGATGGACAAAATGGAGAGAATTGGAAACAGATGTGCTAGACAGAGAGAACTGGGAATAGATGTGCCAGACAGGGAGTACTGTGAACAGATGCAAAAGAGAGTGATAACTGCGACTGAACATCCATGACAGAGAGAACTGGGAACAGATGTACAAGACAGAGAGATCTGCTAACATATGTACAAGACACAGAGAACAGGGCATGGAGGTTGAAGACAGAGAGAACTGGGAACAGATGTACAAGACAGAGAGAACTGGGAACAGACATGCAAGATGGAGAGAACTGGGAACAGACATGCAAGACAGAGAGAACTGGGAGCAGACATGCAAGACAGAGAGAACTGGGAGCAGACATGCAAGACAGAGAGAACTGGGAACAGATATGCAAGACAGAGAGAACTGGGAACAGACATGCAAGACAGAGAGAACTGGAAACAGACATGCAAGACAGAGAGAACTGGGAACAGATAGGCAAACAGAGAGAACTGGGAACAGACATGTAAGACAGAGAGAACTGGGGACAGATGTGCAAGAAAGAGAGAACTGGGGACAGATGTGCAAGACAGAGAAAACTGGGAACAGATGTGCAAGACAGAGAACTGGGAACAGATGTGCAAAACAGAGAGAACTGGGAACAGATGTGCAAGACAGAGAGAACTGGGAACAGATGACCATGTTATAGAGACCTGCGAACAGATGTGCTAGACAGAGAGTCCTGGAAACAGTTGTGCAAGACAGAGAGAAGAGCGAATGGATGTCCAAGACAAGCAGAATGCGAACAGAAGTGCTGAATGAGAGAACTAGGAACAGATGTCCAAGACAGAGAGAACTGGGAACAGATGTACAAGACAGAGGGAACTGGGAACAGATGTACAAGACAGGGTGAACTGGGAACAGATGTACAAGACAGAGAGATCTGGCAACAGATGTACGAGACAGAGAGAACTGGAAACAGATGTCCAAGACAGAGAGAACTGGGAACAGATGTCCAAGACAGAGAGAACTGGGAACAGATGTCCAAGACAGAGAGAACTGGGAGCAGATATACAAGACAGAGAAAACTGGGAACAGATGTGCAAGAACTTGGAACAGATGTGGAAGAGAGAGAGCTGGGAACAGATGAACAAAATGGAGAGAACTGGAAACAGATGTGCTAGACAGAGAGAACTGGGAATAGATGTGCCAGACAGGGAGTACTGTGAACAGATGCATAAAACAGTGATAACTGCGACTGAACATCCATGACAGAGAGAACTGGGAACAGATGTACAAGACAGACAGAACTGGGAACAGATGTGGAAGACAGAGAGAACTGGGAAGAGACATGCAAGACAGAGAGAACTGGGAACAGACATGCAAGACAGAGAGAAATGGGAACAGACATGCAAGACAGAGAGAACTGGGAACAGACATGCAAGACAGAGAGAACTGGGAACAGACATGCAAGACAGAGAGAACTGGGAACAGACATGCAAGACAGAGAGAACTGGGAACAGACATGCAAGACAGAGAGAACTGGGAACAGACATGCAAGACAGAGAGAACTGGGAACAGACATGCAAGACAGAGAGAACTGGGAACAGACGTGCAAGACAGAGAGAACTGGGAACAGACATGCAAGACAGAGAGAACTGGGAACAGACATGCAAGACAGAGAGAACTGGGAACAGACATGCAAGACAGAGAGAACTGGGAACAGACATGCAAGACAGAGAGAACTGGGAACAGACATGCAAGACAGAGAGAACTGGGAACAGACATGCAAGACAGAGAGAACTGGGAACAGACATGCAAGACAGAGAGAACAGGGAACAGACATGCAAGACAGAGAGAACTGAGAAAAGATGTGCAAGACAGAGAACTGGGAACAGATGACCAGGTTATAGAGACCTGTGAACAGATGTGCTAGACAGAGAGTCCTGGAAACAGTTGTGCAAGACAGAGAGAACACGGAATGGATGTCCAAGACAAGCAGAACTGCGAACAGAAGTGCGGATAGAGAGAACTAGGAACAGATGTCCAAGACAGAGAGAACTGTGAACAGATGTATAAGACAGAGAAACAGGAAACAGATGTACAAGACAGAGCGAACTGGAAACAGATGTACCAGACAGAGAGAACTGGGAACAGATATACAGGATAGAGAGAACCGTGAAGAGATGTGCAAGACAGAAAGAACTGGGATCAGTTGTACAAGACAGAAAGAACACGGAATGGATGTCCAAGACAAGCAGAACTCCGAACAGAAGTGCGGACAGAGAGAACTAGGAACAGATATACAAGACAGAGAGAACTGGAAACAGACATACAAGATGGAGAGAACTGGAAACAAATATACAAGATGGAGAGAAGTGGAAACAGATATACAAGATGGAAAGAACTGTGAACAGATGTACAAGGCAGAGAGAACTGGGATCAGTTGTACAAGACAGGGAGAACTGGAAACAGATGTGCAAGAACTTGGAACAGATGTGGAAGAGAGAGAGCTGGGAACAGATGGACAAAATGGAGTGAACTGGAGACAGATATGCAAGACAGAGAGAGCTTGGAACATATGTGCTAGACAGCGAGTACTGCGAACAGATGCATAAGACAGTGATAACTGCGACCGAACATCCATGACAGAGAGAATTGGGAACAGATGCGCTAGACAGAGAGAACTGGGAATAGATGTGCCAGACAGGGAGTACTGTGAACAGATGCATAAAACAGTGATAACTGCGACTGAACATCCATGACAGAGAGAACTGGGAATAGATGTGCCAGACAGGGAGTACTGTGAACAGATGCATAAAACAGTGATAACTGCGACTGAACATCCATGACAGAGAGAACTGGGAATAGATGTGCCAGACAGGGAGTACTGTGAACAGATGCATAAGACAGTGATAACTGCGACTGAACATTCATGACAGAGAGAACTGGGAACATATGTACAAGACACAGAGAACAGGGCATGGATGTCGAAGACAGACAGAACTGGGAACAGATGTACAAGACAGACAGCACTGGGAACAGACATGCAAGACAGAGAGAACTGAGAACAGACGTGCAAGACAGAGAACTGGGAACAGATGACCAGGTTATAGAGACCTGCGAACAGATGTGCTAGACAGAGAGTCCTGGAAACAGTTGTGCAAGACAGAGAGAACACAGAATGGATGTCCAAGACAAGCAGAACTGTGAACAGAAGTGCGGACAGAGAGAACTAGGAAGAGATGTCCAAGACAGAGAGAACTGGAAACAGATATACAAGATGGAGAGAATTGTGAACAGATGTACAAGGCAGAGAGAACTGGGATCAGTTGTACAAGACAGAGTGAACTGGAAACAGATGTGCAAGAACTTGGAACAGATGTGGAAGAGAGAGAGCTGGGAACAGATGGACAAAATGGAGAGAACTGGAAAGAGATGTGCTAGACAGAGAGAACTGGGAATAGATGTGCCAAACAGGGAGTACTGTGAACAGATGCATAAGACAGTGATAACTGCGACTGAACATCCATGACAGAGAGAACTGCGACAGATATACAAGACAGAGAGAACTTGGAACAGACATGCAAGACAGAAAGAACTGGGAACAGATGTGCAAGACAGAGAACTGGGAACATATTTACAAGACACAGAGAACAGGGCATGGATATCGAAGACAGACAGAACTGGGAACAGATGTACAAGACAGACAGAACTGGGAACAGACATGCAAGACAGAGAGAACTGAGAACAGACATGCAAGACAGAGAACTGGGAACAGATGACCAGGTTATAGAGACCTGTGAACAGATGCGCTAGACAGAGAGTCCTGGAAACAGTTGTGCAAGACAGAGAGAACACGGAATGGATGTCCAAGACAAGCAGAACTGCGAACAGAAGGGCGGACAGAGAGAACTAGGAACAGATGTCCAAGACAGAGAGAACAGTGAACAGATGTATAAGACAGAGAAACAGGGAACAGATGTCCAAGACAGAGTGAACTGGGAACAGATGTACAAGACAGAGAGATCTGGGAACAGATGTACGAGACAGAGAGAACTGGGAACAGATATACAGGACAGAGAGAACCGTGAAGAGATGTGCAAGACAGAAAGAACGGGGATCAGTTGTACAAGACAGATAGTATTGTAAACAGATCTACAAGCATGAGAGAACTAGGAACAGACATGCAAGACAGAAAGAACTGGGAACAGATGTGCAAGGCAGAGAAAACTGGAAACAGATGTACAAGACAGAGAGAACTGGGACAAGATGTGCAGGACAGAGAAAACTGGGATCAGTTGTACTAGACAGATAGAACTTTGAGGATGTGCAAGGGAGGGAGCTGAGAACAGATGGACAAAACAGAGAGAACTGAAAACAGATGTGCAAGACAGAGAGAACTGGGAACATATGTGCTAGACAGGGAGCACTGCGAACAGATGCATAAGACAGTGATAATTGCGACCGAACATCCATGACAGAGAGAACAAGGAACATATTTACAAGACATGGAGAAAAGGGAATGGATGTCCAGGACAGAGACAGCTGGGAACAGAAGTACATGAAAGAGAGAACTGGGAACAGACAGGCAAGACAGAAAGAACGGGGAACAGACATGCAAGGCAGAGAGAACTGGGAACAGATGTGCAAGACAGAGAACTGGAAAGAGATGACCAGGTTATAGAGACCTGCAAACAGATGTGCTAGACAGAGAGTCCTGGAAACAGTTGTGTAAGACAGAGAGAACAGGGAACGGATGTCCAAGATAAGGAGAACTGGGAAAAGAAGTGTTGAATGAGAGAACTAGGAACAGATGTCCAAGACAGAGAGAACTGCGAACAGATGTACAAGACAGAGCGAACTGGGAACAGATGTCCAAGGCAGAGAGAACTGGGAGCAGATATACAAGACAGAGAAAACTGGGAACAGATGTACAAGACAGACTGAACTGGGAACAGATATACAGGATAGAGAGAACCGTGAAGAGATGTGCATGACAGAATTAACTGGGATCAGTTGTACAAGACAGATAGTACTCTAAACAGATCCACAAGCCTGGGAGAACCAGGAATAGACATGCAAGACAGAGAGAACTGGAAACAGATGTACAAGACAGAGAGAACTGGGACAAGATGTGCAAGACAGAGAAAACTGGGATCAGTTGTACTAGACAGAGAGAACTGGAAACAGATGTGCAAGACAGAGAGAACTGGGAACATATGTGCTAGACAGGGAGCACTGCGAACAGATGCATAAGACAGTGATAATTGCGACCAAACATCCATGATAGAGAACTGGGAACAGATGTACAAGACATGGAGAACAGGGAATGGATGTCCAGGACGGAGAGAACTGGGAACAGAAGTACATGAAAGAGAGAACTGGGAACAGACAGTCAAGACAGAGAGAACTGGGAACAGACAGTCAAGACAGAGAGAACTGGGAACAGATGTGCAAGCCAGTGAACTGGGAACAGATGTACAAGACAGAGAGAACTGGGAAAAGATATACAAGAGATGGAGAACAGGGAATGGATGTCCAGGACAGGGAGCACTGTTAACAGATGTACAAGACAGAGAGAACTTTGAACAGATGTGCAAGAGAGAGAGAGCTGGGAACAGATGGACAAAACAGAGTGAACTGGAGACAGATGTCCAAGACAGAGAGAACTGGGAACATATATGCTAGACAGGTAGTACTGCAGACAGATGCATAAGACATTGATAAATGCGACCAAACATACATGCCAGAGAGAACTGCGAATAGGTGTACAGGACATGGAGAACAGGGAATGGATGTCCAAGACAGAGAGAACTTGGAACAGATGTGCAAGACAGAAAACTGCGAACAGATATCCAAGAAAGAGAGAACTGCGAACAGATGTACAAGACAGAGAGAACCGTGAATAGATCTGCAAGACAGAGGGAACTGGGAACAGATGTCCAAGACAGAGAGAGCTGGAAACAGATGTCCAAGAAAGAGAGAACTGGAAACGGATGTGCATAACATGGAGAGCAGGGAATGGATATCCAAGACTGGAGAGCAGATGTGCAAGACAGAGAGAACTGCGAACAGATGTCCACGAAAGAGAGAACTGCGAACTAATGTCCAAGACAGAGAGATCTGGAAATAGATGTTCAAGTCACAGAGAACTGGGAACAGATGTCCAATACAGAGAAAACTGGGAACTGATGTACCTGACAGAAAGAAATGCGCAATGTTGTCCAAGACAGAAAGTTCTGGGAAGAGATGTACAAGACAGAGAGAACTGTAAACAGATGTGCAAGAACTTGGAACAGATGTGGAAGAGAGAGAGCTGGGAACAGATGGACAAAATGGAGAGAACTGGAAACAGATGTGCTAGACAGAGAGAACTGGGAATAGATGTGCCAGACAGGGAGTACTGTGAACAGATGCATAAAACAGTGATAACTGCGACTGAACATCCATGACAGAGAGAACTGGGAATAGATGTGCCAGACAGGGAGTACTGTGAACAGATGCATAAGACAGTGATAACTGCGACTGAACATTCATGACAGAGAGAACTGGGAACATATGTACAAGACACAGAGAACAGGGCATGGATGTCGAAGACAGACAGAACTGGGAACAGATGTACAAGACAGACAGCACTGGGAACAGACATGCAAGACAGAGAGAACTGAGAACAGACGTGCAAGACAGAGAACTGGGAACAGATGACCAGGTTATAGAGACCTGCGAACAGATGTGCTAGACAGAGAGTCCTGGAAACAGTTGTGCAAGACAGAGAGAACACAGAATGGATGTCCAAGACAAGCAGAACTGTGAACAGAAGTGCGGACAGAGAGAACTAGGAAGAGATGTCCAAGACAGAGAGAACTGGAAACAGATATACAAGATGGAGAGAATTGTGAACAGATGTACAAGGCAGAGAGAACTGGGATCAGTTGTACAAGACAGAGTGAACTGGAAACAGATGTGCAAGAACTTGGAACAGATGTGGAAGAGAGAGAGCTGGGAACAGATGGACAAAATGGAGAGAACTGGAAAGAGATGTGCTAGACAGAGAGAACTGGGAATAGATGTGCCAAACAGGGAGTACTGTGAACAGATGCATAAGACAGTGATAACTGCGACTGAACATCCATGACAGAGAGAACTGCGACAGATATACAAGACAGAGAGAACTTGGAACAGACATGCAAGACAGAAAGAACTGGGAACAGATGTGCAAGACAGAGAACTGGGAACATATTTACAAGACACAGAGAACAGGGCATGGATATCGAAGACAGACAGAACTGGGAACAGATGTACAAGACAGACAGAACTGGGAACAGACATGCAAGACAGAGAGAACTGAGAACAGACATGCAAGACAGAGAACTGGGAACAGATGACCAGGTTATAGAGACCTGTGAACAGATGCGCTAGACAGAGAGTCCTGGAAACAGTTGTGCAAGACAGAGAGAACACGGAATGGATGTCCAAGACAAGCAGAACTGCGAACAGAAGGGCGGACAGAGAGAACTAGGAACAGATGTCCAAGACAGAGAGAACAGTGAACAGATGTATAAGACAGAGAAACAGGGAACAGATGTCCAAGACAGAGTGAACTGGGAACAGATGTACAAGACAGAGAGATCTGGGAACAGATGTACGAGACAGAGAGAACTGGGAACAGATATACAGGACAGAGAGAACCGTGAAGAGATGTGCAAGACAGAAAGAACGGGGATCAGTTGTACAAGACAGATAGTATTGTAAACAGATCTACAAGCATGAGAGAACTAGGAACAGACATGCAAGACAGAAAGAACTGGGAACAGATGTGCAAGGCAGAGAAAACTGGAAACAGATGTACAAGACAGAGAGAACTGGGACAAGATGTGCAGGACAGAGAAAACTGGGATCAGTTGTACTAGACAGATAGAACTTTGAGGATGTGCAAGGGAGGGAGCTGAGAACAGATGGACAAAACAGAGAGAACTGAAAACAGATGTGCAAGACAGAGAGAACTGGGAACATATGTGCTAGACAGGGAGCACTGCGAACAGATGAATAAGACAGTGATAATTGCGACCGAACATCCATGACAGAGAGAACAAGGAACATATTTACAAGACATGGAGAAAAGGGAATGGATGTCCAGGACAGAGACAGCTGGGAACAGAAGTACATGAAAGAGAGAACTGGGAACAGACAGGCAAGACAGAAAGAACGGGGAACAGACATGCAAGGCAGAGAGAACTGGGAACAGATGTGCAAGACAGAGAACTGGAAAGAGATGACCAGGTTATAGAGACCTGCAAACAGATGTGCTAGACAGAGAGTCCTGGAAACAGTTGTGTAAGACAGAGAGAACAGGGAACGGATGTCCAAGATAAGGAGAACTGGGAAAAGAAGTGTTGAATGAGAGAACTAGGAACAGATGTCCAAGACAGAGAGAACTGCGAACAGATGTACAAGACAGAGCGAACTGGGAACAGGTGTCCAAGGCAGAGAGAACTGGGAGCAGATATACAAGACAGAGAAAACTGGGAACAGATGTACAAGACAGACTGAACTGGGAACAGATATACAGGATAGAGAGAACCGTGAAGAGATGTGCATGACAGAATTAACTGGGATCAGTTGTACAAGACAGATAGTACTCTAAACAGATCCACAAGCCTGGGAGAACCAGGAATAGACATGCAAGACAGAGAGAACTGGAAACAGATGTACAAGACAGAGAGAACTGGGACAAGATGTGCAAGACAGAGAAAACTGGGATCAGTTGTACTAGACAGAGAGAACTGGAAACAGATGTGCAAGACAGAGAGAACTGGGAACATATGTGCTAGACAGGGAGCACTGCGAACAGATGCATAAGACAGTGATAATTGCGACCAAACATCCATGATAGAGAACTGGGAACAGATGTACAAGACATGGAGAACAGGGAATGGATGTCCAGGACGGAGAGAACTGGGAACAGAAGTACATGAAAGAGAGAACTGGGAACAGACAGTCAAGACAGAGAGAACTGGGAACAGACAGTCAAGACAGAGAGAACTGGGAACAGATGTGCAAGCCAGTGAACTGGGAACAGATGTACAAGACAGAGAGAACTGGGAAAAGATATACAAGAGATGGAGAACAGGGAATGGATGTCCAGGACAGGGAGCACTGTTAACAGATGTACAAGACAGAGAGAACTTTGAACAGATGTGCAAGAGAGAGAGAGCTGGGAACAGATGGACAAAACAGAGTGAACTGGAGACAGATGTCCAAGACAGAGAGAACTGGGAACATATATGCTAGACAGGTAGTACTGCAGACAGATGCATAAGACATTGATAAATGCGACCAAACATACATGCCAGAGAGAACTGCGAATAGGTGTACAGGACATGGAGAACAGGGAATGGATGTCCAAGACAGAGAGAACTTGGAACAGATGTGCAAGACAGAAAACTGCGAACAGATATCCAAGAAAGAGAGAACTGCGAACAGATGTACAAGACAGAGAGAACCGTGAATAGATCTGCAAGACAGAGGGAACTGGGAACAGATGTCCAAGACAGAGAGAGCTGGAAACAGATGTCCAAGAAAGAGAGAACTGGAAACGGATGTGCATAACATGGAGAGCAGGGAATGGATATCCAAGACTGGAGAGCAGATGTGCAAGACAGAGAGAACTGCGAACAGATGTCCACGAAAGAGAGAACTGCGAACTAATGTCCAAGACAGAGAGATCTGGAAATAGATGTTCAAGTCACAGAGAACTGGGAACAGATGTCCAATACAGAGAAAACTGGGAACTGATGTACTTGACAGAAAGAAATGCGCAATGTTGTCCAAGACAGAAAGTTCTGGGAAGAGATGTACAAGACAGAGAGAACTGTAAACAGATGTGCAAGAACTTGGAACAGATGTGGAAGAGAGAGAGCTGGGAACAGATGGACAAAATGGAGAGAACTGGAAACAGATGTGCTAGACAGAGAGAACTGGGAATAGATGTGCCAGACAGGGAGTACTGTGAACAGATGCATAACACAGTGAATAACTGCGACTGAACATCCATGACAGAGAGAACTTGGAACAGACATGCAAGACAGAGAGAACTGGGAATAGACATGAAAGACAGAGAGAACTGGGAACAGACATGCAAGACGGAGAGAACTGGGAACAGACATGCAAGACAGAGAGAACTGGGAACAGACATGCAAGACAGAGAGAACTGGGAACAGACATGCAAGACAGAGAGAACTAGGAACAGACATGCAAGACAGAGAGAACTGGGAACAGACATGCAAGACAGAGAGAACTGGGAACAGACATGCAAGACAGAGAGAACTGGGAACAGACATGCAAGACAGAGTGAACTGGGAACAGACATGCAAGACAGAGAGAACTGGGAACAGACATGCAAGACAGAGAGAACTGGGAACAGATGTGCAAGACAGAGAGAACTGGGAACAGACGTGCAAGACAGAGAGAACTGGGAACAGACATGCAAGACTGAGAGAAATGGGAACAGACGTGCAAGACAGAGAGAACTGGGAACAGATATGCAAGACAGAGAGAACTGGGAACAGATGTGCAAGACAGAGAACTGGGAACAGATGACCAGGTTATAGAGACCTGCGAACAGATGTGCAAGACAGAGAGTCCTGGAAACAGTTGTGCAAGACAGAGAGAACAGGGAATGGATTCCAAGACAAGCAGAATGCGAACAGAAGTGCTGAATGAGAGAACTAGGAACAGATGTCCAAGACAGAGAGAACTGGGAACAGATGTACAAGACAGAGAGATCTGGCAACAGATGTATGAGACAGAGAGAACTGGGAACAGATGTACGAGACAGAGAGAACTGGGAGCAGATATACAAGACAGAGAAAACTGGGAACAGATGTGCAAGAACTTGGAACAGATGTGGAAGAGAGAGAGCTGGGAACAGATGAACAAAATGGAGAGAACTGGAAACAGATGTGCTAGACAGAGAGAACTGGGAATAGATGTGCCAGACAGGGAGTACTGTGAACAGATGCATAAAACAGTGATAACTGCGACTGAACATCCATGACAGAGAGAACTGGGAACAGATGTACAAGACAGAGAGAACTGGGAACAGACATGCAAGACAGAGAGAACAGGGAACAGACATGCAAGACAGAGAGAACTGGGAACAGACATGCAAGACAGAGAGAACAGGGAACAGAGATGCAAGACAGAGAGAACTAGGAGCAGATATACAAGACAGAGAAAACTGGGAACAGATGTGGAAGAGAGAGAGCTGGGAACAGATGAACAAAATGGAGAGAACTGGAAACAGCTGTGCTAGACAGAGAGAACTGGGACTAGATGTGCCAGACAGGGAGTACTGTGAACAGATGCATAAAACAGTGATAACTGCAACTGAACATCCATGACAGAGAGAACTAGGAACAGATGTACAAGATAGAGAGAACTTGGAACAGACATGCAAGACAGAGAGAACTGGGAACAGACGTGCAAGACAGAGAGAACTGGGAACAGATATGCAAGACAGAGCGAACTGGGAACAGATGTGCAAGACAGAGAACTGAGAACAGATGACCAGGTTATAGAGACCTGCGAACAGATGTGCAAGACAGAGAGTCCTGGAAACAGTTGTGCAAGACAGAGAGAACAGGGAATGGATTTCCAAGACAAGCAGAATGCGAACAGAAGTGCTGAATGAGAGAACTAGGAACAGATGTCCAAGACAGAGAGAACTGGGAACAGATGTACAAGACAGAGAGATCTGGCAACAGATGTATGAGACAGAGAGAACTGGGAACAGATGTACGAGACAGAGAGAACTGGGAACAGATGTCCAAGACAGAGAGAACTGGGAGCAGATATACAAGACAGAGAAAACTGGGAACAGATGTGGAAGAGAGAGAGCTGGGAAAAGATGAACAAAATGGAGAGAACTGGAAACAGCTGTGCTAGACAGAGAGAACTGGGAATAGATGTGCCAGACAGGGAGTACTGTGAACAGATGCATAAAACAGTGATAACTGCAACTGAACATCCATGACAGAGAGAACTAGGAACAGATGTACAAGATAGAGAGAACTTAGAACAGACATGCAAGACAGAGAGAACTGGGAACAGATGTGCAAGACAGAGAACTGGGAACATATATACAAGACACAGAGAAGAGGGCATGGATGTCGACAGACAGAACAGGGAACAGACATGCAAGACAGAGAGAACTGGGAACAGACATGCAAGACAGAGAGAACTGGAGACAGATATGCAAGACAGAGAGAACTTGGAACATATGTGCTAGACAGGGAGTACTGCGAACAGATGCATAAGACAGTGATAACTGCGACCGAACATCCATGACAGAGAGAATTGGGAACAGATGTACAAGACAGACAGAACTGGGAACAGACATGCAAGACAGAGAGAACTGGGAACAGATGTGCAAGACAGAGAACTGGGAAGAGATGACCAGGTTATAGAGACCTGCAAACAGATATGCTAGACAGAGAGTCCTGGAAACAATTGTGTAAGACAGAGAGAACAGGGAACGGATGTCCAAGATAAGGAGAACTGGGAACAGAAGTGCTGAATGAGAGAACTAGGAACGGATGTCCAAGACAGAGAGAACTGCGATCAGATGTACAAGACAGAGCGAACTGGGAACAGATGTACAAGACAGAGAGATCTGGCAACAGATGTACGAGACAGAGAGATCTGGCAACAGATGTACGAGACAGAGAGATCTGGCAACAGATGTACGAGACAGAGAGATCTGGCAACAGATGTCCGAGACAGAGAGAACTGGGAGCAGATATACAAGACAGAGAAAACTGGGAACAGATGTACAAGACAGACTGAACTGGGAACAGATATACAGGATAGAGAGAACCGTGAAGAGATGCGCACGACAGAATTAACTGGGATCAGTTGTACAAGACAGATAGTACTCTAAACAGATCCACAAGCCTGAGAGAACCAGGAACAGACATGCAAGACAGAGAGAACTGGAAACAGATGTACAAGACAGAGAGAACTGGGACAAGATGTGCAAGACAGAGAAAACTGGGATCAGTTGTACTAGACAGAGAGAACTTTGAACAGTTGTGCAAGAGAGCCAGCTGAGAACAGATGGACAAAACAGAGAGAGTTGGAAACAGATGTGCAAGACAGAGAGAACTGGGAACATATGTGCTAGACAGGGAGCACTGCGAACAGATGCATAAGACAGTGATAATTGCGACCAAACATCCATGACAGAGAGAACTGGGAACAGATGTACAAGACATGGAGAACAGGGAATGGATGTCCAGGACAGAGAGAGCTGGGAACAGAAGTACATGAAAGAGAGAACTGGGAACAGACAGTCAAGACAGAGAGAACTGGGAACAGGTGTGCAAGCCAGTGAACTGGGAACAGATGTACAAGACAGAGAGAACTGGGAACAGGTATACAAGATAGAGAGAACCGTGAAGAGATGTGCAAGAGAGAGAGAACTGGAAACACATGTACAAGAGATGGAGAACAGCGAATGGATGTCCAGGACAGGGAGCACTGTAAACAGATGTACAAGACAGAGAGAACTTTGAACAGATGTGCAAGAGAGAGAGCTAGGAACAGATGGACAAAATAGAGTGAACTGGAGACAGATGTGCAAGACAGAGAGAACTGGGAACAGATATGCTAGACAGGTATTACTGCAAACAGATGCATAAGACAGTGATAAATGCGACCGAACATACATGCCAGAGAGAACTGGGAATAGGTGTACAGGACATGGAGAACAGGGAATGGATGTCCAAGACAGAGAGAACTTGGAACAGATGTGCAAGACTGAGAGAACTGGGAACAGATATCCAAGAAAGAGAGAACTGCGAACAGATGTACAAGACAGAGAGAACCGTGAATAGATCTGCAAGACAGAGGGAACTGGGAACAGATGTCCAAGACAGAGAGAGCTGGGAACAGATGACCAAGAAAGACAGAACTGGAAATGGATGTGCATAACATGGAGAACAGGGAATGGATATCCAAGACAGAGAGAACTGGGAACAGATGTGCAAGACAGAGAGAACTGCAAACAGATGTGCAAGAAAGAGAGATCTGGAAATAGATGTTCAAGTCACAGAGAACTGGGAACAGATGTCCAATACAGAGAAAACTGGGAACTGATGTACTTGACAGAAAGAATTGCGCAATGTTGTCCAAGACAGAAAGTTCTGGGAACAGATGTACAAGACAGAGAACTGTAAACAGATGTGCAAGAACTTGGAACAGATGTGGAAGAGAGAGAGCTGGGAACAGATGGACAAAATGGAGAGAACTGGAAACAGCTGTGCCAGACAGGGAGTACTGTCAACAGATGCATAAGACAGTGATAACTGCAACTGAACATCCATGACAGAGAGAACTGGGAACAGATGTACAAGACAGAGAGAACTTGGAACAGACATGCAAGACAGAAAGTATTGGGAACAGATGTGCAAGGCAGAGAGAACTGGAAACAGATGTTCAAGACAGAGAGAACTGGGAGAAGATGTGCAAGACAGAGAAAACTTGGATCAGTTGTACTAGACAGATAGAACTTTGAAAAGATGTGCAAGAGAGGGAGCTGAGAACAGATGGACAAAACAGAGAGAACTGGAAACAGATGTGCAAGGCAGCGAGAACTGGGAACATATATGCTAGACAGGGAGCACTGCGAACAGATGCATAAGACAGTGATAATTGCGACCAAACATCCATGACAGAGAGAACAAGGAACAGATGTACAAGACATGGAGAACAGGGAATGGATGTCCAGGACAGAGAGAGCTGGGAACAGAAGTACATGAAAGAGAGAACTGGGAACAGACAGGCAAGACAGAGAGAACTGGGTACAGATGTTGAAGACAGTGAACTGGGAACAGATGTACAAGACAGAGAACTGGGAACAGATGTGCAAGACAGAGAACTGGGAATAGATGTGCAAGACAGAGAACTGGGATCAGTTGTACAAGACACAGAACTGTACAGATGTACCAGACAGAGAGAACTTTGAACAGATGTACAAGAGAGAGAGCTGGGAACAGATGGACAAAACAGAGAGAAATGGAAACAGATGTGAAAGACAGAGCAAACTGTGAACAGATATGCTTGACAGGGAGAACTGGGAACAAATATACAGGATAGAGTGAACCGTGAAGAGATTTGCAATACAGAGAGAACTGGGAGCAGATGTGCAAGACAGAGAGAACTGGGAACAGACGTACAAGACAGAGTCAACTGGGAGAAGTTGTGCAAGACAGAGAGAACTGGGATCAGTTTTGCAAGACAGATAGTACTGTAAACAGATGTACAAGACAGAGAAGTAGGAGCAGACATGCAAGATGGAGAGAACTGGGAACAGATGTACAAGACAGATAGAACTTTGAACAGATGTGCAAGAGAGAGAACTGGGAACTGATGGACAAAATGGAGGGATCTGGAAACAGATGTGCAAGACAGAGAGAACTGGGAACAGATGTGCTAGACAGAGAGTACTGCGAACAGATGCATAAGACAGTGATAACTGCGACCGAACATACATGACAGAGCGAACTGGGAACAGATGTGCAAGACAGCGCGAACTGGGAACAGGTGTGCAAGACAGGGAGAACTGGGAACAGGTGTGCAAGACAGGGAGAACTGGGAATAGGTGCGCAAGACAGGGAGAACTGGGAACAGGTGTGCAAGACAGGGAGAACTGGGAACAGGTGTGCAAGACAGGGAGAACTGGGAACAGATGCATAAGACAGTGATAACTGTGAACGAACATACATGACAGAGAGAACTAGGAAGAGATGTACAAGACAGAACAGGGAACGGATGTTCATGACAGAGAACTGGGAACGGATGTGCAAGAAAGAGAGATCTGTGAACAGATGTCCCGGTTTCCTCTACCCTGGGTGACTAAACTCAGGGTGGGTGAATGCTTTGTGGAACACCTTTGGTCTGTCTGCAAGCATGACCCAGACCTCCCTGTCGCTTGCCATTTTAACACTCCACCCTGCTCTCTTGCCCACATGTCCGTCCTTGGCTTGCTGCATTGTTCCAGCGAAGCCCAACGCAAACTGGAGGAACAGCACCTCATCTTCCGACTAGGCACTTTACAGCCTTCCAGACTCAACATTGAGTTCAACAACTTCAGACCATGAAGTCGCTCCTCCATCAAACCCAACTTTAATAAAAAAACACCTTTATTTATTTAATCACTTGTTTATACTTACTCATTTTTAAAGTCCTTTGCCCCCAACCTCACCCCGACCACCCACAGCCCTCCCCTGCATGGGCCATCTGTCTTGTGTCTGTGTTGTCCTTTGACAGATCACTATCCCTTGTTCTGCTATTAACACATTTTGCTATCTTACCTTTATGCCACTATCAGCACTTTCCTTAGTGTTTAACTTTACCATTAACTCTCCCTTTGCCCTGTGTCAATCTGTCCTTAGCTGCCACCTATTACATTGTTCTACCTGCTCCACCCTCTCTTAAACAGAATAACATCTATCTATCTAAGTAAAATCTATTTTACTTTTCTTTAGCTCTGAAGAAGTCATATGGACTCAAAAAGTTAACTCTGTTTCTCTGTCCGCAGATGCTGCCAGCCCTGCTGAATTTTTCCAGTATTTTTTATTTTTATTTCAGGTTTTGAGTGCCATAAAGAGGAAAGAGAGCAGGGAGATTCAGGGAGGGAATCCCAGAGTTTAGGGCCAAGATAGCACCCAGGCAACAGGAGGCATGGTCATCAATGATGGATTGAAGGAAATTGGGGTTGTACTAGATATCAGAGTTGGAGGATTGTGGAGAGGGAAGGCACAGAGGGAGCTAGAAACAGGGAGCAGGAAAACCTGGCAAACCCCAAGAGCTGGAAAGTGGAACCTTTGCGTGGTTGAAGGAATAATAAATTGCTGTTTCTGTTAGTTGAATAAAATTCTGACAATAGAAGTCATGAGCAGCAGAGGAAGTGGTTAAACCGAGCTAGAGGACTGTGAACCCAGAGCCTAACATTGCCGTAGCAACCTATAGCAACAGTTGGCCTTTCAAAGGATTTTTATATCACTGCACGCCATCCTTTAATGGTTTTTCAAAAATATATTTTCTTAGAAGATTGTAAATAAATCTGTGTGCTTTAAGCACTGATGGAGGTGGCAAAGTGACTGATGTATGAGGACTAGGTAGACTTGTCTGTCACGCTTTCTTGGAATTAAATTCACAAGCCAGCGCATTAGGCTCTACTCACCCTTGCTGTATGTGTGAAGTGGATTTTTTTTTAAATTCACAGCAAATGATTCACTAAAGTTTGAAAAGTACCTAGATATTACCTTTTTAGCATTTGGACGACATTCCTCATGTAGCACTTCAACACAGACATTGTCCATCCATTTTCAATAAGGTAGTTCATGATTTTGTGCAATGGCACTATTCCTATGCAGCATATATGGTACTTTATAATTTTATAGCATGGCGGGGCCTCTATACAGTATGAATGGCAGTTTATAATTGTATAGAATGGCAGGATGCCTCTACACTATATATGGGCTTTATGAATAGATGCTGATTAAAATGGCCTCACACCGATGGTGGGTTCCGCACTCAGAAGTTAGTCACCTTCCAACTTCCAGGCCCGCTGTACTCTCGTGGCCAATCATACGTTCATTGCCGCCAATCAGCGGCAAGGGCGGGTTACAGACTGTCAACCCGCCCAATGAGTGCTGGTGGGCAGGATGTCCAGTCTCTGAGGCTGCAGGCCGTAACCTGGAACAAGGCCACGGCCAGCTCTTTAAAGAGCCCCCTGGCACAAGTCCGCATCAGGTGACCCATTGGCTGACCATTGTCGAGGAGAAACTGCATTGTGACGGTTTCTGAGTTTTGCAGTCTATAAGGTAAGCCTATTTCAATTTGAGCTTATGTCTGCTAAACCATCTCAATCTTCATAGGTGGCAAAACACTCATAAATCAGCGAGACTCCCACTTTTAGATATTGAGGACATATCTAATTATATATTTCCATGCATAGATGTCTGCACCATCGAAACAAGGGGAGAGGTGTTCTAGAAGGTGCAATGCTACCCCTGGGTGCCCTCCTGCGTGCAGTTCAGGGTAGACGAGATCAGCTAATTCCAAGTGCCGGGAAGAGGAGGAAACCCAGGCAGACCCTCATGCTGCATTGGAGGAGGTAGCCGACAGGGTCAACAGTGTTGATGTTGTGAGGAGGACCTGGTTCCCAGTGCCACTAAAGGCTCATTCACCTAATGAGGTCAGCAAGGGTGAGTACAGTATCAGCGCGAGCATTCTTGGTCCATTGTGTTACAGGTCTCACGAGCAAATGCAGTAGGAACATAGGAGCAAGAGTGGGCCATTCAGCCCATCGAGCCTGCTCTGCCATTCAATTAGATCAAGGCTGATCATCTACCTCAACACCACTTTCCCACACTATCTCCATATCCCTTGATATCATTAATCCCCAGAAATCTATCAATCTCTGTCTTGGACATGCTCAGTGATTGAGCTTCCACAGCCCTCTGGGATAGAGAATTCCAAAGGTTCATCACCCTCTGAGTGAAGAAATTCCTCATCTCAGCCTTAAATGGTCTAACACTTATCCTGAGATTATGTCCCCTGGTTTTAGACTCAGCAGCCAGGGGGAACATCTTATCCACATCCAACTGCTCACACCCTGTAAGAATTTTGTAAAGTTCAATGAGGTCACCCTTCATTCTTCGAAACTCTAGAGAATACAGACCCAGTCTCCCCAATCTCTCCTCATAAAGCAATCCCGCCATCCCAGGGATTAATCTGGTGAGCCTCTGTTTCACTCCCTCTATCGTAAGAATATCCTTCCTTAGATAAGGGGACCAAAACTGTACACAATACTCCAGCGGCGGTCTCACCAAAGCTTTAGGCAACTGTAGGAAGACATCCTTACTCCTGTACTAAAATCCCCTGGCGATGAAGGCCAACATACCAATCGCCTTCCTAATTGCTTGCTGTATCTGCATGTTAGTGGCCATGAACAAGAGCACCCAGGTCCATTCCATTCACTATTTAAGAAATATTCTGCCTTTCTAGTGAAACTTTACACTTATTCACATTATATTCCATCTGCCATGCTCTGGCCCATTTACTTAGTCTGTCCAAGTTCTCTTGTAGCCTCTTTGTATTCCCCTCACAATTTACAATCCCACCCAGTTTAATGTCATCAGCAGGTTTGGAAATACTACAATTAGTTCCATCATCCAAACCATTTATATAGACTGAACAGCTGTGGACTCAGCATTGATCCTTGCGATACCCCACTCGTAACAGCCTGCCACCCTGAGAATGATCCATTTATTCCTACTCTCTGCTTTCTGCCTTAAACAATTCTCAATCCATACTAGTACATTACCTCCAATCCCATGCGCTCTAATTTTATTTACTAACCTCCTGTGTGTGGGCCCTTATCAAAAGCCTTCTGAAAATCCAAATACACAACGTCCACTGGTTCTCCTTTATCTCTGCTACCGGTAATATCTTCAAAATGCTCCAGAAGTTTGTCATATGTGATTTCCGTTTCATAAACCCATGTTGGCTCTGCCCAATTTTACCATTCTTTGCTAAATGTCCAGTTATCACATTGTTTATATTAGATTCTAACATTTTCCCTACAAGTGATAACAGGTCTGTAGTTCTCCATTCTCCTTCTTCCTCCTTTCTTAAATGGCGGGTTTACACTTGTTACTTTCCAGTCAGCAGGAAGCTTTCCAGAATCTATAGAGTTTTGAAAGATAACCTCCAATGCATCCACTTTCCCTCTAGCCACCTCCTTCAACAATCTGGGATGAAGCTCATCCGGTTCAGGGGATTTATCAATCTACAACCCAGTTAACTTTTCAAGTGCTACCTCTTCACTAATTCTAATTGCTTTTAGCTCCTTAGTTCACAAGTCCCTTGGCCGCCTAGTGTTTCTGGGCAATTTTCTGTATCTTCTTCTGTGAAGACAGACACAAAGTAACTGTTTAGTTTCTCTGCCATTTTCCTGTTCTCCATTAGAAATTCTCATGTCCCCACCTGCAGTGGGCCCACATCTGTCTTTGCTAATCTTTTTCTTTTCACATACCTAAAGAAGCTCTTACAGTCCACCTTTATGTTCCTCACTAGTTTGCATTCATATTCTCTTTTCCCTTTTTTAATCAGTTACTCGGTCCTCCTTTGCAGGGTTCTAAAACTGCCCCCAATCCTCCGGGCTCAGCTGAAGGCGGAGGGGCAGGTTAGTGGGGTGATGAAAAAGGCATATGGGACACTTGCCTTTATCAATCGAGACATAGGTTACAAAAGTAGGGAGGTCATGTTGGAGTTGTATAAAACCTTGGTGAGGCTACAGCTGGAGTACTGTGCGCAGTTCTGGTCGCCACATTATAGGAAGGATGTGATTGCACTGGAGGGGGTGCAGAGGAGATTCACCAGGATGTTGCCTGGGATGAAACATTGAAGTTATGAAGAGAGGTTGGATAGACTTGGGTTGTTTTTGTTGGAGCAGAGAAGACTGAGAGGTGACTTGATCGAGGTGTACAAGATTATGAGGGGCATGGACAGGGTGGATAGGGAGCAGCTGTTCCCCTTAGTTGAAGGGTCAGTCACAAGGGGGCATACGTTCAAGGTGAGGGGCAGGAGGTTTAGGGAGGTGATGGTCTGGAATGCGCTGCCTGGGAGGGTGGTGGAGGCGGGTTGCCTCACATCCTTTAAAAATGTTATCTACTTGTGCTTGAGTCTCTGAGATACGTTCCGAGTTCCTGTTTTCTGACAAGTATTTCATCTGTGCAGCCTACACACTGGAAAATTCACTGTTCATTGCATAAGGCAGTACAGTTTGTGCCCTTGAACCTTATGTGGTTTGAAATCTCTTCTTTATTTCATGAGCACTTGGCACGTCATAACATTCAAGGCTATGGGTCAAGTGCTCGTAAATGGGATTAGATAGGTAGGTCAGGTGTTTCTAACATGTTGGTGCAGACTCGATGGGCCAAAGGGCCTCTTCTGCACTGTGATTCTGTGATTCTGATTCACCACATCTTCTGAGTCTTTATAAGCCACCTCCTTTGACCTAATACAATCTTTAACTTCCTTGGTTAACCACGGTTGATTTGCCTTACCCTTTGAGCGTTTCTGCCTTAGAGGAATGTATATCTGTTGTAGACCATGTAGTGTTTCTTTAAATACGAGGCATTGCCTATCCACTATCAAATCTTGTAATGTATTTTCCCAATTCACCATAGCCAACTTACCCCTCATACCTTCATCATTTCCTTTCTTCAGATTTAAAACCCGGCTGCTGTACTATCGGAAACCGGCGTGATGATGGTTGTGAATGGCGCTCAACATCCTCATGCCCGATAACATGCTCTACAAAGTGGGAAACGCTCCCAATCTCGGAGCGTATTATTCAGCCCGTGGGGTGCAAAAACAAGCAAGTGAAAATCAACACTTTCAAAAACACTGGTTCGGCCTCAGCCGGAGTATTGTGAGTAATCCTGGGCACTACCCTCTAGGAAGGATCTGAAGGTATTGGAGAGGGTGCAGAAAAAATTTACATGAAAAATGGCAGGGCTGAGGAACTTTAGTTAAGTGGATAATTGGAGAATTTGGGGCCGTTCTTGTTGGAGAAGAGAAGATTAAGAGGAGATTTGATTGAGGTGTTCAAAATTGTGAGGGGTCTGGGCGGAGTGGATAGGGAGAAACTGTTCTCATTGGTGGAAGGATCACGAACCAGAGGGCACAGGTTTAAGATGATTGGCAAAAGGACCAAAGACAACATGAAAAAACACTTCATTAAGCAGCGAGTGGTCAGGGTCTGGAATGCACTGCCTGAGAGTTTGGGGGAGGCAGATTTAATCATGGCTTTTAAAAGGAGTTAGGTAACACCTGAAAGAAAATATTTTCAGGGCTATCATGAATGGGCAGTGGTTTGGGACTAACTAAATCAGTCTTGTGGAGAGCCTTATGGTCGCATTGAGTTCCCTCCTTCTGTGCAATAACCATTCTATTATTCCATATGGTAGCTTAGAATTATGCATAATGGCAGGATAGCAATGCATAGCTATGGGAGTTTATAATTATATATAGTGGCAGGCTCCTGTATGATATTAACTGACTCACATTCTGAGTCAGAGAGTTGCGGGTTCAAGCCCCACTCTGGTGACTAAAATCTAGCACAAAAATCAAGGCTGACACTCCCAGTGCAGTAGGTGGGGAGTGCTGCATTATTGGAGGTGCTGTATTTTGGATGAGACATTAAACTAAATCCCTGTGTGCTCCACTCTGGTGAACATTAATACTCCATTATTTCAAAGAAGAGCAGGGGGTTTCTGCCCTGTGTCCTGGTCAATACTGTTTCTTGAAACCACGTTAGAAAAGCAGATATAAAAGCAAAGAACTGTGGATGCTGGAAATCCAAAACACCGAGGTTTTCCACCCATGGTGGTTGACAGAGCCCTCAACCGTGTCCGGCCCATCTCCCGCGCATCCGCCCTCACACCTTCCTCTCCCTCCCAGAAACATGATAGGGTCCCCCTTGTCCTCACTTATCACCCACTTATCCACATTCAAAGGATCATCCTCTGCCATTTCTGCCAACTCCAGCATGATGCCACCACCAAACACATCTTCCCTTCACCCCCCCGGTGGCATTCTGTAGGGATCATTCCCTCCATGACACCCTGGTCCACTCCTCCATCACTCCCTACACCTCAACCCCCTCCCACGGCACCTTCCCATGCAACCGCAGTAGGTGCAACACCTGCCCCTTTACTTCCTCTCTCCTCACCGTCCAAGGGCCCAAACACTCTTTTCAAGTGAAGCAACATTTCTCTTGCACTTCCCTCAACTTAGTCTACTGCATTCATTGCTCCCAATGCGGTTTCCTCTACATTGGAGAGACCAAACGCAGACTGGGTGACCGCTTTGCAGAACACCTTCGGTCTGTCTGCAAGCATTACCCAGATCTCCCTGTCGCTTGCCTTTTCAACACTCCACCCTGCTCTCATGCCCTCATGTCTGTCCTTGGCCTGCTGCATTGTTCCAGTGAAGCTCAACGCAAACTGGAGGAACAGCACCTCATCTCTCAACTAGGCACTTTACAGCCTTCCTGACTGAATATTGAGTTCAACAATTTTAGATCATGAACTCCCTCCTCCATCCCCACCCCCTTTCCAATTTTCCCCCTCCTTTTTGTTTTTTCCAATAATTTATGTAGATTTTTCTTTTCCCACCTATTTCCATTATTTTTTTAATGTATTTCCATCCATTGTTTTATCTCTACCTTTTAGCCTTTTTTGATTCCTTCACCCCACCCCACCCCCACTAGGGCTATCTGTACCTTGCTTGTCCTGCTTTCTACCCTTAATTAGCACATTCCTTTAGATAATATCACCACCTTCAACACCTCTTTGTCCTTTTGTCTGTGACATCTTTTGGTTTTCTCCACCTATCACTGGCCCTTTACCTAGCTCTTCTTGTCCCAACCCCGCCCCCCCCCCTTAAATCAGCTTATATTTCACCCCTTTCCTATTTTTACTTAGTTCTGTTGAAGGGTCATGAGGACTCGAAACGTCAACTGTGCTCTTCTCCGCCGATGCTGCCAGACCTGCTGAGATTTTCCAGGTATTTTTGTTTTTGTTTTAGAAAAGCAGATTATCTGGTCATTATCATACTGCTGTTTGTGGAATTCTGCTGTGTGCAAATTAGCTGGTGTGTTTACGACATTACATCAGTGACCACAGTTCAAAAGTACTTCAGCGCATAAACAAAATCCTACAGGTACTGGAAATCTGAAATAAGAACAGACAATGCTGGAAATACTCAACAGGTTTTACAGCTTCTGTCGACAGAGAAACAGAGTTAATATTCCAGGTCAGTGACCTTTCCTCATTTTGAGCAAATGAAAGGGAGAGGGTGGCAAGAAGAAAAGGGTGGAGGGCAGGAGAGATTAAAGGGCAAAAGTTTTCATAGTTCAAGGACAAAGGGAGTGTTAGGGGGTAAAGTAAAGAAAACAAGGAAGTGCCTAGAGTAGGTGTGAATGGCAGGGTACTGAATAGCTGCCATTCGAAAGCAAAGTGAAGAAAATAAGGGAGAAAGAAAGAGGAAAAACACACAAAGGTGCAAAGTAAAAGGAAGCAAGATGTATGCAGAGGATGTGGTTAAAATTGTTGAACTCAATGTTGAGTCCAGAAGGCTGTAAAGTTCCGAGATCAGAGATGATGTGCTTTCCTCGAGCTCTACTGGGACTGTGGAGCAGGTCAAAGGCAGGGTGGTCAGAGTGAGCGGAATGTGGGGAATTAAAATGAGAGGCAATGAGAAGCTGGGGTTCATGCTTGTACACTGACGTTCCATAAAGTGGTTACCCAGTCTAGCCTCCCCAATATGTAGGAGAACACATTGTGAGCAGTGAATTTGGTAAAGTGCCAGTAAATCGCTTTCACTTGAAAGGAGAGTTTAGGGTTTTAGACACTGAAATGGGCAGAGGTAAAAGGGCAGACGTTGCATCTTCTACACTTGCAGAGATTGGTTCTGTTTTTACACGGGAGGGGATGTTCGAGTGACTGAGGAGTGCACCAGAGTGTTTCCCAAGGCGAGAGTTGGAAACAGGAACAGGCAGCATTTGGAAACAAGGGAGCAGGTGAGAGTTGGAAACAAGCAGACAGGTGGGATTTGGAAACAGCAAAACATGTGGGAGTTGGAAACGGAGGAACAAGTTGCAGTTGGAAATGGGAATAAGCGGGAGTTGGAAAAAAGGGAACAGAAGGGAGTTGAAAACAGAGGAAGAGGAGGGTGTTGGAAACAGAAGAATTGGAGAGAATTGCAATCATGGGAATAGGAGAGAGTTGGAAAAAGGGAAACAGGAGAGATGTGGAAACAATGGAACAAGAGGTCATTGGAAACAGGGGAACAGGAAGGAATTGAATAAGGGGAACAGGCAGGAGGTGGAAACAGGAGAACAAGCGGGAGTTAGAAACAGGAGGACAGGAGAGAATTGGAATCAGGGGAACAGGAGGGAGTTGGAAACAACGGAACAGGAGAAGTTGGAAACAGGAACAGCAGGGAGATGGGCACAGGGAAGAAGTAGGAGTTAGAAAAAGGAGAACAGGTGGGAGTTGGAAACAGGAGAACAGGCAGAATATGAACAGAGTGGAACAGAATGGAGTTGGAAACAAGATAACATTTGGGAGATGGAAACAGAAGGAAATGCAACAGTTGGAAACAGGAGAACAGAAGGGATTTAGAAACAGGAGAATAGGTGGGAGGTGGAAACAGAGGAAGAGGTGGGTGTTGGAAACAGGACAGCCAGTGTTGGAATCAGAAGGATAGGAGGGAGTTGGAATCAGGGGAACAACTGATAGTTAGAAACACTGGAATAGGAGGTAGTTGGAAACAGGAGAAAAGGTGGGAGGTTGGAACAGTAGAACAGGCAGAATCTGGACAGAAGAGAACAGAAGTGAGTTGGAAACAGGAGAACAGGAGGGGTTTGGAAACAGGATAACAGGCAGGATGTGGAAACAGAGGAAGAGGAGGGTGTTGGAAACAACAGAACCAGCGGGAGTTGGAATCAGGTGAACAGGAGAAAGTTGGAAGCAGGGGAACAGGATGGAATTAGAAACATGGGAACAGGTGGGAGTTGGAAACAGGAGAACAACCAGGAGATGGAAACAGGAGAGGAGGGAATTAAAAACATGGGGACAGGCAAGAGTTCAAAACAGGACAACAGTCGGGAGGTGGAAACAGCAGAACAGGCGGGATTTGTTAACAGGGGAACAGGAGGGAATTGGAAATAGGAGAACTGGCTGGAAGTGGAAATAGGAAGAAGTGGGAGTATGAAACAGGAGAACAGGTAGGAGTTGGAAACAGGAGGACAGGGAAGAGTTGGAAACAGGAGGACAGGAGGGAGTTGGAAACAGGAGGACAGGAGGGAGTTGGAAACAGGAGGACAGGAGGGAGTTGGAAACAGGAGGACAGGAGGGAGTTGGAAAGTGAACAGGAGGGAGTTGGAAACAGGAGGACAGGAGGGAGTTGGAAACAGGAGGACAGGAGGGAGTTGGAAAGTGAACAGGAGGGAGTTGGAAACAGGAGAACAGGTGAACAGGCAGGAATTGGAATCAGGAGAACAGGCAGCAGTTGGAAATAGTAGAACAGGAGGGCAGTTGGAAACTGGGGAACAGGATGGAGTTGGAAACAGGAGAAAAGGCAGGATTTATAAACAGAAGAACAGACAGGATTAGGAAACAGGAGAACAGGAGGGAGTTGGAAAAAGGAGAACAGCTGGGAATTGGAAACAGTGGAACAGGATGGAGTTAGACATAAGAGAAGAGGCGGGATTTGGAAACAGGAGAAGAGGGAGGATTTGGAAACAGGAGAAGAGGCAGGATTTGGAAACAGGAGAACAGGCAGGATTTGGAAACAGGAGAAGAGGCGGGATTTGGAAACAGGAAAAGAGGCGGGATTTGGAAACAGGAGAAGAGGCGGGATTTGGAAACAGGAGAAGAGGCGGGATTTGGAAACAGGAGAAGAGGCAGGATTTGGAAACAGGAGAAGAGGCAGGATTCGGAAACAGGAGAAGAGGCAGGATTTGGAAACAGGAGAACAAGCAGGATTTGGAAACAGTGGAACAGGAGGATTGGCGGCAGTTGGAAACCGGAGAACTGGTGGGACTTGGCAACAGGGAAACAGGTGGGAAAAGGAAACAAAAGAATGAGAGGGAGTTAGAAACAGGAGAGCAGGCAGGAGCGCAAAACAGGAGAACCGACGGGAGTTGGAAACAAACAGGAGAACAGCAGGGAGTTGGAAACAAACAGGAAAACTGGCGGGAGTTGGAAACAAACAGGAGAAGAGCAGGGAGTTGGAAACAAACAGGAGAACAGCAGGCAGTTGGAAACAAACAGGAGAACAGCAGGGAGTTGGAAACAAACAGGAGAAGAGCAGGGAGTTGGAAACAAACAGGAGAAGAGCAGGGAGTTGGAAACAAACAGGAGAAGAGCAGGGAGTTGGAAACAAACAGGAGAAGAGCAGGGAGTTGGAAACAAACAGGAGAACAGGAGGGAGTTGGAAACAAACAGGAGAAGAGCAGGGAGTTGGAAACAAACAGGAGAACAGCAGGGAGTTGGAAACAAACAGGAGAACAAGAGGGAGTTGGAAACAAACAGGAGAACAGGAGGGAGTTGGAAACAAATAGGAGAACAGCAGGGAGTTGGAAACAAACAGGAGAACAGCAGGGAGTTGGAAACAAACAGGAGAACAGCAGGGAGTTGGAAACATACAGTAGAACAGGAGGGAGTTGGAAACAAACAGGAGAACAGGCGGGAGTTGGAAACAAACAGGAGAACAAGAGGGAGTTGGAAACAAACAGGAGAACAGGAGGGAGTTGGAAACAAACAGGAGAACAGCAGGGAGTTGGAAACAAACAGGAGAACAGCAGGGAGTTGGAAACATACAGTAGAACAGGAGGGAGTTGGAAACAAACAGGAGAACAGCAGGGAGTTGGAAACAAACAGGAGAACAAGAGGGAGTTGGAAACAAACAGGAGAACAGGAGGGAGTTGGAAACAAATAGGAGAACAGCAGGGAGTTGGAAACAAACAGGAGAACAGCAGGGAGTTGGAAACAGACAGGAGAACAGCAGGGAGTTGGAAACAAACAGGAGAACAGGAGGGAGTTGGAAACAAACAGGAGAACAGCAGGGAGTTGGAAACAAACAGGAGAACAGCAGGGAGTTGGAAACAAACAGGAGAACAGCAGGGAGTTGGAAACAAACAGGAGAACAGGAGGGAGTTGGAAACAAACAGGAGAACAGGAGGGAGTTGGAAACAAAAAGGAGCACAGCAGGGAGTTGGAAACAAACAGGAGAACCGGCGGGAGTTGAAATCAAAGAACAGGTAAGAGTTGGAAACAGCAGACCAGGAGGGAGCTGGAAAGAACAGAACAGGCGGGAGTTGGAAATAGAGGAAGAGGGGGAGATGGAAACTGGAGAACCAGCAGGAGTTGGAAACTGCAGAACTGGCGGAAGTTGGAAACAGTGAGTAGCAGAGATTTGGAAACAGGAGAACAGATGGGAGTTGGAAACAAGCAGGAGAACAGGAGGGAGTTGGAAACAAACAGGAGAACAGCAGGGAGTTGGAAACAAACAGGAGAACAGCAGGGAGTTGGAAACAAACAGGAGAACAGATGGGAGTTGGAAACAAACAGGAGAACAGCAGGGAGTTGGAAACAAACAGGAGAACAGCAGGGAGTTGGAAACAAACAGGAGAACAGCAGGGAGTTGGAAACAGACAGGAGAACAGGAGGGAGTTGGAAACAAACAGGAGAACAGCAGGGAGTTGGAAACAAACAACAGAACAGGTGGGAGTTGGAAACAAACAGGAGAACAGCAGGGAGTTGGAAACAAACAGGAGAACAGGAGGGAGTTGGAAACAAACAGGAGAACAGGAGGGAGTTGGAAACAAACAGGAGAACAGCAGGGAGTTGGAAACAAACAGGAGAACAGCAGGGAGTTGGAAACAAACAGGAGAACAGCAGGGAGTTGGAAACAAACAGGAGAACAGCAGGGAGTTGGAAACAAACAGGAGAACAGCAGGGAGTTGGAAACAAACAGGAGAACAGCAGGGAGTTGGAAACAAACAGGAGAACAGCAGGGAGTTGGAAACAAACAGGAGAACAGCAGGGAGTTGGAAACAAACAGGAGAACAGGAGGGAGTTGGAAACAAACAGGAGAACAGCAGGGAGTTGGAAACAAACAGGAGAACAGCAGGGAGTTGGAAACAAACAGGAGAACAGCAGGGAGTTGGAAACAAACAGGAGAACAGGAGGGAGTTGGAAACAAACAGGAGAACAGCAGGGAGTTGGAAACAAACAGGAGAACAGCAGGGAGTTGGAAACAAACAGGAGAACAGGAGGGAGTTGGAAACAAACAGGAGAACAGCAGGGAGTTGGAAACAAACAGGAGAACAGCAGGGAGTTGGAAACAAACAGGAGAACAGCAGGGAGTTGGAAACAAACAGGAGAACAGCAGGGAGTTGGAAACAGACAGGAGAACAGGAGGGAGTTGGAAAGAAACAGGAGAACAGCAGGGAGTTGGAAACAAGCAGGAGAACAGGAGGAAGTTGGAAACAAACAGGAGAACAGGAGGGAGTTGGAAACAAACAGGAGAACAGCAGGGAGTTGGAAACAAACAGGAGAACAGCAGGGAGTTGGAAACAAACAGGAAAACTGGCGGGAGTTGGAAACAAACAGGAGAAGAGCAGGGAGTTGGAAACAAACAGGAGAACAGCAGGGAGTTGGAAACAAACAGGAGAACAGCAGGGAGTTGGAAACAAACAGGAGAAGAGCAGGGAGTTGGAAACAAACAGGAGAACAGCAGGGAGTTGGAAACAAACAGGAGAACAGGAGGGAGTTGGAAACAAACAGGAGAACAGCAGGGAGTTGGAAACAAACAGGAGAACAGCAGGGAGTTGGAAACAAACAGGAGAACAGCAGGGAGTTGGAAACAAACAGGAAAACCGGCGGGAGTTGGAAACAAACAGGAGAAGAGCAGGGAGTTGGAAACAAACAGGAGAACAGCAGGGAGTTGGAAACAAACAGGAGAACAGCAGGGAGTTGGAAACAAACAGGAGAACAGCAGGGAGTTGGAAACAAACAGGAGAACAGCAGGGAGTTGGAAACAAACAGGAGAACAGCAGGGAGTTGGAAACAAACAGGAGAACAGGAGGGAGTTGGAAACAAACAGGAGAACAGGAGGGAGTTGGAAACAAACAGGAGAACAGCAGGGAGTTGGAAACAAACAGGAGAACAGCAGGGAGTTGGAAACAAACAGGAGAACAGCAGGGAGTTGGAAACAAACAGGAGAACAGCAGGGAGTTGGAAACAAACAGGAGAACAGGAGGGAGTTTGAAACAAACAGGAGAACAGCAGGGAGTTGGAAACAAACAGGAGAACAGCAGGGAGTTGGAAACAAACAGGAGAACAGCAGGGAGTTGGAAACAAACAGGAGAACAGCAGGGAGTTGGAAACAAACAGGAGAACAGGAGGGAGTTGGAAACAAACAGGAGAACAGGAGGGAGTTGGAAACAAACAGGAGAACAGCAGGGAGTTGGAAACAAACAGGAGAACAGGAGGGAGTTGGAAACAAAAAGGAGCACAGCAGGGAGTTGGAAACAAACAGGAGAACCGGCGGGAGTTGAAATCAGAAGAACAGGTAAGAGTTGGAAACAGCAGACCAGGAGGGAGCTGGAAAGAACAGAACAGGCGGGAGTTGGAAATAGAGGAAGAGGGGGAGATGGAAACTGGAGAACCAGCAGGAGTTGGAAACTGCAGAACTGGCGGAAGTTGGAAACAGTGAGTAGCAGAGATTTGGAAACAGGAGAACAGATGGGAGTTGGAAACAAGCAGGAGAACAGGAGGGAGTTGGAAACAAACAGGAGAACAGCAGGGAGTTGGAAACAAACAGGAGAACAGCAGGGAGTTGGAAACAAACAGGAGAACAGCAGGGAGTTGGAAACAAACAGGAGAACAGCAGGGAGTTGGAAACAAACAGGAGAACAGCAGGGAGTTGGAAACAAACAGGAGAACAGCAGGGAGTTGGAAACAAACAGGAGAACAGCAGGGAGTTGGAAACAAACAGGAGAACAGGAGGGAGTTGGAAACAAACAGGAGAACAGGAGGGAGTTGGAAACAAACAGGAGAACAGCAGGGAGTTGGAAACAAACAGGAGAACAGCAGGGAGTTGGAAACGGAAGAACAGCAGGGAGTTGGAAACAAACAGGAGAACAGCAGGGAGTTGGAAACAACCAGGAGAACAGCAGGCAGTTGGAAACAAACAGGAGAACAGCAGGGAGTTGGAAACAAACAGGAGAACAGGAGGAAGTTGGAAACAAACAGGAGAACAGGAGGGAGTTGGAAACAAACAGGAGAACAGCAGGGAGTTGGAAACAAACAGGAGAACAGCAGGGAGTTGGAAACAAACAGGAGAACAGGAGGGAGTTGGAAACAAACAGGAGAACAGGAGGGAGTTGGAAACAAACAGGAGAACAGGAGGGAGTTGGAAACAAACAGGAGAACAGCAGGGAGTTGGAAACAAACAGGAGAACAGGAGGGAGTTGGAAACAAACAGGAGAACAGGAGGGAGTTGGAAACAAACAGGAGAACAGGAGGGAGTTGGAAACAAACAGGAGAACAGGAGGGAGTTGGAAACAAACAGGAGAACAGGAGGGAGTTGGAAACAAACAGGAGAACAAGAGGGAGTTGGAAACAAACAGGAGAACAGCAGGGAGTTGGAAACAAACAGGAGAACAGGAGGGAGTTGGAAACAAACAGGAGAACAGGAGGGAGTTGGAAACAAACAGGAGAACAGCAGGGAGTTGGAAACAAACAGGAAAACCGGCGGGAGTTGGAAACAAACAGGAGAACAGCAGGGAGTTGGAAACAAACAGGAGAACAGCAGGGAGTTGGAAACAAAGAGGAGAACCGGCGGGAGTTGGAAACAAACAGGAGAACAGCAGGGAGTTGGAAACAAACAGGAGAACAGCAGGGAGTTGGAAACAGACAGGAGAACAGGAGGGAGTTGGAAACAAACAGGAGAACAGGAGGGAGTTGGAAACAAACAGGAGAACAGGAGGGAGTTGGAAACAAACAGGAGAACAGCAGGGAGTTGGAAACAAACAGGAGAACAGCAGGGAGTTGGAAACAAACAGGAGAACAGGAGGGAGTTGGAAACAAACAGGAGAACAGGAGGGAGTTGGAAACAAACAGGAGAACAGGAGGGAGTTGGAAACAAACAGGAGAACAGCAGGGAGTTGGAAACAAACAGGAGAACAGCAGGGAGTTGGAAACAAACAGGAGAACAGGAGGGAGTTGGAAACAAACAGGAGAACAGGAGGGAGTTGGAAACAAACAGGAGAACAGGAGGGAGTTGGAAACAAACAGGAGAACAGGAGGGAGTTGGAAACAAACAGGAGAACAGCAGGGAGTTGGAAACAAACAGGAGAACAGCAGGGAGTTGGAAACAAACAGGAGAACAGCAGGGAGTTGGAAACAAACAGGAGAACAGGAGGGAGTTGGAAACAAACAGGAGAACAGGAGGGAGTTGGAAACAAACAGGAGAACAGCAGGGAGTTGGAAACAAACAGGAGAACAGCAGGGAGTTGGAAACAAACAGGAGAACAGGAGGGAGTTTGAAACAAACAGGAGAACAGGCAGGGAGTTGGAAACAAACAGGAGAACAGGAGGGAGTTGGAAACAAACAGGAGAACAGGAGGGAGTTGGAAACAAACAGGAGAACAGGAGGGAGTTGGAAACAAACAGGAGAACAGGCAGGGAGTTGGAAACAAACAGGAGAACAGCAGGGAGTTGGAAACAAACAGGAGAACAGGAGGGAGTTGGAAACAAACAGGAGAACAGGAGGGAGTTGGAAACAAACAGGAGAACAGGCAGGGAGTTGGAAACAAACAGGAGAACAGCAGGGAGTTGGAAACAAACAGGAGAACAGCAGGGAGTTGGAAACAAACAGGAGAACAGGCAGGGAGTTGGAAACAAACAGGAGAACAGGAGGGAGTTGGAAACAAACAGGAGAACAGCAGGGAGTTGGAAACAAACAGGAGAACAGCAGGGAGTTGGAAACAAACAGGAGAACAGCAGGGAGTTGGAAACAAACAGGAGAACAGGCAGGGAGTTGGAAACAAACAGGAGAACAGCAGGGAGTTGGAAACAAACAGGAGAACAGCAGGGAGTTGGAAACAAACAGGAGAACAGCAGGGAGTTGGAAACAAACAGGAGAACAGCAGGGAGTTGGAAACAAACAGGAGAACAGCAGGGAGTTGGAAACAAACAGGAGAACAGGCAGGGAGTTGGAAACAAACAGGAGAACAGGCAGGGAGTTGGAAACAAACAGGAGAACAGCAGGGAGTTGGAAACAAACAGGAGAACAGCAGGGAGTTGGAAACAAACAGGAGAACAGGAGGGAGTTGGAAACAAACAGGAGAACAGGAGGGAGTTGGAAACAAACAGGAGAACAGGCAGGGAGTTGGAAACAAACAGGAGAACAGCAGGGAGTTGGAAACAAACAGGAGAACAGGAGGGAGTTGGAAACAAACAGGAGAACAGCAGGGAGTTGGAAACAAACAGGAGAACAGCAGGGAGTTGGAAACAAACAGGAGAACAGGCAGGGAGTTGGAAACAAACAGGAGAACAGGCAGGGAGTTGGAAACAAACAGGAGAACAGCAGGGAGTTGGAAACAAACAGGAGAACAGCAGGGAGTTGGAAACAAACAGGAGAACAGGCAGGGAGTTGGAAACAAACAGGAGAACAGCAGGGAGTTGGAAACAAACAGGAGAACAGCAGGGAGTTGGAAACAAACAGGAGAACAGCAGGGAGTTGGAAACAAACAGGAGAACAGCAGGGAGTTGGAAACAAACAGGAGAACAGCAGGGAGTTGGAAACAAACAGGAGAACAGGCAGGGAGTTGGAAACAAACAGGAGAACAGCAGGGAGTTGGAAACAAACAGGAGAACAGCAGGGAGTTGGAAACAAACAGGAGAACAGCAGGGAGTTGGAAACAAACAGGAGAACAGCAGGGAGTTGGAAACAAACAGGAGAACAGGAGGGAGTTGGAAACAAACAGGAGAACAGCAGGGAGTTGGAAACAAACAGGAGAACAGCAGGGAGTTGGAAACAAACAGGAGAACAGCAGGGAGTTGGAAACAAACAGGAGAACAGGAGGGAGTTGGAAACAAACAGGAGAACAGCAGGGAGTTGGAAACAAACAGGAGAACAGCAGGGAGTTGGAAACAAACAGGAGAACAGGAGGGAGTTGGAAACAAACAGGAGAACAGGAGGGAGTTGGAAACAAACAGGAGAACAGCAGGGAGTTGGAAACAAACAGGAGAACAGGAGGGAGTTGGAAACAAACAGGAGAACAGGAGGGAGTTGGAAACAAACAGGAGAACAGCAGGGAGTTGGAAACAAACAGGAGAACAGGAAGGGAGTTGGAAACAAACAGGAGAACAGGAGGGAGTTGGAAACAAACAGGAGAACAGCAGGGAGTTGGAAACAAACAGGAGAACAGCAGGGAGTTGGAAACAAACAGGAGAACAGGAGGGAGTTGGAAACAAACAGGAGAACAGCAGGGAGTTGGAAACAAACAGGAGAACAGCAGGGAGTTGGAAACAAACAGGAGAACAGCAGGGAGTTGGAAACAAACAGGAGAACAGCAGGGAGTTGGAAACAAACAGGAGAACAGCAGGGAGTTGGAAACAAACAGGAGAACAGCAGGGAGTTGGAAACAAACAGGAGAACAGCAGGGAGTTGGAAACAAACAGGAGAACAGCAGGGAGTTGGAAACAAACAGGAGAACAGCAGGGAGTTGGAAACAAACAGGAGAACAGCAGGGAGTTGGAAACAAACAGGAGAACAGGCAGGGAGTTGGAAACAAACCGGAGAACAGCAGGGAGTTGGAAACAAACAGGAGAACAGGAGGGAGTTGGAAACAAACAGGAGAACAGCAGGGAGTTGGAAACAAACAGGAGAACAGGAGGGAGTTGGAAACAAACAGGAGAACAGGCAGGGAGTTGGAAACAAACAGGAGAACAGCAGGGAGTTGGAAACAAACAGGAGAACAGCAGGGAGTTGGAAACAAACAGGAGAACAGCAGGGAGTTGGAAACAAACAGGAGAACAGGAGGGAGTTGGAAACAAACAGGAGAACAGGAGGGAGTTGGAAACAAACAGGAGAACAGGAGGGAGTTGGAAACAAACAGGAGAACAGCAGGGAGTTGGAAACAAACAGGAGAACAGCAGGGAGTTGGAAACAAACAGGAGAACAGGCAGGGAGTTGGAAACAAACAGGAGAACAGCAGGGAGTTGGAAACAAACAGGAGAACAGCAGGGAGTTGGAAACAAACAGGAGAACAGCAGGGAGTTGGAAACAAACAGGAGAACAGCAGGGAGTTGGAAACAAACAGGAGAACAGCAGGGAGTTGGAAACAAACAGGAGAACAGCAGGGAGTTGGAAACAAACAGGAGAACAGCAGGGAGTTGGAAACAAACAGGAGAACAGCAGGGAGTTGGAAACAAACAGGAGAACAGCAGGGAGTTGGAAACAAACAGGAGAACAGCAGGGAGTTGGAAACAAACAGGAGAACAGCAGGGAGTTGGAAACAAACAGGAGAACAGCAGGGAGTTGGAAACAAACAGGAGAACAGGAGGGAGTTGGAAACAAACAGGAGAACAGCAGGGAGTTGGAAACAAACAGGAGAACAGCAGGGAGTTGGAAACAAACAGGAGAACAGGAGGGAGTTGGAAACAAACAGGAGAACAGGAGGGAGTTGGAAACAAACAGGAGAACAGCAGGGAGTTGGAAACAAACAGGAGAACAGGAGGGAGTTGGAAACAAACAGGAGAACAGGAGGGAGTTGGAAACAAACAGGAGAACAGGAGGGAGTTGGAAACAAACAGGAGAACAGCAGGGAGTTGGAAACAAACAGGAGAACAGCAGGGAGTTGGAAACAAACAGGAGAACAGGAGGGAGTTGGAAACAAACAGGAGAACAGCAGGGAGTTGGAAACAAACAGGAGAACAGCAGGGAGTTGGAAACAAACAGGAGAACAGGATGGAGTTGGAAACAAACAGGAGAACAGGCGGGGGGTTGGAAACGGGAGAACAGCAGGGAGTTGGAAACAAACAGGAGAACAGCAGGGAGTTGGAAAGAAACAGGAGAACAGCAGGGAGTTGGAAAGAAACAGGAGAACAGCAGGGAGTTGGAAACAAACAGGAGAACAGCAGGGAGTTGGAAACAAACAGGAGAACAGCAGGGAGTTGGAAACAAACAGGAGAACAGCAGGGAGTTGGAAACAAACAGGAGAACAGCAGGGAGTTGGAAACAAACAGGAGAACAGCAGGGAGTTGGAAACAAACAGGAGAACAGCAGGGAGTTGGAAACAAACAGGAGAACAGCAGGGAGTTGGAAACAAACAGGAGAACAGCAGGGAGTTGGAAACAAACAGGAGAACAGCAGGGAGTTGGAAACAAACAGGAGAACAGCAGGGAGTTGGAAACAAACAGGAGAACAGCAGGGAGTTGGAAACAAACAGGAGAACAGCAGGGAGTTGGAAACAAACAGGAGAACAGCAGGGAGTTGGAAACAAACAGGAGAACAGCAGGGAGTTGGAAACAAACAGGAGAACAGCAGGGAGTTGGAAACAAACAGGAGAACAGCAGGGAGTTGGAAACAAACAGGAGAACAGCAGGGAGTTGGAAACAAACAGGAGAACAGCAGGGAGTTGGAAACAAACAGGAGAACAGCAGGGAGTTGGAAACAAACAGGAGAACAGCAGGGAGTTGGAAACAAACAGGAGAACAGCAGGGAGTTGGAAACAAACAGGAGAACAGCAGGGAGTTGGAAACAAACAGGAGAACAGCAGGGAGTTGGAAACAAACAGGAGAACAGCAGGGAGTTGGAAACAAACAGGAGAACAGCAGGGAGTTGGAAACAAACAGGAGAACAGCAGGGAGTTGGAAACAAACAGGAGAACAGCAGGGAGTTGGAAACAAACAGGAGAACAGCAGGGAGTTGGAAACAAACAGGAGAACAGCAGGGAGTTGGAAACAAACAGGAGAACAGCAGGGAGTTGGAAACAAACAGGAGAACAGCAGGGAGTTGGAAACAAACAGGAGAACAGCAGGGAGTTGGAAACAAACAGGAGAACAGCAGGGAGTTGGAAACAAACAGGAGAACAGCAGGGAGTTGGAAACAAACAGGAGAACAGCAGGGAGTTGGAAACAAACAGGAGAACAGCAGGGAGTTGGAAACAAACAGGAGAACAGCAGGGAGTTGGAAACAAACAGGAGAACAGCAGGGAGTTGGAAACAAACAGGAGAACAGCAGGGAGTTGGAAACAAACAGGAGAACAGCAGGGAGTTGGAAACAAACAGGAGAACAGCAGGGAGTTGGAAACAAACAGGAGAACAGCAGGGAGTTGGAAACAAACAGGAGAACAGCAGGGAGTTGGAAACAAACAGGAGAACAGCAGGGAGTTGGAAACAAACAGGAGAACAGCAGGGAGTTGGAAACAAACAGGAGAACAGCAGGGAGTTGGAAACAAACAGGAGAACAGCAGGGAGTTGGAAACAAACAGGAGAACAGCAGGGAGTTGGAAACAAACAGGAGAACAGCAGGGAGTTGGAAACAAACAGGAGAACAGCAGGGAGTTGGAAACAAACAGGAGAACAGCAGGGAGTTGGAAACAAACAGGAGAACAGCAGGGAGTTGGAAACAAACAGGAGAACAGCAGGGAGTTGGAAACAAACAGGAGAACAGCAGGGAGTTGGAAACAAACAGGAGAACAGCAGGGAGTTGGAAACAAACAGGAGAACAGCAGGGAGTTGGAAACAAACAGGAGAACAGCAGGGAGTTGGAAACAAACAGGAGAACAGCAGGGAGTTGGAAACAAACAGGAGAACAGGAGGGAGTTGGAAACAAACAGGAGAACAGCAGGGAGTTGGAAACAAACAGGAGAACAGCAGGGAGTTGGAAACAAACAGGAGAACAGCAGGGAGTTGGAAACAAACAGGAGAACAGCAGGGAGTTGGAAACAAACAGGAGAACAGCAGGGAGTTGGAAACAAACAGGAGAACAGCAGGGAGTTGGAAACAAACAGGAGAACAGGAGGGAGTTGGAAACAAACAGGAGAACAGCAGGGAGTTGGAAACAAACAGGAGAACAGCAGGGAGTTGGAAACAAACAGGAGAACAGCAGGGAGTTGGAAACAAACAGGAGAACAGCAGGGAGTTGGAAACAAACAGGAGAACAGCAGGGAGTTGGAAACAAACAGGAGAACAGCAGGGAGTTGGAAACAAACAGGAGAACAGCAGGGAGTTGGAAACAAACAGGAGAACAGCAGGGAGTTGGAAACAAACAGGAGAACAGCAGGGAGTTGGAAACAAACAGGAGAACAGCAGGGAGTTGGAAACAAACAGGAGAACAGCAGGGAGTTGGAAACAAACAGGAGAACAGCAGGGAGTTGGAAACAAACAGGAGAACAGCAGGGAGTTGGAAACAAACAGGAGAACAGCAGGGAGTTGGAAACAAACAGGAGAACAGCAGGGAGTTGGAAACAAACAGGAGAACAGCAGGGAGTTGGAAACAAACAGGAGAACAGCAGGGAGTTGGAAACAAACAGGAGAACAGCAGGGAGTTGGAAACAAACAGGAGAACAGCAGGGAGTTGGAAACAAACAGGAGAACAGCAGGGAGTTGGAAACAAACAGGAGAACAGCAGGGAGTTGGAAACAAACAGGAGAACAGCAGGGAGTTGGAAACAAACAGGAGAACAGCAGGGAGTTGGAAACAAACAGGAGAACAGCAGGGAGTTGGAAACAAACAGGAGAACAGCAGGGAGTTGGAAACAAACAGGAGAACAGCAGGGAGTTGGAAACAAACAGGAGAACAGCAGGGAGTTGGAAACAAACAGGAGAACAGCAGGGAGTTGGAAACAAACAGGAGAACAGCAGGGAGTTGGAAACAAACAGGAGAACAGCAGGGAGTTGGAAACAAACAGGAGAACAGCAGGGAGTTGGAAACAAACAGGAGAACAGCAGGGAGTTGGAAACAAACAGGAGAACAGCAGGGAGTTGGAAACAAACAGGAGAACAGCAGGGAGTTGGAAACAAACAGGAGAACAGCAGGGAGTTGGAAACAAACAGGAGAACAGCAGGGAGTTGGAAACAAACAGGAGAACAGCAGGGAGTTGGAAACAAACAGGAGAACAGCAGGGAGTTGGAAACAAACAGGAGAACAGCAGGGAGTTGGAAACAAACAGGAGAACAGCAGGGAGTTGGAAACAAACAGGAGAACAGGCAGGGAGTTGGAAACAAACAGGAGAACAGCAGGGAGTTGGAAACAAACAGGAGAACAGGCAGGGAGTTGGAAACAAACAGGAGAACAGCAGGGAGTTGGAAACAAACAGGAGAACAGCAGGGAGTTGGAAACAAACAGGAGAACAGCAGGGAGTTGGAAACAAACAGGAGAACAGCAGGGAGTTGGAAACAAACAGGAGAACAGCAGGGAGTTGGAAACAAACAGGAGAACAGCAGGGAGTTGGAAACAAACAGGAGAACAGCAGGGAGTTGGAAACAAACAGGAGAACAGGCAGGGAGTTGGAAACAAACAGGAGAACAGCAGGGAGTTGGAAACAAACAGGAGAACAGCAGGGAGTTGGAAACAAACAGGAGAACAGGCAGGGAGTTGGAAACAAACAGGAGAACAGCAGGGAGTTGGAAACAAACAGGAGAACAGGAGGGAGTTGGAAACAAACAGGAGAACAGCAGGGAGTTGGAAACAAACAGGAGAACAGCAGGGAGTTGGAAACAAACAGGAGAACAGCAGGGAGTTGGAAACAAACAGGAGAACAGGCAGGGAGTTGGAAACAAACAGGAGAACAGCAGGGAGTTGGAAACAAACAGGAGAACAGCAGGGAGTTGGAAACAAACAGGAGAACAGCAGGGAGTTGGAAACAAACAGGAGAACAGCAGGGAGTTGGAAACAAACAGGAGAACAGCAGGGAGTTGGAAACAAACAGGAGAACAGGAGGGAGTTGGAAACAAACAGGAGAACAGCAGGGAGTTGGAAACAAACAGGAGAACAGGCAGGGAGTTGGAAACAAACAGGAGAACAGCAGGGAGTTGGAAACAAACAGGAGAACAGCAGGGAGTTGGAAACAAACAGGAGAACAGCAGGGAGTTGGAAACAAACAGGAGAACAGCAGGGAGTTGGAAACAAACAGGAGAACAGCAGGGAGTTGGAAACAAACAGGAGAACAGCAGGGAGTTGGAAACAAACAGGAGAACAGAGGGAGTTGGAAACAAACAGGAGAACAGCAGGGAGTTGGAAACAAACAGGAGAACAGCAGGGAGTTGGAAACAAACAGGAGAACAGCAGGGAGTTGGAAACAAACAGGAGAACAGCAGGGAGTTGGAAACAAACAGGAGAACAGCAGGGAGTTGGAAACAAACAGGAGAACAGCAGGGAGTTGGAAACAAACAGGAGAACAGCAGGGAGTTGGAAACAAACAGGAGAACAGGCAGGGAGTTGGAAACAAACAGGAGAACAGCAGGGAGTTGGAAACAAACAGGAGAACAGCAGGGAGTTGGAAACAAACAGGAGAACAGCAGGGAGTTGGAAACAAACAGGAGAACAGCAGGGAGTTGGAAACAAACAGGAGAACAGCAGGGAGTTGGAAACAAACAGGAGAACAGGCAGGGAGTTGGAAACAAACAGGAGAACAGCAGGGAGTTGGAAACAAACAGGAGAACAGCAGGGAGTTGGAAACAAACAGGAGAACAGCAGGGAGTTGGAAACAAACAGGAGAACAGCAGGGAGTTGGAAACAAACAGGAGAACAGCAGGGAGTTGGAAACAAACAGGAGAACAGCAGGGAGTTGGAAACAAACAGGAGAACAGCAGGGAGTTGGAAACAAACAGGAGAACAGGCAGGGAGTTGGAAACAAACAGGAGAACAGCAGGGAGTTGGAAACAAACAGGAGAACAGCAGGGAGTTGGAAACAAACAGGAGAACAGCAGGGAGTTGGAAACAAACAGGAGAACAGCAGGGAGTTGGAAACAAACAGGAGAACAGCAGGGAGTTGGAAACAAACAGGAGAACAGCAGGGAGTTGGAAACAAACAGGAGAACAGCAGGGAGTTGGAAACAAACAGGAGAACAGCAGGGAGTTGGAAACAAACAGGAGAACAGCAGGGAGTTGGAAACAAACAGGAGAACAGCAGGGAGTTGGAAACAAACAGGAGAACAGCAGGGAGTTGGAAACAAACAGGAGAACAGCAGGGAGTTGGAAACAAACAGGAGAACAGCAGGGAGTTGGAAACAAACAGGAGAACAGCAGGGAGTTGGAAACAAACAGGAGAACAGCAGGGAGTTGGAAACAAACAGGAGAACAGCAGGGAGTTGGAAACAAACAGGAGAACAGCAGGGAGTTGGAAACAAACAGGAGAACAGCAGGGAGTTGGAAACAAACAGGAGAACAGCAGGGAGTTGGAAACAAACAGGAGAACAGCAGGGAGTTGGAAACAAACAGGAGAACAGCAGGGAGTTGGAAACAAACAGGAGAACAGCAGGGAGTTGGAAACAAACAGGAGAACAGCAGGGAGTTGGAAACAAACAGGAGAACAGCAGGGAGTTGGAAACAAACAGGAGAACAGCAGGGAGTTGGAAACAAACAGGAGAACAGCAGGGAGTTGGAAACAAACAGGAGAACAGCAGGGAGTTGGAAACAAACAGGAGAACAGGCAGGGAGTTGGAAACAAACAGGAGAACAGCAGGGAGTTGGAAACAAACAGGAGAACAGCAGGGAGTTGGAAACAAACAGGAGAACAGCAGGGAGTTGGAAACAAACAGGAGAACAGCAGGGAGTTGGAAACAAACAGGAGAACAGCAGGGAGTTGGAAACAAACAGGAGAACAGCAGGGAGTTGGAAACAAACAGGAGAACAGCAGGGAGTTGGAAACAAACAGGAGAACAGCAGGGAGTTGGAAACAAACAGGAGAACAGCAGGGAGTTGGAAACAAACAGGAGAACAGCAGGGAGTTGGAAACAAACAGGAGAACAGCAGGGAGTTGGAAACAAACAGGAGAACAGGCAGGGAGTTGGAAACAAACAGGAGAACAGCAGGGAGTTGGAAACAAACAGGAGAACAGCAGGGAGTTGGAAACAAACAGGAGAACAGCAGGGAGTTGGAAACAAACAGGAGAACAGCAGGGAGTTGGAAACAAACAGGAGAACAGCAGGGAGTTGGAAACAAACAGGAGAACAGCAGGGAGTTGGAAACAAACAGGAGAACAGCAGGGAGTTGGAAACAAACAGGAGAACAGCAGGGAGTTGGAAACAAACAGGAGAACAGCAGGGAGTTGGAAACAAACAGGAGAACAGCAGGGAGTTGGAAACAAACAGGAGAACAGCAGGGAGTTGGAAACAAACAGGAGAACAGCAGGGAGTTGGAAACAAACAGGAGAACAGCAGGGAGTTGGAAACAAACAGGAGAACAGCAGGGAGTTGGAAACAAACAGGAGAACAGCAGGGAGTTGGAAACAAACAGGAGAACAGCAGGGAGTTGGAAACAAACAGGAGAACAGCAGGGAGTTGGAAACAAACAGGAGAACAGCAGGGAGTTGGAAACAAACAGGAGAACAGCAGGGAGTTGGAAACAAACAGGAGAACAGCAGGGAGTTGGAAACAAACAGGAGAACAGCAGGGAGTTGGAAACAAACAGGAGAACAGCAGGGAGTTGGAAACAAACAGGAGAACAGCAGGGAGTTGGAAACAAACAGGAGAACAGCAGGGAGTTGGAAACAAACAGGAGAACAGCAGGGAGTTGGAAACAAACAGGAGAACAGCAGGGAGTTGGAAACAAACAGGAGAACAGCAGGAGTTGGAAACAAACAGGAGAACAGCAGGGAGTTGGAAACAACAGGCGAACATCAGGGAGTTGGAAACAAACAGGAGAACAGCAGGGAGTTGGAAACAAACAGGAGAACAGCAGGGAGTTGGAAACAAACAGGAGAACAGCAGGGAGTTGGAAACAAACAGGAGAACAGGAGGGAGTTGGAAACAAACAGGAGAACAGCAGGGAGTTGGAAACAAACAGGAGAACAGCAGGGAGTTGGAAACAAACAGGAGAACAGCAGGGAGTTGGAAACAAACAGGAGAACAGCAGGGAGTTGGAAACAAACAGGAGAACAGAGGGAGTTGGAAACAAACAGGAGAACAGCAGGGAGTTGGAAACAAACAGGAGAACAGCAGGGAGTTGGAAACAAACAGGAGAACAGGAGGGAGTTGGAAACAAACAGGAGAACAGCAGGGAGTTGGAAACAAACAGGAGAACAGCAGGGAGTTGGAAACAAACAGGAGAACAGGCAGGGAGTTGGAAACAAACAGGAGAACAGCAGGGAGTTGGAAACAAACAGGAGAACAGCAGGGAGTTGGAAACAAACAGGAGAACAGGAGGGAGTTGGAAACAAACAGGAGAACAGCAGGGAGTTGGAAACAAACAGGAGAACAGCAGGGAGTTGGAAACAAACAGGAGAACAGCAGGGAGTTGGAAACAAACAGGAGAACAGGCAGGGAGTTGGAAACAAACAGGAGAACAGCAGGGAGTTGGAAACAAACAGGAGAACAGAGGGAGTTGGAAACAAACAGGAGAACAGGCAGGGAGTTGGAAACAAACAGGAGAACAGCAGGGAGTTGGAAACAAACAGGAGAACAGCAGGGAGTTGGAAACAAACAGGAGAACAGCAGGGAGTTGGAAACAAACAGGAGAACAGCAGGGAGTTGGAAACAAACAGGAGAACAGGAGGGAGTTGGAAACAAACAGGAGAACAGCAGGGAGTTGGAAACAAACAGGAGAACAGCAGGGAGTTGGAAACAAACAGGAGAACAGGCAGGGAGTTGGAAACAAACAGGAGAACAGCAGGGAGTTGGAAACAAACAGGAGAACAGCAGGGAGTTGGAAACAAACAGGAGAACAGCAGGGAGTTGGAAACAAACAGGAGAACAGCAGGGAGTTGGAAACAAACAGGAGAACAGCAGGGAGTTGGAAACAAACAGGAGAACAGCAGGGAGTTGGAAACAAACAGGAGAACAGCAGGGAGTTGGAAACAAACAGGAGAACAGCAGGGAGTTGGAAACAAACAGGAGAACAGCAGGGAGTTGGAAACAAACAGGAGAACAGCAGGGAGTTGGAAACAAACAGGAGAACAGCAGGGAGTTGGAAACAAACAGGAGAACAGCAGGGAGTTGGAAACAAACAGGAGAACAGCAGGGAGTTGGAAACAAACAGGAGAACAGCAGGGAGTTGGAAACAAACAGGAGAACAGCAGGGAGTTGGAAACAAACAGGAGAACAGCAGGGAGTTGGAAACAAACAGGAGAACAGGCAGGGAGTTGGAAACAAACAGGAGAACAGCAGGGAGTTGGAAACAAACAGGAGAACAGCAGGGAGTTGGAAACAAACAGGAGAACAGCAGGGAGTTGGAAACAAACAGGAGAACAGCAGGGAGTTGGAAACAAACAGGAGAACAGCAGGGAGTTGGAAACAAACAGGAGAACAGCAGGGAGTTGGAAACAAACAGGAGAACAGCAGGGAGTTGGAAACAAACAGGAGAACAGCAGGGAGTTGGAAACAAACAGGAGAACAGCAGGGAGTTGGAAACAAACAGGAGAACAGCAGGGAGTTGGAAACAAACAGGAGAACAGCAGGGAGTTGGAAACAAACAGGAGAACAGCAGGGAGTTGGAAACAAACAGGAGAACAGCAGGGAGTTGGAAACAAACAGGAGAACAGCAGGGAGTTGGAAACAAACAGGAGAACAGGAGGGAGTTGGAAACAAACAGGAGAACAGCAGGGAGTTGGAAACAAACAGGAGAACAGCAGGGAGTTGGAAACAAACAGGAGAACAGCAGGGAGTTGGAAACAAACAGGAGAACAGCAGGGAGTTGGAAACAAACAGGAGAACAGGCAGGGAGTTGGAAACAAACAGGAGAACAGCAGGGAGTTGGAAACAAACAGGAGAACAGCAGGGAGTTGGAAACAAACAGGAGAACAGCAGGGAGTTGGAAACAAACAGGAGAACAGCAGGGAGTTGGAAACAAACAGGAGAACAGCAGGGAGTTGGAAACAAACAGGAGAACAGCAGGGAGTTGGAAACAAACAGGAGAACAGCAGGGAGTTGGAAACAAACAGGAGAACAGCAGGGAGTTGGAAACAAACAGGAGAACAGCAGGGAGTTGGAAACAAACAGGAGAACAGCAGGGAGTTGGAAACAAACAGGAGAACAGCAGGGAGTTGGAAACAAACAGGAGAACAGCAGGGAGTTGGAAACAAACAGGAGAACAGCAGGGAGTTGGAAACAAACAGGAGAACAGCAGGGAGTTGGAAACAAACAGGAGAACAGCAGGGAGTTGGAAACAAACAGGAGAACAGCAGGGAGTTGGAAACAAACAGGAGAACAGCAGGGAGTTGGAAACAAACAGGAGAACAGCAGGGAGTTGGAAACAAACAGGAGAACAGCAGGGAGTTGGAAACAAACAGGAGAACAGCAGGGAGTTGGAAACAAACAGGAGAACAGCAGGGAGTTGGAAACAAACAGGAGAACAGCAGGGAGTTGGAAACAAACAGGAGAACAGCAGGGAGTTGGAAACAAACAGGAGAACAGCAGGGAGTTGGAAACAAACAGGAGAACAGCAGGGAGTTGGAAACAAACAGGAGAACAGCAGGGAGTTGGAAACAAACAGGAGAACAGCAGGGAGTTGGAAACAAACAGGAGAACAGCAGGGAGTTGGAAACAAACAGGAGAACAGCAGGGAGTTGGAAACAAACAGGAGAACAGCAGGGAGTTGGAAACAAACAGGAGAACAGCAGGGAGTTGGAAACAAACAGGAGAACAGCAGGGAGTTGGAAACAAACAGGAGAACAGCAGGGAGTTGGAAACAAACAGGAGAACAGCAGGGAGTTGGAAACAAACAGGAGAACAGGCAGGGAGTTGGAAACAAACAGGAGAACAGCAGGGAGTTGGAAACAAACAGGAGAACAGCAGGGAGTTGGAAACAAACAGGAGAACAGCAGGGAGTTGGAAACAAACAGGAGAACAGCAGGGAGTTGGAAACAAACAGGAGAACAGCAGGGAGTTGGAAACAAACAGGAGAAGAGCAGGGAGTTGGAAACAAACAGGAGAACAGCAGGGAGTTGGAAACAAACAGGAGAACAGCAGGGAGTTGGAAACAAACAGGAGAACAGCAGGGAGTTGGAAACAAACAGGAGAACAGCAGGGAGTTGGAAACAAACAGGAGAACAGCAGGGAGTTGGAAACAAACAGGAGAACAGCAGGGAGTTGGAAACAAACAGGAGAACAGCAGGGAGTTGGAAACAAACAGGAGAACAGCAGGGAGTTGGAAACAAACAGGAGAACAGCAGGGAGTTGGAAACAAACAGGAGAACAGCAGGGAGTTGGAAACAAACAGGAGAACAGCAGGGAGTTGGAAACAAACAGGAGAACAGCAGGGAGTTGGAAACAAACAGGAGAACAGCAGGGAGTTGGAAACAAACAGGAGAACAGCAGGGAGTTGGAAACAAACAGGAGAACAGGCAGGGAGTTGGAAACAAACAGGAGAACAGCAGGGAGTTGGAAACAAACAGGAGAACAGCAGGGAGTTGGAAACAAACAGGAGAACAGCAGGGAGTTGGAAACAAACAGGAGAACAGCAGGGAGTTGGAAACAAACAGGAGAACAGCAGGGAGTTGGAAACAAACAGGAGAACAGGCAGGGAGTTGGAAACAAACAGGAGAACAGCAGGGAGTTGGAAACAAACAGGAGAACAGGCAGGGAGTTGGAAACAAACAGGAGAACAGCAGGGAGTTGGAAACAAACAGGAGAACAGCAGGGAGTTGGAAACAAACAGGAGAACAGCAGGGAGTTGGAAACAAACAGGAGAACAGCAGGGAGTTGGAAACAAACAGGAGAACAGCAGGGAGTTGGAAACAAACAGGAGAACAGCAGGGAGTTGGAAACAAACAGGAGAACAGCAGGGAGTTGGAAACAAACAGGAGAACAGCAGGGAGTTGGAAACAAACAGGAGAACAGCAGGGAGTTGGAAACAAACAGGAGAACAGCAGGGAGTTGGAAACAAACAGGAGAACAGCAGGGAGTTGGAAACAAACAGGAGAACAGGAGGGAGTTGGAAACAAACAGGAGAACAGCAGGGAGTTGGAAACAAACAGGAGAACAGCAGGGAGTTGGAAACAAACAGGAGAACAGCAGGGAGTTGGAAACAAACAGGAGAACAGGCAGGGAGTTGGAAACAAACAGGAGAACAGCAGGGAGTTGGAAACAAACAGGAGAACAGCAGGGAGTTGGAAACAAACAGGAGAACAGCAGGGAGTTGGAAACAAACAGGAGAACAGGAGGGAGTTGGAAACAAACAGGAGAACAGCAGGGAGTTGGAAACAAACAGGAGAACAGCAGGGAGTTGGAAACAAACAGGAGAACAGCAGGGAGTTGGAAACAAACAGGAGAACAGGCAGGGAGTTGGAAACAAACAGGTGAACAGCAGGGAGTTGGAAACAAACAGGAGAACAGCAGGGAGTTGGAAACAAACAGGAGAACAGGAGGGAGTTGGAAACAAACAGGAGAACAGGAGGGAGTTGGAAACAAACAGGAGAACAGGAGGGAGTTGGAAACAAACAGGAGAACAGCAGGGAGTTGGAAACAAACAGGAGAACAGCAGGGAGTTGGAAACAAACAGGAGAACAGCAGGGAGTTGGAAACAAACAGGAGAACAGCAGGGAGTTGGAAACAAACAGGAGAACAGCAGGGAGTTGGAAACAAACAGGAGAACAGCAGGGAGTTGGAAACAAACAGGAGAACAGCAGGGAGTTGGAAACAAACAGGAGAACAGGAGGGATTTGGAAACAAACAGGAGAACAGCAGGGAGTTGGAAACAAACAGGAGAACAGCAGGGAGTTGGAAACAAACAGGAGAACAGCAGGGAGTTGGAAACAAACAGGAGAACAGCAGGGAGTTGGAAACAAACAGGAGAACAGCAGGGAGTTGGAAACAAACAGGAGAACAGCAGGGAGTTGGAAACAAACAGGAGAACAGCAGGGAGTTGGAAACAAACAGGAGAACAGCAGGGAGTTGGAAACAAACAGGAGAACAGCAGGGAGTTGGAAACAAACAGGAGAACAGGGAGGGAGTTGGAAACAAACAGGAGAACAGGAGGGAGTTGGAAACAAACAGGAGAACAGCAGGGAGTTGGAAACAAACAGGAGAACAGCAGGGAGTTGGAAACAAACAGGAGAACAGCAGGGAGTTGGAAACAAACAGGAGAACAGCAGGGAGTTGGAAACAAACAGGAGAACAGCAGGGAGTTGGAAACAAACAGGAGAACAGCAGGGAGTTGGAAACAAACAGGAGAACAGCAGGGAGTTGGAAACAAACAGGAGAACAGCAGGGAGTTGGAAACAAACAGGAGAAGAGCAGGGAGTTGGAAACAAACAGGAGAAGAGCAGGGAGTTGGAAACAAACAGGAGAACAGGAGCGAGTTGGAAACAAACAGGAGAACAGCAGGGAGTTGGAAACAAACAGGAGAACAGCAGGGAGTTGGAAACAAACAGGAGAACAGCAGGGAGTTGGAAACAAACAGGAGAACAGCAGGGAGTTGGAAACAAACAGGAGAACAGCAGGGAGTTGGAAACAAACAGGAGAACAGCAGGGAGTTGGAAACAAACAGGAGAACAGCAGGGAGTTGGAAACAAACAGGAGAACAGCAGGGAGTTGGAAACAAACAGGAGAACAGCAGGGAGTTGGAAACAAACAGGAGAACAGCAGGGAGTTGGAAACAAACAGGAGAACAGCAGGGAGTTGGAAACAAACAGGAGAACAGCAGGGAGTTGGAAACAAACAGGAGAACAGCAGGGAGTTGGAAACAAACAGGAGAACAGCAGGGAGTTGGAAACAAACAGGAGAACAGCAGGGAGTTGGAAACAAACAGGAGAACAGCAGGGAGTTGGAAACAAACAGGAGAACAGCAGGGAGTTGGAAACAAACAGGAGAACAGCAGGGAGTTGGAAACAAACAGGAGAACAGCAGGGAGTTGGAAACAAACAGGAGAACAGCAGGGAGTTGGAAACAAACAGGAGAACAGCAGGGAGTTGGAAACAAACAGGAGAACAGCAGGGAGTTGGAAACAAACAGGAGAACAGCAGGGAGTTGGAAACAAACAGGAGAACAGCAGGGAGTTGGAAACAAACAGGAGAACAGCAGGGAGTTGGAAACAAACAGGAGAACAGCAGGGAGTTGGAAACAAACAGGAGAACAGCAGGGAGTTGGAAACAAACAGGAGAACAGCAGGGAGTTGGAAACAAACAGGAGAACAGCAGGGAGTTGGAAACAAACAGGAGAACAGGAGGGAGTTGGAAACAAACAGGAGAACAGCAGGGAGTTGGAAACAAACAGGAGAACAGCAGGGAGTTGGAAACAAACAGGAGAACAGCAGGGAGTTGGAAACAAACAGGAGAACAGCAGGGAGTTGGAAACAAACAGGAGAACAGCAGGGAGTTGGAAACAAACAGGAGAACAGCAGGGAGTTGGAAACAAACAGGAGAACAGCAGGGAGTTGGAAACAAACAGGAGAACAGGCAGGGAGTTGGAAACAAACAGGAGAACAGCAGGGAGTTGGAAACAAACAGGAGAACAGCAGGGAGTTGGAAACAAACAGGAGAACAGCAGGGAGTTGGAAACAAACAGGAGAACAGCAGGGAGTTGGAAACAAACAGGAGAACAGGCAGGGAGTTGGAAACAAACAGGAGAACAGCAGGGAGTTGGAAACAAACAGGAGAACAGCAGGGAGTTGGAAACAAACAGGAGAACAGCAGGGAGTTGGAAACAAACAGGAGAACAGCAGGGAGTTGGAAACAAACAGGAGAACAGCAGGGAGTTGGAAACAAACAGGAGAACAGCAGGGAGTTGGAAACAAACAGGAGAACAGCAGGGAGTTGGAAACAAACAGGAGAACAGCAGGGAGTTGGAAACAAACAGGAGAACAGCAGGGAGTTGGAAACAAACAGGAGAACAGCAGGGAGTTGGAAACAAACAGGAGAACAGCAGGGAGTTGGAAACAAACAGGAGAACAGCAGGGAGTTGGAAACAAACAGGAGAACAGCAGGGAGTTGGAAACAAACAGGAGAACAGCAGGGAGTTGGAAACAAACAGGAGAACAGCAGGGAGTTGGAAACAAACAGGAGAACAGCAGGGAGTTGGAAACAAACAGGAGAACAGAGGGAGTTGGAAACAAACAGGAGAACAGCAGGGAGTTGGAAACAAACAGGAGAACAGGAGGGAGTTGGAAACAGACAGGAGAACAGGCAGGGAGTTGGAAACAAACAGGAGAACAGCAGGGAGTTGGAAACAAACAGGAGAAGAGCAGGGAGTTGGAAACAAACAGGAGAACAGCAGGGAGTTGGAAACAAACAGGAGAACAGCAGGGAGTTGGAAACAAACAGGAGAACAGCAGGGAGTTGGAAACAAACAGGAGAACAGGAGGGAGTTGGAAACAAACAGGAGAACAGCAGGGAGTTGGAAACAAACAGGAGAACAGGAGGGAGTTGGAAACAAACAGGAGAACAGCAGGGAGTTGGAAACAAACAGGAGAACAGGAGGGAGTTGGAAACAAACAGGAGAACAGAGGGAGTTGGAAACAAACAGGAGAACAGGCAGGGAGTTGGAAACAAACAGGAGAACAGGCAGGGAGTTGGAAACAAACAGGAGAACAGCAGGGAGTTGGAAACAAACAGGAGAACAGCAGGGAGTTGGAAACAAACAGGAGAACAGCAGGGAGTTGGAAACAAACAGGAGAACAGCAGGGAGTTGGAAACAAACAGGAGAACAGCAGGGAGTTGGAAACAAACAGGAGAACAGCAGGGAGTTGGAAACAAACAGGAGAACAGGCAGGGAGTTGGAAACAAACAGGAGAACAGCAGGGAGTTGGAAACAAACAGGAGAACAGCAGGGAGTTGGAAACAAACAGGAGAACAGCAGGGAGTTGGAAACAAACAGGAGAACAGCAGGGAGTTGGAAACAAACAGGAGAACAGCAGGGAGTTGGAAACAAACAGGAGAACAGCAGGGAGTTGGAAACAAACAGGAGAACAGCAGGGAGTTGGAAACAAACAGGAGAACAGCAGGGAGTTGGAAACAAACAGGAGAACAGCAGGGAGTTGGAAACAAACAGGAGAACAGCAGGGAGTTGGAAACAAACAGGAGAACAGCAGGGAGTTGGAAACAAACAGGAGAACAGCAGGGAGTTGGAAACAAACAGGAGAACAGCAGGGAGTTGGAAACAAACAGGAGAACAGGCAGGGAGTTGGAAACAAACAGGAGAACAGCAGGGAGTTGGAAACAAACAGGAGAACAGCAGGGAGTTGGAAACAAACAGGAGAACAGCAGGGAGTTGGAAACAAACAGGAGAACAGCAGGGAGTTGGAAACAAACAGGAGAACAGCAGGGAGTTGGAAACAAACAGGAGAACAGCAGGGAGTTGGAAACAAACAGGAGAACAGCAGGGAGTTGGAAACAAACAGGAGAACAGCAGGGAGTTGGAAACAAACAGGAGAACAGCAGGGAGTTGGAAACAAACAGGAGAACAGCAGGGAGTTGGAAACAAACAGGAGAACAGCAGGGAGTTGGAAACAGACAGGAGAACAGCAGGGAGTTGGAAACAAACAGGAGAAGAGCAGGGAGTTGGAAACAAACAGGAGAAGAGCAGGGAGTTGGAAACAAACAGCAGAACCGACGGGAGTGGAAATCAGAAGAACAGGTAGGAGTTGGAAACAGCAGACCAGGAGGGAGCTGGAAAGAAGAGAACAGGCGGGAGTTGAAAATGGAGGAAGAGGGGGAGCTGGAAAATGGAGAACGAGCAGGAGTTGGAAACTGCAGAACTGGCGGAAGTTGGAAACAGGTGAGTAGCAGAGAGTTGGAAACAGGGGAACAGGATGGAGTTGGAAACAAACAGGAGAACAGGAGGGAGTTGGAAACAAACAGGAGAACAGCAGGGAGTTGGAAACAAACAGGAGAACAGCAGGGAGTTGGAAACAAACAGGAGAACAGCAGGGAGTTGGAAACAAACAGGAGAACAGCAGGAGTTGGAAACAAACAGGAGAACAGGCAGAGAGTTGGAAACAAACAGGAGAACAGGCAGGGAGTTGGAAACAAACAGGAGAACAGAGGGAGTTGGAAACAAACAGGAGAACAGCAGGGAGTTGGAAACAAACAGGAGAACAGCAGGGGAGTTGGAAACAAACAGAGAGCAGCAGGGAGTTGGAAACAAACAGGAGAACAGCAGGGAGTTGGAAACAAACAGGAGAACAGCAGGGAGTTGGAAACAAACAGGAGAACAGGAGGGAGTTGGAAACAAACAGGAGAACAGCAGGGAGTTGGAAACAAACAGGAGAACAGCAGGGAGTTGGAAACAAACAGGAGAACAGGAGGGAGTTGGAAACAAACAGGAGAACAGCAGGGAGTTGGAAACAAACAGGAGAAAGCAGGGAGTTGGAAACAAACAGGAGAACAGCAGGGAGTTGGAAACAAACAGGAGAACAGCAGGGAGTTGGAAACAAACAGGAGAACAGCAGGGAGTTGGAAACAAACAGGAGAACAAGAGGGAGTTGGAAACAAACAGGAGAACAGCAGGGAGTTGGAAACAAACAGGAGAACAGGAGGGAGTTGGAAACAAACAGGAGAAGAGCAGGGAGTTGGAAACAAACAGGAGAACAGCAGGGAGTTGGAAACAAACAGGAGAAGAGCAGGGAGTTGGAAACAAACAGGAGAACAGCAGGGAGTTGGAAACAAACAGGAGAACAGCAGGGAGTTGGAAACAAACAGGAGAACAGCAGGGAGTTGGAAACAAACAGGAGAACAGCAGGGAGTTGGAAACAAACAGGAGAACAGCAGGGAGTTGGAAACAAACAGGAGAACAGCAGGGAGTTGGAAACAAACAGGAGAACAGCAGGGAGTTGGAAACAAACAGGAGAACAGCAGGGAGTTGGAAACAAACAGGAGAACAGCAGGGAGTTGGAAACAAACAGGAGAACAGCAGGGAGTTGGAAACAAACAGGAGAACAGCAGGGAGTTGGAAACAAACAGGAGAACAGCAGGGAGTTGGAAACAAACAGGAGAACAGCAGGGAGTTGGAAACAAACAGGAGAACAGCAGGGAGTTGGAAACAAACAGGAGAACAGCAGGGAGTTGGAAACAAACAGGAGAACAGCAGGGAGTTGGAAACAAACAGGAGAAGAGCAGGGAGTTGGAAACAAACAGGAGAACAGCAGGGAGTTGGAAACAAACAGGAGAACAGGAGGGAGTTGGAAACAAACAGGAGAACAGCAGGGAGTTGGAAACAAACAGGAAAACCGGCGGGAGTTGGAAACAAACAGGAGAACAGCAGGGAGTTGGAAACAAACAGGAGAACAGCAGGGAGTTGGAAACAAACAGGAGAAGAGCAGGGAGTTGGAAACAAACAGGAGAAAAGCAGGGAGTTGGAAACAAACAGGAGAACAGCAGGGAGTTGGAAACAAACAGGAGAACAGCAGGGAGTTGGAAACAAACAGGAGAACAGCAGGGAGTTGGAAACAAACAGGAGAACAGCAGGGAGTTGGAAACAAACAGGAGAACAGCAGGGAGTTGGAAACAAACAGGAGAACAGCAGGGAGTTGGAAACAAACAGGAGAACAGCAGGGAGTTGGAAACAAACAGGAGAACAGCAGGGAGTTGGAAACAAACAGGAGAACAGCAGGGAGTTGGAAACAAACAGGAGAACAGCAGGGAGTTGGAAACAAACAGGAGAACAGCAGGGAGTTGGAAACAAACAGGAGAACAGCAGGGAGTTGGAAACAAACAGGAGAACAGCAGGGAGTTGGAAACAAACAGGAGAACAGCAGGGAGTTGGAAACAAACAGGAGAACAGCAGGGAGTTGGAAACAAACAGGAGAACAGCAGGGAGTTGGAAACAAACAGGAGAACAGCAGGGAGTTGGAAACAAACAGGAGAACAGCAGGGAGTTGGAAACAAACAGGAGAACAGCAGGGAGTTGGAAACAAACAGGAGAACAGCAGGGAGTTGGAAACAAACAGGAGAACAGCAGGGAGTTGGAAACAAACAGGAGAACAGCAGGGAGTTGGAAACAAACAGGAGAACAGCAGGGAGTTGGAAACAAACAGGAGAACAGCAGGGAGTTGGAAACAAACAGGAGAACAGCAGGGAGTTGGAAACAAACAGGAGAACAGCAGGGAGTTGGAAACAAACAGGAGAACAGCAGGGAGTTGGAAACAAACAGGAGAACAGCAGGGAGTTGGAAACAAACAGGAGAACAGCAGGGAGTTGGAAACAAACAGGAGAACAGCAGGGAGTTGGAAACAAACAGGAGAACAGCAGGGAGTTGGAAACAAACAGGAGAACAGCAGGGAGTTGGAAACAAACAGGAGAACAGCAGGGAGTTGGAAACAAACAGGAGAACAGCAGGGAGTTGGAAACAAACAGGAGAACAGGCAGGGAGTTGGAAACAAACAGGAGAACAGCAGGGAGTTGGAAACAAACAGGAGAACAGCAGGGAGTTGGAAACAAACAGGAGAACAGGAGGGAGTTGGAAACAAACAGGAGAACAGCAGGGAGTTGGAAACAAACAGGAGAACAGCAGGGAGTTGGAAACAAACAGGAGAACAGCAGGGAGTTGGAAACAAACAGGAGAACAGCAGGGAGTTGGAAACAAACAGGAGAACAGCAGGGAGTTGGAAACAAACAGGAGAACAGCAGGGAGTTGGAAACAAACAGGAGAACAGCAGGGAGTTGGAAACAAACAGGAGAACAGCAGGGAGTTGGAAACAAACAGGAGAACAGGCAGGGAGTTGGAAACAAACAGGAGAACAGCAGGGAGTTGGAAACAAACAGGAGAACAGCAGGGAGTTGGAAACAAACAGGAGAACAGCAGGGAGTTGGAAACAAACAGGAGAACAGCAGGGAGTTGGAAACAAACAGGAGAACAGCAGGGAGTTGGAAACAAACAGGAGAACAGCAGGGAGTTGGAAACAAACAGGAGAACAGGAGGGAGTTGGAAACAAACAGGAGAACAGCAGGGAGTTGGAAACAAACAGGAGAACAGGCAGGGAGTTGGAAACAAACAGGAGAACAGCAGGGAGTTGGAAACAAACAGGAGAACAGCAGGGAGTTGGAAACAAACAGGAGAACAGCAGGGAGTTGGAAACAAACAGGAGAACAGCAGGGAGTTGGAAACAAACAGGAGAACAGCAGGGAGTTGGAAACAAACAGGAGAACAGGAGGGAGTTGGAAACAAACAGGAGAACAGCAGGGAGTTGGAAACAAACAGGAGAACAGCAGGGAGTTGGAAACAAACAGGAGAACAGCAGGGAGTTGGAAACAAACAGGAGAACAGCAGGGAGTTGGAAACAAACAGGAGAACAGCAGGGAGTTGGAAACAAACAGGAGAACAGCAGGGAGTTGGAAACAAACAGGAGAACAGGAGGGAGTTGGAAACAAACAGGAGAACAGCAGGGAGTTGGAAACAAACAGGAGAACAGCAGGGAGTTGGAAACAAACAGGAGAACAGGCAGGGAGTTGGAAACAAACAGGAGAACAGCAGGGAGTTGGAAACAAACAGGAGAACAGCAGGGAGTTGGAAACAAACAGGAGAACAGCAGGGAGTTGGAAACAAACAGGAGAACAGGCAGGGAGTTGGAAACAAACAGGAGAACAGCAGGGAGTTGGAAACAAACAGGAGAACAGCAGGGAGTTGGAAACAAACAGGAGAACAGCAGGGAGTTGGAAACAAACAGGAGAACAGCAGGGAGTTGGAAACAAACAGGAGAACAGCAGGGAGTTGGAAACAAACAGGAGAACAGGCAGGGAGTTGGAAACAAACAGGAGAACAGCAGGGAGTTGGAAACAAACAGGAGAACAGCAGGGAGTTGGAAACAAACAGGAGAACAGCAGGGAGTTGGAAACAAACAGGAGAACAGCAGGGAGTTGGAAACAAACAGGAGAACAGCAGGGAGTTGGAAACAAACAGGAGAACAGCAGGGAGTTGGAAACAAACAGGAGAACAGGCAGGGAGTTGGAAACAAACAGGAGAACAGCAGGGAGTTGGAAACAAACAGGAGAACAGCAGGGAGTTGGAAACAAACAGGAGAACAGCAGGGAGTTGGAAACAAACAGGAGAACAGCAGGGAGTTGGAAACAAACAGGAGAACAGCAGGGAGTTGGAAACAAACAGGAGAACAGGAGGGAGTTGGAAACAAACAGGAGAACAGCAGGGAGTTGGAAACAAACAGGAGAACAGCAGGGAGTTGGAAACAAACAGGAGAACAGCAGGGAGTTGGAAACAAACAGGAGAACAGCAGGGAGTTGGAAACAAACAGGAGAACAGCAGGGAGTTGGAAACAAACAGGAGAACAGGAGGGAGTTGGAAACAAACAGGAGAACAGCAGGGAGTTGGAAACAAACAGGAGAACAGCAGGGAGTTGGAAACAAACAGGAGAACAGCAGGGAGTTGGAAACAAACAGGAGAACAGCAGGGAGTTGGAAACAAACAGGAGAACAGCAGGGAGTTGGAAACAAACAGGAGAACAGCAGGGAGTTGGAAACAAACAGGAGAACAGCAGGGAGTTGGAAACAAACAGGAAAACAGGAGGGAGTTGGAAACAAACAGGAGAACAGCAGGAAGTTGGAAACAAACATGAGAACAGGCGGGAGTTGGAAACAAACAGGAGAACAGGAGGGAGTTGGAAACAAACAGGAGAACAGCAGGGAGTTGGAAACAAACAACAGAACAGGTGGGATTTGGAAACAAACAGGAGAACAGGCAGGGAGTTGGAAACAAACAGGAGAACAGCAGGGAGTTGGAAACAAACAGGAGAACAGCAGGGAGTTGGAAACAAACAGGAGAACAGCAGGGAGTTGGAAACAAACAGGAGAACAGCAGGGAGTTGGAAACAAACAGGAGAACAGCAGGGAGTTGGAAACAAACAGGAGAACAGCAGGGAGTTGGAAACAAACAGGAGAACAGCAGGGAGTTGGAAACAAACAGGAGAACAGCAGGGAGTTGGAAACAAACAGGAGAACAGCAGGGAGTTGGAAACAAACAGGAGAACAGCAGGGAGTTGGAAACAAACAGGAGAACAGCAGGGAGTTGGAAACAAACAGGAGAACAGCAGGGAGTTGGAAACAAACAGGAGAACAGCAGGGAGTTGGAAACAAACAGGAGAACAGCAGGGAGTTGGAAACAAACAGGAGAACAGCAGGGAGTTGGAAACAAACAGGAGAACAGCAGGGAGTTGGAAACAAACAGGAGAACAGCAGGGAGTTGGAAACAAACAGGAGAACAGCAGGGAGTTGGAAACAAACAGGAGAACAGCAGGGAGTTGGAAACAAACAGGAGAACAGCAGGGAGTTGGAAACAAACAGGAGAACAGCAGGGAGTTGGAAACAAACAGGAGAACAGGCAGGGAGTTGGAAACAAACAGGAGAACAGCAGGGAGTTGGAAACAAACAGGAGAACAGCAGGGAGTTGGAAACAAACAGGAGAACAGGCAGGGAGTTGGAAACAAACAGGAGAACAGCAGGGAGTTGGAAACAAACAGGAGAACAGCAGGGAGTTGGAAACAAACAGGAGAACAGCAGGGAGTTGGAAACAAACAGGAGAACAGCAGGGAGTTGGAAACAAACAGGAGAACAGCAGGGAGTTGGAAACAAACAGGAGAACAGCAGGGAGTTGGAAACAAACAGGAGAACAGCAGGGAGTTGGAAACAAACAGGAGAACAGCAGGGAGTTGGAAACAAACAGGAGAACAGCAGGGAGTTGGAAACAAACAGGAGAACAGCAGGGAGTTGGAAACAAACAGGAGAACAGGCAGGGAGTTGGAAACAAACAGGAGAACAGGCAGGGAGTTGGAAACAAACAGGAGAACAGCAGGGAGTTGGAAACAAACAGGAGAACAGGCAGGGAGTTGGAAACAAACAGGAGAACAGGAGGGAGTTGGAAACAAACAGGAGAACAGAGGGAGTTGGAAACAAACAGGAGAACAGCAGGGAGTTGGAAACAAACAGGAGAACAGGCAGGGAGTTGGAAACAAACAGGAGAACAGCAGGGAGTTGGAAACAAACAGGAGAACAGCAGGGAGTTGGAAACAAACAGGAGAACAGAGGGAGTTGGAAACAAACAGGAGAACAGCAGGGAGTTGGAAACAAACAGGAGAACAGCAGGGAGTTGGAAACAAACAGGAGAACAGCAGGGAGTTGGAAACAAACAGGAGAACAGCAGGGAGTTGGAAACAAACAGGAGAACAGCAGGGAGTTGGAAACAAACAGGAGAACAGCAGGGAGTTGGAAACAAACAGGAGAACAGCAGGGAGTTGGAAACAAACAGGAGAACAGCAGGGAGTTGGAAACAAACAGGAGAACAGCAGGGAGTTGGAAACAAACAGGAGAACAGCAGGGAGTTGGAAACAAACAGGAGAACAGCAGGGAGTTGGAAACAAACAGGAGAACAGCAGGGAGTTGGAAACAAACAGGAGAACAGCAGGGAGTTGGAAACAAACAGGAGAACAGCAGGGAGTTGGAAACAAACAGGAGAACAGCAGGGAGTTGGAAACAAACAGGAGAACAGCAGGGAGTTGGAAACAAACAGGAGAACAGCAGGGAGTTGGAAACAAACAGGAGAACAGGCAGGGAGTTGGAAACAAACAGGAGAACAGCAGGGAGTTGGAAACAAACAGGAGAACAGCAGGGAGTTGGAAACAAACAGGAGAACAGCAGGGAGTTGGAAACAAACAGGAGAACAGCAGGGAGTTGGAAACAAACAGGAGAACAGGCAGGGAGTTGGAAACAAACAGGAGAACAGCAGGGAGTTGGAAACAAACAGGAGAACAGCAGGGAATTGGAAACAAACAGGAGAACAGCAGGGAGTTGGAAACAAACAGGAGAACAGCAGGGAGTTGGAAACAAACAGGAGAACAGCAGGGAGTTGGAAACAAACAGGAGAACAGGAGGGAGTTGGAAACAAACAGGAGAACAGGAGGGAGTTGGAAACAAACAGGAGAACAGCAGGGAGTTGGAAACAAACAGGAGAACAGCAGGGAGTTGGAAACAAACAGGAGAACAGCAGGGAGTTGGAAACAAACAGGAGAACAGCAGGGAGTTGGAAACAAACAGGAGAACAGCAGGGAGTTGGAAACAAACAGGAGAACAGGCAGGGAGTTGGAAACAAACAGGAGAACAGGAGGGAGTTGGAAACAAACAGGAGAACAGCAGGGAGTTGGAAACAAACAGGAGAACAGCAGGGAGTTGGAAACAAACAGGAGAACAGCAGGGAGTTGGAAACAAACAGGAGAACAGCAGGGAGTTGGAAACAAACAGGAGAACAGGCAGGGAGTTGGAAACAAACAGGAGAACAGAGGGAGTTGGAAACAAACAGGAGAACAGCAGGGAGTTGGAAACAAACAGGAGAACAGGAGGGAGTTGGAAACAAACAGGAGAACAGGAGGGAGTTGGAAACAAACAGGAGAACAGCAGGGAGTTGGAAACAAACAGGAGAACAGGCAGGGAGTTGGAAACAAACAGGAGAACAGGAGGGAGTTGGAAACAAACAGGAGAACAGGAGGGAGTTGGAAACAAACAGGAGAACATAGGGAGTTGGAAACAAACAGGAGAACAGCAGGGATTTGGAAACAAACAGGAGAACAGCAGGGAGTTGGAAACAAACAGGAGAACAGCAGGGAGTTGGAAACAAACAGGAGAACAGCAGGGAGTTGGAAACAAACAGGAGAACAGGAGGGAGTTGGAAACAAACAGGAGAAGAGCAGGGAGTTGGAAACAAACAGGAGAAAGCAGGGAGTTGGAAACAAACAGGAGAACAGGCAGGGAGTTGGAAACAAACAGGAGAACAGCAGGGAGTTGGAAACAAACAGGAGAACAGCAGGGAGTTGGAAACAAACAGGAGAACAGCAGGGAGTTGGAAACAAACAGGAGAACAGAGGGAGTTGGAAACAAACAGGAGAACAGCAGGGAGTTGGAAACAAACAGGAGAACAGCAGGAGTTGGAAACAAACAGGAGAACAGGCAGGGAGTTGGAAACAAACAGGAGAACAGCAGGGAGTTGGAAACAAACAGGAGAACAGCAGGGAGTTGGAAACAAACAGGAGAACAGCAGGGAGTTGGAAACAAACAGGAGAACAGCAGGGAGTTGGAAACAAACAGGAGAACAGCAGGGAGTTGGAAACAAACAGGAGAACAGCAGGGAGTTGGAAACAAACAGGAGAACAGCAGGGAGTTGGAAACAAACAGGAGAACAGCAGGGAGTTGGAAACAAACAGGAGAACAGCAGGGAGTTGGAAACAAACAGGAGAACAGCAGGGAGTTGGAAACAAACAGGAGAACAGCAGGGAGTTGGAAACAAACAGGAGAACAGCAGGGAGTTGGAAACAAACAGGAGAACAGCAGGGAGTTGGAAACAAACAGGAGAACAGCAGGGAGTTGGAAACAAACAGGAGAACAGCAGGGAGTTGGAAACAAACAGGAGAACAGCAGGGAGTTGGAAACAAACAGGAGAACAGCAGGGAGTTGGAAACAAACAGGAGAACAGCAGGGAGTTGGAAACAAACAGGAGAACAGCAGGGAGTTGGAAACAAACAGGAGAACAGCAGGGAGTTGGAAACAAACAGGAGAACAGCAGGGAGTTGGAAACAAACAGGAGAACAGCAGGGAGTTGGAAACAAACAGGAGAACAGCAGGGAGTTGGAAACAAACAGGAGAACAGCAGGGAGTTGGAAACAAACAGGAGAACAGCAGGGAGTTGGAAACAAACAGGAGAACAGCAGGGAGTTGGAAACAAACAGGAGAACAGCAGGGAGTTGGAAACAAACAGGAGAACAGCAGGGAGTTGGAAACAAACAGGAGAACAGCAGGGAGTTGGAAACAAACAGGAGAACAGCAGGGAGTTGGAAACAAACAGGAGAACAGCAGGGAGTTGGAAACAAACAGGAGAACAGCAGGGAGTTGGAAACAAACAGGAGAACAGCAGGGAGTTGGAAACAAACAGGAGAACAGCAGGGAGTTGGAAACAAACAGGAGAACAGCAGGGAGTTGGAAACAAACAGGAGAACAGCAGGGAGTTGGAAACAAACAGGAGAACAGCAGGGAGTTGGAAACAAACAGGAGAACAGCAGGGAGTTGGAAACAAACAGGAGAACAGCAGGGAGTTGGAAACAAACAGGAGAACAGCAGGGAGTTGGAAACAAACAGGAGAACAGCAGGGAGTTGGAAACAAACAGGAGAACAGCAGGGAGTTGGAAACAAACAGGAGAACAGCAGGGAGTTGGAAACAAACAGGAGAACAGCAGGGAGTTGGAAACAAACAGGAGAACAGCAGGGAGTTGGAAACAAACAGGAGAACAGCAGGGAGTTGGAAACAAACAGGAGAACAGCAGGGAGTTGGAAACAAACAGGAGAACAGCAGGGAGTTGGAAACAAACAGGAGAACAGCAGGGAGTTGGAAACAAACAGGAGAACAGCAGGGAGTTGGAAAAAAAGGAGAACAGCAGGGAGTTGGAAACAGAGAACAGGGGAGTTGGAAACAAACAGGAGAACAGCAGGGAGTTGGAAACAGAACAGGGAGTTGGAAACAGGAGAACAGCAGGGAGTTGGAAACAAACAGGAGAACAGCAGGGAGTTGGAAACAAACAGGAGAACAGCAGGGAGTTGGAAACAAACAGGAGAACAGCAGGGAGTTGGAAACAAACAGGAGAACAGCAGGGAGTTGGAAACAAACAGGAGAACAGCAGGGAGTTGGAAACAAACAGGAGAACAGCAGGGAGTTGGAAACAAACAGGAGAACAGCAGGGAGTTGGAAACAAACAGGAGAACAGCAGGGAGTTGGAAACAAACAGGAGAACAGCAGGGAGTTGGAAACAAACAGGAGAACAGCAGGGAGTTGGAAACAAACAGGAGAACAGCAGGGAGTTGGAAACAAACAGGAGAACAGCAGGGAGTTGGAAACAAACAGGAGAACAGCAGGGAGTTGGAAACAAACAGGAGAACAGCAGGGAGTTGGAAACAAACAGGAGAACAGCAGGGAGTTGGAAACAAACAGGAGAACAGCAGGGAGTTGGAAACAAACAGGAGAACAGCAGGGAGTTGGAAACAAACAGGAGAACAGCAGGGAGTTGGAAACAAACAGGAGAACAGCAGGGAGTTGGAAACAAACAGGAGAACAGCAGGGAGTTGGAAACAAACAGGAGAACAGCAGGGAGTTGGAAACAAACAGGAGAACAGCAGGGAGTTGGAAACAAACAGGAGAACAGCAGGGAGTTGGAAACAAACAGGAGAACAGCAGGGAGTTGGAAACAAACAGGAGAACAGCAGGGAGTTGGAAACAAACAGGAGAACAGCAGGGAGTTGGAAACAAACAGGAGAACAGCAGGGAGTTGGAAACAAACAGGAGAACAGCAGGGAGTTGGAAACAAACAGGAGAACAGCAGGGAGTTGGAAACAAACAGGAGAACAGCAGGGAGTTGGAAACAAACAGGAGAACAGCAGGGAGTTGGAAACAAACAGGAGAACAGCAGGGAGTTGGAAACAAACAGGAGAACAGCAGGGAGTTGGAAACAAACAGGAGAACAGCAGGGAGTTGGAAACAAACAGGAGAACAGCAGGGAGTTGGAAACAAACAGGAGAACAGCAGGGAGTTGGAAACAAACAGGAGAACAGCAGGGAGTTGGAAACAAACAGGAGAACAGCAGGGAGTTGGAAACAAACAGGAGAACAGCAGGGAGTTGGAAACAAACAGGAGAACAGCAGGGAGTTGGAAACAAACAGGAGAACAGCAGGGAGTTGGAAACAAACAGGAGAACAGCAGGGAGTTGGAAACAAACAGGAGAACAGCAGGGAGTTGGAAACAAACAGGAGAACAGCAGGGAGTTGGAAACAAACAGGAGAACAGCAGGGAGTTGGAAACAAACAGGAGAACAGCAGGGAGTTGGAAACAAACAGGAGAACAGCAGGGAGTTGGAAACAAACAGGAGAACAGCAGGGAGTTGGAAACAAACAGGAGAACAGCAGGGAGTTGGAAACAAACAGGAGAACAGCAGGGAGTTGGAAACAAACAGGAGAACAGCAGGGAGTTGGAAACAAACAGGAGAACAGCAGGGAGTTGGAAACAAACAGGAGAACAGCAGGGAGTTGGAAACAAACAGGAGAACAGCAGGGAGTTGGAAACAAACAGGAGAACAGCAGGGAGTTGGAAACAAACAGGAGAACAGCAGGGAGTTGGAAACAAACAGGAGAACAGCAGGGAGTTGGAAACAAACAGGAGAACAGCAGGGAGTTGGAAACAAACAGGAGAACAGCAGGGAGTTGGAAACAAACAGGAGAACAGCAGGGAGTTGGAAACAAACAGGAGAACAGCAGGGAGTTGGAAACAAACAGGAGAACAGCAGGGAGTTGGAAACAAACAGGAGAACAGCAGGGAGTTGGAAACAAACAGGAGAACAGCAGGGAGTTGGAAACAAACAGGAGAACAGCAGGGAGTTGGAAACAAACAGGAGAACAGCAGGGAGTTGGAAACAAACAGGAGAACAGCAGGGAGTTGGAAACAAACAGGAGAACAGCAGGGAGTTGGAAACAAACAGGAGAACAGCAGGGAGTTGGAAACAAACAGGAGAACAGCAGGGAGTTGGAAACAAACAGGAGAACAGCAGGGAGTTGGAAACAAACAGGAGAACAGCAGGGAGTTGGAAACAAACAGGAGAACAGCAGGGAGTTGGAAACAAACAGGAGAACAGCAGGGAGTTGGAAACAAACAGGAGAACAGCAGGGAGTTGGAAACAAACAGGAGAACAGCAGGGAGTTGGAAACAAACAGGAGAACAGCAGGGAGTTGGAAACAAACAGGAGAACAGCAGGGAGTTGGAAACAAACAGGAGAACAGCAGGGAGTTGGAAACAAACAGGAGAACAGCAGGGAGTTGGAAACAAACAGGAGAACAGCAGGGAGTTGGAAACAAACAGGAGAACAGCAGGGAGTTGGAAACAAACAGGAGAACAGCAGGGAGTTGGAAACAAACAGGAGAACAGCAGGGAGTTGGAAACAAACAGGAGAACAGCAGGGAGTTGGAAACAAACAGGAGAACAGCAGGGAGTTGGAAACAAACAGGAGAACAGCAGGGAGTTGGAAACAAACAGGAGAACAGCAGGGAGTTGGAAACAAACAGGAGAACAGCAGGGAGTTGGAAACAAACAGGAGAACAGCAGGGAGTTGGAAACAAACAGGAGAACAGCAGGGAGTTGGAAACAAACAGGAGAACAGCAGGGAGTTGGAAACAAACAGGAGAACAGCAGGGAGTTGGAAACAAACAGGAGAACAGCAGGGAGTTGGAAACAAACAGGAGAACAGCAGGGAGTTGGAAACAAACAGGAGAACAGCAGGGAGTTGGAAACAAACAGGAGAACAGCAGGGAGTTGGAAACAAACAGGAGAACAGCAGGGAGTTGGAAACAAACAGGAGAACAGCAGGGAGTTGGAAACAAACAGGAGAACAGCAGGGAGTTGGAAACAAACAGGAGAACAGCAGGGAGTTGGAAACAAACAGGAGAACAGCAGGGAGTTGGAAACAAACAGGAGAACAGCAGGGAGTTGGAAACAAACAGGAGAACAGCAGGGAGTTGGAAACAAACAGGAGAACAGCAGGGAGTTGGAAACAAACAGGAGAACAGCAGGGAGTTGGAAACAAACAGGAGAACAGCAGGGAGTTGGAAACAAACAGGAGAACAGCAGGGAGTTGGAAACAAACAGGAGAACAGCAGGGAGTTGGAAACAAACAGGAGAACAGCAGGGAGTTGGAAACAAACAGGAGAACAGCAGGGAGTTGGAAACAAACAGGAGAACAGCAGGGAGTTGGAAACAAACAGGAGAACAGCAGGGAGTTGGAAACAAACAGGAGAACAGCAGGGAGTTGGAAACAAACAGGAGAACAGCAGGGAGTTGGAAACAAACAGGAGAACAGCAGGGAGTTGGAAACAAACAGGAGAACAGCAGGGAGTTGGAAACAAACAGGAGAACAGCAGGGAGTTGGAAACAAACAGGAGAACAGCAGGGAGTTGGAAACAAACAGGAGAACAGCAGGGAGTTGGAAACAAACAGGAGAACAGCAGGGAGTTGGAAACAAACAGGAGAACAGCAGGGAGTTGGAAACAAACAGGAGAACAGCAGGGAGTTGGAAACAAACAGGAGAACAGCAGGGAGTTGGAAACAAACAGGAGAACAGCAGGGAGTTGGAAACAAACAGGAGAACAGCAGGGAGTTGGAAACAAACAGGAGAACAGCAGGGAGTTGGAAACAAACAGGAGAACAGCAGGGAGTTGGAAACAAACAGGAGAACAGCAGGGAGTTGGAAACAAACAGGAGAACAGCAGGGAGTTGGAAACAAACAGGAGAACAGCAGGGAGTTGGAAACAAACAGGAGAACAGCAGGGAGTTGGAAACAAACAGGAGAACAGCAGGGAGTTGGAAACAAACAGGAGAACAGCAGGGAGTTGGAAACAAACAGGAGAACAGCAGGGAGTTGGAAACAAACAGGAGAACAGCAGGGAGTTGGAAACAAACAGGAGAACAGCAGGGAGTTGGAAACAAACAGGAGAACAGCAGGGAGTTGGAAACAAACAGGAGAACAGCAGGGAGTTGGAAACAAACAGGAGAACAGCAGGGAGTTGGAAACAAACAGGAGAACAGCAGGGAGTTGGAAACAAACAGGAGAACAGCAGGGAGTTGGAAACAAACAGGAGAACAGCAGGGAGTTGGAAACAAACAGGAGAACAGCAGGGAGTTGGAAACAAACAGGAGAACAGCAGGGAGTTGGAAACAAACAGGAGAACAGCAGGGAGTTGGAAACAAACAGGAGAACAGCAGGGAGTTGGAAACAAACAGGAGAACAGCAGGGAGTTGGAAACAAACAGGAGAACAGCAGGGAGTTGGAAACAAACAGGAGAACAGCAGGGAGTTGGAAACAAACAGGAGAACAGCAGGGAGTTGGAAACAAACAGGAGAACAGCAGGGAGTTGGAAACAAACAGGAGAACAGCAGGGAGTTGGAAACAAACAGGAGAACAGCAGGGAGTTGGAAACAAACAGGAGAACAGCAGGGAGTTGGAAACAAACAGGAGAACAGCAGGGAGTTGGAAACAAACAGGAGAACAGCAGGGAGTTGGAAACAAACAGGAGAACAGCAGGGAGTTGGAAACAAACAGGAGAACAGCAGGGAGTTGGAAACAAACAGGAGAACAGCAGGGAGTTGGAAACAAACAGGAGAACAGCAGGGAGTTGGAAACAAACAGGAGAACAGCAGGGAGTTGGAAACAAACAGGAGAACAGCAGGGAGTTGGAAACAAACAGGAGAACAGCAGGGAGTTGGAAACAAACAGGAGAACAGCAGGGAGTTGGAAACAAACAGGAGAACAGCAGGGAGTTGGAAACAAACAGGAGAACAGCAGGGAGTTGGAAACAAACAGGAGAACAGCAGGGAGTTGGAAACAAACAGGAGAACAGCAGGGAGTTGGAAACAAACAGGAGAACAGCAGGGAGTTGGAAACAAACAGGAGAACAGCAGGGAGTTGGAAACAAACAGGAGAACAGCAGGGAGTTGGAAACAAACAGGAGAACAGCAGGGAGTTGGAAACAAACAGGAGAACAGCAGGGAGTTGGAAACAAACAGGAGAACAGCAGGGAGTTGGAAACAAACAGGAGAACAGCAGGGAGTTGGAAACAAACAGGAGAACAGCAGGGAGTTGGAAACAAACAGGAGAACAGCAGGGAGTTGGAAACAAACAGGAGAACAGCAGGGAGTTGGAAACAAACAGGAGAACAGCAGGGAGTTGGAAACAAACAGGAGAACAGCAGGGAGTTGGAAACAAACAGGAGAACAGCAGGGAGTTGGAAACAAACAGGAGAACAGCAGGGAGTTGGAAACAAACAGGAGAACAGCAGGGAGTTGGAAACAAACAGGAGAACAGCAGGGAGTTGGAAACAAACAGGAGAACAGCAGGGAGTTGGAAACAAACAGGAGAACAGCAGGGAGTTGGAAACAAACAGGAGAACAGCAGGGAGTTGGAAACAAACAGGAGAACAGCAGGGAGTTGGAAACAAACAGGAGAACAGCAGGGAGTTGGAAACAAACAGGAGAACAGCAGGGAGTTGGAAACAAACAGGAGAACAGCAGGGAGTTGGAAACAAACAGGAGAACAGCAGGGAGTTGGAAACAAACAGGAGAACAGCAGGGAGTTGGAAACAAACAGGAGAACAGCAGGGAGTTGGAAACAAACAGGAGAACAGCAGGGAGTTGGAAACAAACAGGAGAACAGCAGGGAGTTGGAAACAAACAGGAGAACAGCAGGGAGTTGGAAACAAACAGGAGAACAGCAGGGAGTTGGAAACAAACAGGAGAACAGCAGGGAGTTGGAAACAAACAGGAGAACAGCAGGGAGTTGGAAACAAACAGGAGAACAGCAGGGAGTTGGAAACAAACAGGAGAACAGCAGGGAGTTGGAAACAAACAGGAGAACAGCAGGGAGTTGGAAACAAACAGGAGAACAGCAGGGAGTTGGAAACAAACAGGAGAACAGCAGGGAGTTGGAAACAAACAGGAGAACAGCAGGGAGTTGGAAACAAACAGGAGAACAGCAGGGAGTTGGAAACAAACAGGAGAACAGCAGGGAGTTGGAAACAAACAGGAGAACAGCAGGGAGTTGGAAACAAACAGGAGAACAGCAGGGAGTTGGAAACAAACAGGAGAACAGCAGGGAGTTGGAAACAAACAGGAGAACAGCAGGGAGTTGGAAACAAACAGGAGAACAGCAGGGAGTTGGAAACAAACAGGAGAACAGCAGGGAGTTGGAAACAAACAGGAGAACAGCAGGGAGTTGGAAACAAACAGGAGAACAGCAGGGAGTTGGAAACAAACAGGAGAACAGCAGGGAGTTGGAAACAAACAGGAGAACAGCAGGGAGTTGGAAACAAACAGGAGAACAGCAGGGAGTTGGAAACAAACAGGAGAACAGCAGGGAGTTGGAAACAAACAGGAGAACAGCAGGGAGTTGGAAACAAACAGGAGAACAGCAGGGAGTTGGAAACAAACAGGAGAACAGCAGGGAGTTGGAAACAAACAGGAGAACAGCAGGGAGTTGGAAACAAACAGGAGAACAGCAGGGAGTTGGAAACAAACAGGAGAACAGCAGGGAGTTGGAAACAAACAGGAGAACAGCAGGGAGTTGGAAACAAACAGGAGAACAGCAGGGAGTTGGAAACAAACAGGAGAACAGCAGGGAGTTGGAAACAAACAGGAGAACAGCAGGGAGTTGGAAACAAACAGGAGAACAGCAGGGAGTTGGAAACAAACAGGAGAACAGCAGGGAGTTGGAAACAAACAGGAGAACAGCAGGGAGTTGGAAACAAACAGGAGAACAGCAGGGAGTTGGAAACAAACAGGAGAACAGCAGGGAGTTGGAAACAAACAGGAGAACAGCAGGGAGTTGGAAACAAACAGGAGAACAGCAGGGAGTTGGAAACAAACAGGAGAACAGCAGGGAGTTGGAAACAAACAGGAGAACAGCAGGGAGTTGGAAACAAACAGGAGAACAGCAGGGAGTTGGAAACAAACAGGAGAACAGCAGGGAGTTGGAAACAAACAGGAGAACAGCAGGGAGTTGGAAACAAACAGGAGAACAGCAGGGAGTTGGAAACAAACAGGAGAACAGCAGGGAGTTGGAAACAAACAGGAGAACAGCAGGGAGTTGGAAACAAACAGGAGAACAGCAGGGAGTTGGAAACAAACAGGAGAACAGCAGGGAGTTGGAAACAAACAGGAGAACAGCAGGGAGTTGGAAACAAACAGGAGAACAGCAGGGAGTTGGAAACAAACAGGAGAACAGCAGGGAGTTGGAAACAAACAGGAGAACAGCAGGGAGTTGGAAACAAACAGGAGAACAGCAGGGAGTTGGAAACAAACAGGAGAACAGCAGGGAGTTGGAAACAAACAGGAGAACAGCAGGGAGTTGGAAACAAACAGGAGAACAGCAGGGAGTTGGAAACAAACAGGAGAACAGCAGGGAGTTGGAAACAAACAGGAGAACAGCAGGGAGTTGGAAACAAACAGGAGAACAGCAGGGAGTTGGAAACAAACAGGAGAACAGCAGGGAGTTGGAAACAAACAGGAGAACAGCAGGGAGTTGGAAACAAACAGGAGAACAGCAGGGAGTTGGAAACAAACAGGAGAACAGCAGGGAGTTGGAAACAAACAGGAGAACAGCAGGGAGTTGGAAACAAACAGGAGAACAGCAGGGAGTTGGAAACAAACAGGAGAACAGCAGGGAGTTGGAAACAAACAGGAGAACAGCAGGGAGTTGGAAACAAACAGGAGAACAGCAGGGAGTTGGAAACAAACAGGAGAACAGCAGGGAGTTGGAAACAAACAGGAGAACAGCAGGGAGTTGGAAACAAACAGGAGAACAGCAGGGAGTTGGAAACAAACAGGAGAACAGCAGGGAGTTGGAAACAAACAGGAGAACAGCAGGGAGTTGGAAACAAACAGGAGAACAGCAGGGAGTTGGAAACAAACAGGAGAACAGCAGGGAGTTGGAAACAAACAGGAGAACAGCAGGGAGTTGGAAACAAACAGGAGAACAGCAGGGAGTTGGAAACAAACAGGAGAGGGGAGTTGGAAACAGGAGAACAGCAGGGAATTGGAAACAGGGGAACAGCAGGGAGTTGGAAACAGGAGAACAGCAGGGAGTTGGAAACAAACAGGAGAACAGGAGGGAGTTGGAAACAAACAGGAGAACAGCAGGGAGTTGGAAACAAACAGGAGAACAGCAGGGAGTTGGAAACAAACAGGAGAACAGCAGGGAGTTGGAAACAAACAGGAGAACAGCAGGGAGTTGGAAACAAACAGGAGAACAGCAGGGAGTTGGAAACAAACAGGAGAACAGCAGGGAGTTGGAAACAAACAGGAGAACAGCAGGGAGTTGGAAACAAACAGGAGAACAGCAGGGAGTTGGAAACAAACAGGAGAACAGCAGGGAGTTGGAAACAAACAGGAGAACAGCAGGGAGTTGGAAACAAACAGGAGAACAGCAGGGAGTTGGAAACAAACAGGAGAACAGCAGGGAGTTGGAAACAAACAGGAGAACAGCAGGGAGTTGGAAACAAACAGGAGAACAGCAGGGAGTTGGAAACAAACAGGAGAACAGCAGGGAGTTGGAAACAAACAGGAGAACAGCAGGGAGTTGGAAACAAACAGGAGAACAGCAGGGAGTTGGAAACAAACAGGAGAACAGCAGGGAGTTGGAAACAAACAGGAGAACAGCAGGGAGTTGGAAACAAACAGGAGAACAGCAGGGAGTTGGAAACAAACAGGAGAACAGCAGGGAGTTGGAAACAAACAGGAGAACAGCAGGGAGTTGGAAACAAACAGGAGAACAGCAGGGAGTTGGAAACAAACAGGAGAACAGCAGGGAGTTGGAAACAAACAGGAGAACAGCAGGGAGTTGGAAACAAACAGGAGAACAGCAGGGAGTTGGAAACAAACAGGAGAACAGCAGGGAGTTGGAAACAAACAGGAGAACAGCAGGGAGTTGGAAACAAACAGGAGAACAGCAGGGAGTTGGAAACAAACAGGAGAACAGCAGGGAGTTGGAAACAAACAGGAGAACAGCAGGGAGTTGGAAACAAACAGGAGAACAGCAGGGAGTTGGAAACAAACAGGAGAACAGCAGGGAGTTGGAAACAAACAGGAGAACAGCAGGGAGTTGGAAACAAACAGGAGAACAGCAGGGAGTTGGAAACAAACAGGAGAACAGCAGGGAGTTGGAAACAAACAGGAGAACAGCAGGGAGTTGGAAACAAACAGGAGAACAGCAGGGAGTTGGAAACAAACAGGAGAACAGCAGGGAGTTGGAAACAAACAGGAGAACAGCAGGGAGTTGGAAACAAACAGGAGAACAGCAGGGAGTTGGAAACAAACAGGAGAACAGCAGGGAGTTGGAAACAAACAGGAGAACAGCAGGGAGTTGGAAACAAACAGGAGAACAGCAGGGAGTTGGAAACAAACAGGAGAACAGCAGGGAGTTGGAAACAAACAGGAGAACAGCAGGGAGTTGGAAACAAACAGGAGAACAGCAGGGAGTTGGAAACAAACAGGAGAACAGCAGGGAGTTGGAAACAAACAGGAGAACAGCAGGGAGTTGGAAACAAACAGGAGAACAGCAGGGAGTTGGAAACAAACAGGAGAACAGCAGGGAGTTGGAAACAAACAGGAGAACAGCAGGGAGTTGGAAACAAACAGGAGAACAGCAGGGAGTTGGAAACAAACAGGAGAACAGCAGGGAGTTGGAAACAAACAGGAGAACAGCAGGGAGTTGGAAACAAACAGGAGAACAGCAGGGAGTTGGAAACAAACAGGAGAACAGCAGGGAGTTGGAAACAAACAGGAGAACAGCAGGGAGTTGGAAACAAACAGGAGAACAGCAGGGAGTTGGAAACAAACAGGAGAACAGCAGGGAGTTGGAAACAAACAGGAGAACAGCAGGGAGTTGGAAACAAACAGGAGAACAGCAGGGAGTTGGAAACAAACAGGAGAACAGCAGGGAGTTGGAAACAAACAGGAGAACAGCAGGGAGTTGGAAACAAACAGGAGAACAGCAGGGAGTTGGAAACAAACAGGAGAACAGCAGGGAGTTGGAAACAAACAGGAGAACAGCAGGGAGTTGGAAACAAACAGGAGAACAGCAGGGAGTTGGAAACAAACAGGAGAACAGCAGGGAGTTGGAAACAAACAGGAGAACAGCAGGGAGTTGGAAACAAACAGGAGAACAGCAGGGAGTTGGAAACAAACAGGAGAACAGCAGGGAGTTGGAAACAAACAGGAGAACAGCAGGGAGTTGGAAACAAACAGGAGAACAGCAGGGAGTTGGAAACAAACAGGAGAACAGCAGGGAGTTGGAAACAAACAGGAGAACAGCAGGGAGTTGGAAACAAACAGGAGAACAGCAGGGAGTTGGAAACAAACAGGAGAACAGCAGGGAGTTGGAAACAAACAGGAGAACAGCAGGGAGTTGGAAACAAACAGGAGAACAGCAGGGAGTTGGAAACAAACAGGAGAACAGCAGGGAGTTGGAAACAAACAGGAGAACAGCAGGGAGTTGGAAACAAAGCAGGGAGTTGGAACAGGAGAACAGCAGGGAGTTGGAAACAAACAGGAGAACAGCAGGGAGTTGGAAACAAACAGGAGAACAGCAGGGAGTTGGAAACAAACAGGAGAACAGCAGGGAGTTGGAAACAAACAGGAGAACAGCAGGGAGTTGGAAACAAACAGGAGAACAGCAGGGAGTTGGAAACAAACAGGAGAACAGCAGGGAGTTGGAAACAAACAGGAGAACAGCAGGGAGTTGGAAACAAACAGGAGAACAGCAGGGAGTTGGAAACAAACAGGAGAACAGCAGGGAGTTGGAAACAAACAGGAGAACAGCAGGGAGTTGGAAACAAACAGGAGAACAGCAGGGAGTTGGAAACAAACAGGAGAACAGCAGGGAGTTGGAAACAAACAGGAGAACAGCAGGGAGTTGGAAACAAACAGGAGAACAGCAGGGAGTTGGAAACAAACAGGAGAACAGCAGGGAGTTGGAAACAAACAGGAGAACAGCAGGGAGTTGGAAACAAACAGGAGAACAGCAGGGAGTTGGAAACAAACAGGAGAACAGCAGGGAGTTGGAAACAAACAGGAGAACAGCAGGGAGTTGGAAACAAACAGGAGAACAGCAGGGAGTTGGAAACAAACAGGAGAACAGCAGGGAGTTGGAAACAAACAGGAGAACAGCAGGGAGTTGGAAACAAACAGGAGAACAGCAGGGAGTTGGAAACAAACAGGAGAACAGCAGGGAGTTGGAAACAAACAGGAGAACAGCAGGGAGTTGGAAACAAACAGGAGAACAGCAGGGAGTTGGAAACAAACAGGAGAACAGCAGGGAGTTGGAAACAAACAGGAGAACAGCAGGGAGTTGGAAACAAACAGGAGAACAGCAGGGAGTTGGAAACAAACAGGAGAACAGCAGGGAGTTGGAAACAAACAGGAGAACAGCAGGGAGTTGGAAACAAACAGGAGAACAGCAGGGAGTTGGAAACAAACAGGAGAACAGCAGGGAGTTGGAAACAAACAGGAGAACAGCAGGGAGTTGGAAACAAACAGGAGAACAGCAGGGAGTTGGAAACAAACAGGAGAACAGCAGGGAGTTGGAAACAAACAGGAGAACAGCAGGGAGTTGGAAACAAACAGGAGAACAGCAGGGAGTTGGAAACAAACAGGAGAACAGCAGGGAGTTGGAAACAAACAGGAGAACAGCAGGGAGTTGGAAACAAACAGGAGAACAGCAGGGAGTTGGAAACAAACAGGAGAACAGCAGGGAGTTGGAAACAAACAGGAGAACAGCAGGGAGTTGGAAACAAACAGGAGAACAGCAGGGAGTTGGAAACAAACAGGAGAACAGCAGGGAGTTGGAAACAAACAGGAGAACAGCAGGGAGTTGGAAACAAACAGGAGAACAGCAGGGAGTTGGAAACAAACAGGAGAACAGCAGGGAGTTGGAAACAAACAGGAGAACAGCAGGGAGTTGGAAACAAACAGGAGAACAGCAGGGAGTTGGAAACAAACAGGAGAACAGCAGGGAGTTGGAAACAAACAGGAGAACAGCAGGGAGTTGGAAACAAACAGGAGAACAGCAGGGAGTTGGAAACAAACAGGAGAACAGCAGGGAGTTGGAAACAAACAGGAGAACAGCAGGGAGTTGGAAACAAACAGGAGAACAGCAGGGAGTTGGAAACAAACAGGAGAACAGCAGGGAGTTGGAAACAAACAGGAGAACAGCAGGGAGTTGGAAACAAACAGGAGAACAGCAGGGAGTTGGAAACAAACAGGAGAACAGCAGGGAGTTGGAAACAAACAGGAGAACAGCAGGGAGTTGGAAACAAACAGGAGAACAGCAGGGAGTTGGAAACAAACAGGAGAACAGCAGGGAGTTGGAAACAAACAGGAGAACAGCAGGGAGTTGGAAACAAACAGGAGAACAGCAGGGAGTTGGAAACAAACAGGAGAACAGCAGGGAGTTGGAAACAAACAGGAGAACAGCAGGGAGTTGGAAACAAACAGGAGAACAGCAGGGAGTTGGAAACAAACAGGAGAACAGCAGGGAGTTGGAAACAAACAGGAGAACAGCAGGGAGTTGGAAACAAACAGGAGAACAGCAGGGAGTTGGAAACAAACAGGAGAACAGCAGGGAGTTGGAAACAAACAGGAGAACAGCAGGGAGTTGGAAACAAACAGGAGAACAGCAGGGAGTTGGAAACAAACAGGAGAACAGCAGGGAGTTGGAAACAAACAGGAGAACAGCAGGGAGTTGGAAACAAACAGGAGAACAGCAGGGAGTTGGAAACAAACAGGAGAACAGCAGGGAGTTGGAAACAAACAGGAGAACAGCAGGGAGTTGGAAACAAACAGGAGAACAGCAGGGAGTTGGAAACAAACAGGAGAACAGCAGGGAGTTGGAAACAAACAGGAGAACAGCAGGGAGTTGGAAACAAACAGGAGAACAGCAGGGAGTTGGAAACAAACAGGAGAACAGCAGGGAGTTGGAAACAAACAGGAGAACAGCAGGGAGTTGGAAACAAACAGGAGAACAGCAGGGAGTTGGAAACAAACAGGAGAACAGCAGGGAGTTGGAAACAAACAGGAGAACAGCAGGGAGTTGGAAACAAACAGGAGAACAGCAGGGAGTTGGAAACAAACAGGAGAACAGCAGGGAGTTGGAAACAAACAGGAGAACAGCAGGGAGTTGGAAACAAACAGGAGAACAGCAGGGAGTTGGAAACAAACAGGAGAACAGCAGGGAGTTGGAAACAAACAGGAGAACAGCAGGGAGTTGGAAACAAACAGGAGAACAGCAGGGAGTTGGAAACAAACAGGAGAACAGCAGGGAGTTGGAAACAAACAGGAGAACAGCAGGGAGTTGGAAACAAACAGGAGAACAGCAGGGAGTTGGAAACAAACAGGAGAACAGCAGGGAGTTGGAAACAAACAGGAGAACAGCAGGGAGTTGGAAACAAACAGGAGAACAGCAGGGAGTTGGAAACAAACAGGAGAACAGCAGGGAGTTGGAAACAAACAGGAGAACAGCAGGGAGTTGGAAACAAACAGGAGAACAGCAGGGAGTTGGAAACAAACAGGAGAACAGCAGGGAGTTGGAAACAAACAGGAGAACAGCAGGGAGTTGGAAACAAACAGGAGAACAGCAGGGAGTTGGAAACAAACAGGAGAACAGCAGGGAGTTGGAAACAAACAGGAGAACAGCAGGGAGTTGGAAACAAACAGGAGAACAGCAGGGAGTTGGAAACAAACAGGAGAACAGCAGGGAGTTGGAAACAAACAGGAGAACAGCAGGGAGTTGGAAACAAACAGGAGAACAGCAGGGAGTTGGAAACAAACAGGAGAACAGCAGGGAGTTGGAAACAAACAGGAGAACAGCAGGGAGTTGGAAACAAACAGGAGAACAGCAGGGAGTTGGAAACAAACAGGAGAACAGCAGGGAGTTGGAAACAAACAGGAGAACAGCAGGGAGTTGGAAACAAACAGGAGAACAGCAGGGAGTTGGAAACAAACAGGAGAACAGCAGGGAGTTGGAAACAAACAGGAGAACAGCAGGGAGTTGGAAACAAACAGGAGAACAGCAGGGAGTTGGAAACAAACAGGAGAACAGCAGGGAGTTGGAAACAAACAGGAGAACAGCAGGGAGTTGGAAACAAACAGGAGAACAGCAGGGAGTTGGAAACAAACAGGAGAACAGCAGGGAGTTGGAAACAAACAGGAGAACAGCAGGGAGTTGGAAACAAACAGGAGAACAGCAGGGAGTTGGAAACAAACAGGAGAACAGCAGGGAGTTGGAAACAAACAGGAGAACAGCAGGGAGTTGGAAACAAACAGGAGAACAGCAGGGAGTTGGAAACAAACAGGAGAACAGCAGGGAGTTGGAAACAAACAGGAGAACAGCAGGGAGTTGGAAACAAACAGGAGAACAGCAGGGAGTTGGAAACAAACAGGAGAACAGCAGGGAGTTGGAAACAAACAGGAGAACAGCAGGGAGTTGGAAACAAACAGGAGAACAGCAGGGAGTTGGAAACAAACAGGAGAACAGCAGGGAGTTGGAAACAAACAGGAGAACAGCAGGGAGTTGGAAACAAACAGGAGAACAGCAGGGAGTTGGAAACAAACAGGAGAACAGCAGGGAGTTGGAAACAAACAGGAGAACAGCAGGGAGTTGGAAACAAACAGGAGAACAGCAGGGAGTTGGAAACAAACAGGAGAACAGCAGGGAGTTGGAAACAAACAGGAGAACAGGCAGGGAGTTGGAAACAAACAGGAGAACAGCAGGGAGTTGGAAACAAACAGGAGAACAGCAGGGAGTTGGAAACAAACAGGAGAACAGCAGGGAGTTGGAAACAAACAGGAGAACAGCAGGGAGTTGGAAACAAACAGGAGAACAGCAGGGAGTTGGAAACAAACAGGAGAACAGCAGGGAGTTGGAAACAAACAGGAGAACAGCAGGGAGTTGGAAACAAACAGGAGAACAGCAGGGAGTTGGAAACAAACAGGAGAACAGCAGGGAGTTGGAAACAAACAGGAGAACAGCAGGGAGTTGGAAACAAACAGGAGAACAGCAGGGAGTTGGAAACAAACAGGAGAACAGCAGGGAGTTGGAAACAAACAGGAGAACAGCAGGGAGTTGGAAACAAACAGGAGAACAGCAGGGAGTTGGAAACAAACAGGAGAACAGCAGGGAGTTGGAAACAAACAGGAGAACAGCAGGGAGTTGGAAACAAACAGGAGAACAGCAGGGAGTTGGAAACAAACAGGAGAACAGCAGGGAGTTGGAAACAAACAGGAGAACAGCAGGGAGTTGGAAACAAACAGGAGAACAGCAGGGAGTTGGAAACAAACAGGAGAACAGCAGGGAGTTGGAAACAAACAGGAGAACAGCAGGGAGTTGGAAACAAACAGGAGAACAGCAGGGAGTTGGAAACAAACAGGAGAACAGCAGGGAGTTGGAAACAAACAGGAGAACAGCAGGGAGTTGGAAACAAACAGGAGAACAGCAGGGAGTTGGAAACAAACAGGAGAACAGCAGGGAGTTGGAAACAAACAGGAGAACAGCAGGGAGTTGGAAACAAACAGGAGAACAGCAGGGAGTTGGAAACAAACAGGAGAACAGCAGGGAGTTGGAAACAAACAGGAGAACAGCAGGGAGTTGGAAACAAACAGGAGAACAGCAGGGAGTTGGAAACAAACAGGAGAACAGCAGGGAGTTGGAAACAAACAGGAGAACAGCAGGGAGTTGGAAACAAACAGGAGAACAGCAGGGAGTTGGAAACAAACAGGAGAACAGCAGGGAGTTGGAAACAAACAGGAGAACAGCAGGGAGTTGGAAACAAACAGGAGAACAGCAGGGAGTTGGAAACAAACAGGAGAACAGCAGGGAGTTGGAAACAAACAGGAGAACAGCAGGGAGTTGGAAACAAACAGGAGAACAGCAGGGAGTTGGAAACAAACAGGAGAACAGCAGGGAGTTGGAAACAAACAGGAGAACAGCAGGGAGTTGGAAACAAACAGGAGAACAGCAGGGAGTTGGAAACAAACAGGAGAACAGCAGGGAGTTGGAAACAAACAGGAGAACAGCAGGGAGTTGGAAACAAACAGGAGAACAGCAGGGAGTTGGAAACAAACAGGAGAACAGCAGGGAGTTGGAAACAAACAGGAGAACAGCAGGGAGTTGGAAACAAACAGGAGAACAGCAGGGAGTTGGAAACAAACAGGAGAACAGCAGGGAGTTGGAAACAAACAGGAGAACAGCAGGGAGTTGGAAACAAACAGGAGAACAGCAGGGAGTTGGAAACAAACAGGAGAACAGCAGGGAGTTGGAAACAAACAGGAGAACAGCAGGGAGTTGGAAACAAACAGGAGAACAGGAGGGAGTTGGAAACAAACAGGAGAACAGCAGGGAGTTGGAAACAAACAGGAGAACAGCAGGGAGTTGGAAACAAACAGGAGAACAGCAGGGAGTTGGAAACAAACAGGAGAACAGCAGGGAGTTGGAAACAAACAGGAGAACAGCAGGGAGTTGGAAACAAACAGGAGAACAGCAGGGAGTTGGAAACAAACAGGAGAACAGCAGGGAGTTGGAAACAAACAGGAGAACAGCAGGGAGTTGGAAACAAACAGGAGAACAGCAGGGAGTTGGAAACAAACAGGAGAACAGCAGGGAGTTGGAAACAAACAGGAGAACAGCAGGGAGTTGGAAACAAACAGGAGAACAGCAGGGAGTTGGAAACAAACAGGAGAACAGCAGGGAGTTGGAAACAAACAGGAGAACAGCAGGGAGTTGGAAACAAACAGGAGAACAGCAGGGAGTTGGAAACAAACAGGAGAACAGCAGGGAGTTGGAAACAAACAGGAGAACAGCAGGGAGTTGGAAACAAACAGGAGAACAGCAGGGAGTTGGAAACAAACAGGAGAACAGCAGGGAGTTGGAAACAAACAGGAGAACAGCAGGGAGTTGGAAACAAACAGGAGAACAGCAGGGAGTTGGAAACAAACAGGAGAACAGCAGGGAGTTGGAAACAAACAGGAGAACAGCAGGGAGTTGGAAACAAACAGGAGAACAGCAGGGAGTTGGAAACAAACAGGAGAACAGCAGGGAGTTGGAAACAAACAGGAGAACAGCAGGGAGTTGGAAACAAACAGGAGAACAGCAGGGAGTTGGAAACAAACAGGAGAACAGCAGGGAGTTGGAAACAAACAGGAGAACAGCAGGGAGTTGGAAACAAACAGGAGAACAGCAGGGAGTTGGAAACAAACAGGAGAACAGCAGGGAGTTGGAAACAAACAGGAGAACAGCAGGGAGTTGGAAACAAACAGGAGAACAGCAGGGAGTTGGAAACAAACAGGAGAACAGCAGGGAGTTGGAAACAAACAGGAGAACAGCAGGGAGTTGGAAACAAACAGGAGAACAGCAGGGAGTTGGAAACAAACAGGAGAACAGCAGGGAGTTGGAAACAAACAGGAGAACAGCAGGGAGTTGGAAACAAACAGGAGAACAGCAGGGAGTTGGAAACAAACAGGAGAACAGCAGGGAGTTGGAAACAAACAGGAGAACAGCAGGGAGTTGGAAACAAACAGGAGAACAGCAGGGAGTTGGAAACAAACAGGAGAACAGCAGGGAGTTGGAAACAAACAGGAGAACAGCAGGGAGTTGGAAACAAACAGGAGAACAGCAGGGAGTTGGAAACAAACAGGAGAACAGCAGGGAGTTGGAAACAAACAGGAGAACAGCAGGGAGTTGGAAACAAACAGGAGAACAGCAGGGAGTTGGAAACAAACAGGAGAACAGCAGGGAGTTGGAAACAAACAGGAGAACAGCAGGGAGTTGGAAACAAACAGGAGAACAGCAGGGAGTTGGAAACAAACAGGAGAACAGCAGGGAGTTGGAAACAAACAGGAGAACAGCAGGGAGTTGGAAACAAACAGGAGAACAGCAGGGAGTTGGAAACAAACAGGAGAACAGCAGGGAGTTGGAAACAAACAGGAGAACAGCAGGGAGTTGGAAACAAACAGGAGAACAGCAGGGAGTTGGAAACAAACAGGAGAACAGCAGGGAGTTGGAAACAAACAGGAGAACAGCAGGGAGTTGGAAACAAACAGGAGAACAGCAGGGAGTTGGAAACAAACAGGAGAACAGCAGGGAGTTGGAAACAAACAGGAGAACAGCAGGGAGTTGGAAACAAACAGGAGAACAGCAGGGAGTTGGAAACAAACAGGAGAACAGCAGGGAGTTGGAAACAAACAGGAGAACAGCAGGGAGTTGGAAACAAACAGGAGAACAGCAGGGAGTTGGAAACAAACAGGAGAACAGCAGGGAGTTGGAAACAAACAGGAGAACAGCAGGGAGTTGGAAACAAACAGGAGAACAGCAGGGAGTTGGAAACAAACAGGAGAACAGCAGGGAGTTGGAAACAAACAGGAGAACAGCAGGGAGTTGGAAACAAACAGGAGAACAGCAGGGAGTTGGAAACAAACAGGAGAACAGCAGGGAGTTGGAAACAAACAGGAGAACAGCAGGGAGTTGGAAACAAACAGGAGAACAGCAGGGAGTTGGAAACAAACAGGAGAACAGCAGGGAGTTGGAAACAAACAGGAGAACAGCAGGGAGTTGGAAACAAACAGGAGAACAGCAGGGAGTTGGAAACAAACAGGAGAACAGCAGGGAGTTGGAAACAAACAGGAGAACAGCAGGGAGTTGGAAACAAACAGGAGAACAGCAGGGAGTTGGAAACAAACAGGAGAACAGCAGGGAGTTGGAAACAAACAGGAGAACAGCAGGGAGTTGGAAACAAACAGGAGAACAGCAGGGAGTTGGAAACAAACAGGAGAACAGCAGGGAGTTGGAAACAAACAGGAGAACAGCAGGGAGTTGGAAACAAACAGGAGAACAGCAGGGAGTTGGAAACAAACAGGAGAACAGCAGGGAGTTGGAAACAAACAGGAGAACAGCAGGGAGTTGGAAACAAACAGGAGAACAGCAGGGAGTTGGAAACAAACAGGAGAACAGCAGGGAGTTGGAAACAAACAGGAGAACAGCAGGGAGTTGGAAACAAACAGGAGAACAGCAGGGAGTTGGAAACAAACAGGAGAACAGCAGGGAGTTGGAAACAAACAGGAGAACAGCAGGGAGTTGGAAACAAACAGGAGAACAGCAGGGAGTTGGAAACAAACAGGAGAACAGGAGGGAGTTGGAAACAAACAGGAGAACAGCAGGGAGTTGGAAACAAACAGGAGAACAGCAGGGAGTTGGAAACAAACAGGAGAACAGCAGGGAGTTGGAAACAAACAGGAGAAGAGCAGGGAGTTGGAAACAAACAGGAGAACAGCAGGGAGTTGGAAACAAACAGGAGAACAGCAGGGAGTTGGAAACAAACAGGAGAACAGCAGGGAGTTGGAAACAAGCAGGAGAACAGCAGGGAGTTGGAAAAAAACAGGAGAACAGCAGGGAGTTGGAAACAAACAGGAGAACAGCAGGGAGTTGGAAACAAACAGGAGAACAGCAGGGAGTTGGACACAAACAGGAGAACAGCAGGGAGTTGGAAACAAACAGGAGAACAGCAGGGAGTTGGAAACAAACAGGAGAACAGCAGGGAGTTGGAAACAAACAGGAGAACAGCAGGGAGTTGGAAACAAACAGGAGAACAGCAGGGAGTTGGAAACAAACAGGAGAACAGCATGGAGTTGGAAACAAACAGGAGAACAGGTGGGATTTGGAAACAAACAGGAGAACAGCAGGGAGTTGGAAACAAACAGGAGAACAGCAGGGAGTTGGAAACAAACAGGAGAACAGCAGGGAGTTGGAAACAAACAGGAGAACAGCAGGGAGTTGGAAACAAACAGGAGAACAGCAGGGAGTTGGAAACAAACAGGAGAACAGGTGGGAGTTGGAAACAAACAGGAGAACAGGAGGGAGTTGGAAACAAACAGGAGAACCGGCGGGAGTTGGAAACAAACAGGAGAACCGGCGGGAGTTGGAAACAAACAGGAGAACCGGCGGGAGTTGGAAACAAACAGGAGAACCGGCGGGAGTTGGAAACAAACAGGAGAACAGCAGGGAGTTGGAAACAAACAGGAGAACAGGTGGGAGTTGGAAACAAACAGGAGAACAGCAGGGAGTTGGAAACAAACAGGAAAACAGCAGGGAGTTGGAAACAAAAAGGAGAACAGCAGGGAGTTGGAAACAAACAGGAGAACAGCAGGGAGTTGGAAACAAACAGGAGAACAGCAGGGAGTTGGAAACAAACAGGAGAACAGCAGGGAGTTGGAAACAAACAGGAGAACAGGAGGGAGTTGGAAACAAACAGGAGAACAGCAGGGAGTTGGACACAAACAGGAGAACAGCAGGGAGTTGGAAACAAACAGGAGAACAGCAGGGAGTTGGAAACAAACAGGAGAACAGGAGGGAGTTGGAAACAAACAGGAGAACCGGCGGGAGCTGGAAACAAACAACAGAACAGGTGGGAGTTGGAAACAAACAGGAGAACAGCAGGGAGTTGGAAACAAACAGGAGAACAGCAGGGAGTTGGAAACAAACAGGAGAACAGCAGGGAGTTGGAAACAAACAGGAGAACAGCAGGGAGTTGGAAACAAACAGGAGAACAGCAGGCAGTTGGAAACAAACAGGAGAACAGCAGGGATTTGGAAACAAACAGGAGAACAGCAGGGAGTTGGAAAAAAACAGGAGAACAGCAGGGAGTTGGAAACAAACAGGAGAACAGCAGGGAGTTGGAAACAAACAGGAGAACAGCAGGGAGTTGGAAACAAACAGGAGAACAGCAGGGAGTTGGAAACAAACAGGAGAACAGGAGGGAGTTGGAAACAAACAGGAGAACAATAGTGAGTTGGAAACAAACAGGAGAACAGCAGGCAGTTGGAAACAAACAGGAGAACAGGAGGGAGTTGGAAACAAACAGGAGAACAGGAGGGAGTTGGAAACAAACAGGAGAACAGCAGGGAGTTGGAAACAAACACGAGAACAGCAGGGAGTTGGAAACAAACAGGAGAACAGCAGGAATTTGGAAACAAACAGGAGAACAGGAGGGAGTTGGAAACAAACAGGAGAACAGCAGGGAGTTGGAAACAAACAGGAGAACAGCAGGGAGTTGGAAACAAACAGGAGAACCGGCGGGTGTTGGAAACAAACAGGAGAACAGCAGGGAGTTGGAAACAAACAGGAGAACAGCAGGGAGTTGGAAACAAACAGGAGAACAGGAGGGAGTTGGAAACAAACAGGAAAACAGCAGGGAGTTGGAAACAAACAGGAGAACAGGAGGGAGTTGGAAACAAACAGGAGAACAGCAGGGAGTTGGAAACAAACAGGAGAAAAGCAGGGAGTTGGAAACAAACAGGAGAACAGGAGGGAGTTGGAAACAAACAGGAGAACAGCAGGGAGTTGGAAACAAACAGGAGAACAGCAGGGAGTTGGAAACAAACAGGAGAACAGGAGGGAGTTGGAAACAAACAGGAAAACAGCAGGGAGTTGGAAACAAACAGGAGAACAGGAGGGAGTTGGAAACAAACAGGAGAACAGGAGGGTGTTGGAAACAAACAGGAAAACAGCTGGGAGTTGGAAACAAACAGGAGAACAGCTGGGAGTTGGAAACAAACAGGAGAAGAGCAGGGAGTTGGAAACAAACAGGAGAAGAGCAGGGAGTTGGAAACAAACAGGAGAACAGCAGGGAGTTGGAAACAAACAGGAGAACAGCAGGGAGTTGGAAACAAACAGGAGAACCGGCGGGTGTTGGAAACAAACAGGAGAACATCAGGGAGTTGGAAACAAACAGGAGAACAGCAGGGAGTTGGAAACAAACAGGAGAACAGCAGGGAGTTGGAAACAAACAGGAGAACCGGCGGGAGCTGGAAACAAACAGGAGAACAGCAGGGAGTTGGAAACAAACAGGAGAACAGCAGGGAGTTGGAAACAAACAGGAGAACAGCAGGGAGTTGGAAACAAACAGGAGAACAGCAGGGAGTTGGAAAGAAACAGGAGAAGAGCAGGGAGTTGGAAACAAACAGGAGAACAGCAGGGAGTTGGAAACAAACAGGAGAACAGCAGGCAGTTGGAAACAAACTGGAGAACAGCAGGGAGTTGGAAAAAAACAGGAGAAGAGCAGGGAGTTGGAAACAAACAGGAGAACAGCAGGGAGTTGGAAACAAACAGGAGAAGAGCAGGGAGTTGGAAACAAACAGGAGAACAGCAGGGAGTTGGAAACAAACAGGAGAACAGCAGGGAGTTGGAAACAAACAGGAGAACAGGAGGGAGTTGGAAACAAACAGGAGAACAGTAGGGAGTTGGAAACAAACAGGAGAACAGCAGGGAGTTGGAAACAAACAGGAGAACAGAAGGCAGTTGGAAACAAACAGGAGAACAGGAGGGAGTTGGAAACAAACAGGAGAACAGGAGGGAGTTGGAAACAAACAGGAGAACAGCAGGTAGTTGGAAACAAACACGAGAACAGCAGGGAGTTGGAAACAAACACGAGAACAGCAGGGAGTTGGAAACAAACAGGAGAACTGCAGGAATTTGGAAACAAACAGGAGAACAGGAGGGAGTTGGAAACAAACAGGAGAACAGCAGGGAGTTGGAAACAAACAGGAGAACAGCAGGGAGTTGGAAACAAACAGGAGAACCGGCGGGTGTTGGAAACAAACAGGAGAACAGCAGGGAGTTGGAAAAAAACAGGAGAACAGCAGGGAGTTGGAAACAAACAGGAGAACAGCAGGGAGTTGGAAACAAACAGGAGAACCGGCGGGTGTTGGAAACAAACAGGAGAACAGCAGGGAGTTGGAAACAAACAGGAGAACAGCAGGGAGTTGGAAACAAACAGGAGAACAGCAGGGAGTTGGAAACAAACAGGAGAACAGCAGGGAGTTGGAAACAAACAGGAGAACAGCAGGGAGTTGGAAACAAACAGGAGAACAGCAGGGAGTTGGAAACAAACAGGAGAACAGCAGGGAGTTGGAAACAAACAGGAGAACAGCAGGGAGTTGGAAACAAACAGGAGAACAGCAGGGAGTTGGAAACAAACAGGAGAACAGCAGGGAGTTGGAAACAAACAGGAGAACAGCAGGGAGTTGGAAACAAACAGGAGAACAGGAGGGAGTTGGAAACAAACAGGAGAACAGGAGGGTGTTGGAAACAAACAGGAAAACAGCTGGGAGTTGGAAACAAACAGGAGAACAGCTGGGAGTTGGAAACAAACAGGAGAAGAGCAGGGAGTTGGAAACAAACAGGAGAAGAGCAGGGAGTTGGAAACAAACAGGAGAACAGCAGGGAGTTGGAAACAAACAGGAGAACAGCAGGGAGTTGGAAACAAACAGGAGAACCGGCGGGTGTTGGAAACAAACAGGAGAACAGCAGGGAGTTGGAAACAAACAGGAGAACAGCAGGGAGTTGGAAACAAACAGGAGAACAGCAGGGAGTTGGAAACAAACAGGAGAACCGGCGGGAGCTGGAAACAAACAACAGAACAGGTGGGAGTTGGAAACAAACAGTAGAACAGCAGGGAGTTGGAAACAAACAGGAGAACAGCAGGGAGTTGGAAACAAACAGGAGAACAGCAGGGAGTTGGAAAGAAACAGGAGAAGAGCAGGGAGTTGGAAACAAACAGGAGAACAGCAGGGAGTTGGAAACAAACAGGAGAACAGCAGGCAGTTGGAAACAAACAGGAGAACAGCAGGGAGTTGGAAAAAAACAGGAGAAGAGCAGGGAGTTGGAAACAAACAGGAGAACAGGAGGGAGTTGGAAACAAACAGGAGAACAGTAGGGTGTTGGAAACAAACAGGAGAACAGCAGGGAGTTGGAAACAAACAGGAGAACAGCAGGCAGTTGGAAACAAACAGGAGAACAGGAGGGAGTTGGAAACAAACAGGAGAACAGGAGGGAGTTGGAAACAAACAGGAGAACAGCAGGTAGTTGGAAACAAACACGAGAACAGCAGGGAGTTGGAAACAAACACGAGAACAGCAGGGAGTTGGAAACAAACAGGAGAACTGCAGGAATTTGGAAACAAACAGGAGAACAGGAGGGAGTTGGAAACAAACAGGAGAACAGCAGGGAGTTGGAAACAAACAGGAGAACAGCAGGGAGTTGGAAACAAACAGGAGAACCGGCGGGTGTTGGAAACAAACAGGAGAACAGCAGGGAGTTGGAAACAAACAGGAGAACAGCAGGGAGTTGGAAACAAACAGGAGAACAGCAGGGAGTTGGAAACAAACAGGTGAACAGCAGGGAGTTGGAAACAAACAGGAGAACAGCAGGGAGTTGGAAACAAACAGGAGAACAGGAGGGAGTTGGAAACAAACAGGAGAACAGCAGGGAGTTGGAAACAAACAGGTGAACAGCAGGGAGTTGGAAACAAACAGGAGAACAGCAGGGAGTTGGAAACAAACAGGTGAACAGCAGGGAGTTGGAAACAAACAGGAGAACAGCAGGGAGTTGGAAACAAACAGGAGAACAGGAGGGAGTTGGAAACAAACAGGTGAACAGCAGGGAGTTGGAAACAAACAGGAGAACAGGAGGGAGTTGGAAACAAACAGGAGAACAGCAGGGAGTTGGAAACAAACAGGTGAACAGCAGGGAGTTGGAAACAAACAGGAGAACAGCAGGGAGTTGGAAACAAACAGGTGAACAGCAGGGAGTTGGAAACAAACAGGAGAACAGCAGGGAGTTGGAAACAAACAGGAGAACAGGAGGGAGTTGGAAACAAACAGGAGAACAGCAGGGAGTTGGAAACAAACAGGTGAACAGCAGGGAGTTGGAAACAAACAGGAGAACAGCAGGGAGTTGGAAACAAACAGGTGAACAGCAGGGAGTTGGAAACAAACAGGAGAACAGCAGGGAGTTGGAAACAAACAGGAGAACAGGAGGGAGTTGGAAACAAACAGGAAAACAGCAGGGAGTTGGAAACAAACAGGAGAACAGCAGGGAGTTGGAAACAAACAGGAGAAGAGCAGGGAGTTGGAAACAAACAGGAGAAGAGCAGGGAGTTGGAAACAAACAGGAGAACAGCAGGGAGTTGGAAACAAACAGGAGAACAGCAGGCAGTTGGAAACAAACAGGAGAACAGGAGGGATTTGGAAACAAACAGGAGAACAGCAGGGAGTTGGAAACAAACAGGAGAACAGCAGGAAGTTGGAAACAAACAGGAGAACAGCAGGGAGTTGGAAACAAACAGGAGAACAGCAGGGAGTTGGAAACAAACAGGAGAACAGCAGGGAGTTGGAAAGAAACAGGAGAACAGCAGGGAGTTGGAAACAAACAGGAGAACAGGAGGGAGTTGGAAACAAACAGGAGAACAGTAGGGAGTTGGAAACAAACAGGAGAACAGCAGGCAGTTGGAAACAAACAGGAGAACAGGAGGGAGTTGGAAACAAACAGGAGAACAGCAGGGAGTTGGAAACAAACAGGAGAACAGCAGGGAGTTGGAAACAAACACGAGAACAGCAGGGAGTTGGAAACAAACAGGAGAACAGCAGGAATTTGGAAACAAACAGGAGAACAGGAGGGAGTTGGAAACAAACAGGAGAACAGCAGGGAGTTGGAAACAAACAGGAGAACAGCAGGGAGTTGGAAACAAACAGGAGAACAGCAGGGAGTTGGAAACAAACAGGAGAACAGGAGGGAGTTGGAAACAAACAGGAGAACAGCAGGGAGTTGGAAACAAACAGGAGAACAGCAGGGAGTTGGAAACAAACAGGAGAACAGGAGGGAGTTGGAAACAAACAGGAGAACAGGAGGGAGTTGGAAACAAACAGGAGAACAGCAGGGAGTTGGAAACAAACAGGAGAACAGCAGGGAGTTGGAAACAAACAGGAGAACCGGCGGGTGTTGGAAACAAACAGGAGAACAGCAGGGAGTTGGAAACAAACAGGAGAACAGGAGGGAGTTGGAAACAAACAGGAGAACAGCAGGGAGTTGGAAACAAACAGGAGAACAGCAGGGAGTTGGAAACAAACAGGAGAACAGCAGGGAGTTGGAAACAAACAGGAGAAGAGCAGGGAGTTGGAAACAAACAGGAGAACAGGAGGGAGTTGGAAACAAACAGGAAAACAGCAGGGAGTTGGAAACAAACAGGAGAACAGGAGGGAGTTGGAAACAAACAGGTGAACAGCAGGGAGTTGGAAACAAACAGGAGAACAGCAGGGAGTTGGAAACAAGCAGGAGAACAGGAGGGAGTTGGAAACAAACAGGAGAACAGCAGGGAGTTGGAAACGAACAGGAGAACAGGAGGGAGTTGGAAACAAACAGGAGAACAGGAGGGAGTTAGAAACAAACAGGAGAACAGGAGGGAGTTGGAAACAAACAGGAGAACAGGAGGGAGTTGGAAAGAAACAGGCGAACAGCAGGGAGTTGGAAACAAACAGGAGAACAGCAGCGTGTTGGAAACAAACAGGAGAACAGCAGGGAGTTGGAAACAAACAGGAGAACAGCAGGGAGTTGGAAACAAACAGGAGAACAGGAGGGAGTTGGAAACAAACAGGAGAACAGGATGGAGTTGGAAACAAACAGGAGAACAGGCAGGGAGCTGGAAACAAACAGGAGAACAGCAGGGAGTTGGAAACAAACAGGAGAACAGCAGGGAGTTGGAAACAAACAGGAGAACAGGAGGGAGTTGGAAACAAACAGGAGAACAGGAGGGAGTTGGAAACAAACAGGAGAACAGGAGGGAGTTGGAAACAAACAGGAGAACAGCAGGGAGTTGGAAACAATCAGGAGAACAGCAGGGAGTTGGAAACAAACAGGAGAACAGGAGGGAGTTGGAAACAAACAGGAGAACAGCAGGGAGTTGGAAACAATCAGGAGAACAGCCGGGAGTTGGAAACAAACAGGAGAACAGCCGGGAGTTGGAAACAAACAGGAGAACAGCAGGGAGTTGGAAACAAACAGGAGAACAGGAGGGAGTTGGAAACAAACAGGAGAACCGGCGGGAGTTGGAAAGAAACAGGAGAACAGCAGGGAGTTGGAAAGAGGAGAACAGGAGTGAATTGGTAATGGGAACAGACAGGAGTTGGAAACAGGAGAACAGGTGTGTGATAGAAATAGGTGAACAGAATATACGGGAGCTGGAAGCAGCAGAAAAGACAGGAGTTGGAAACAGGAACAGGCAGGAATTAGAAACAGGTGAGAGTTGTTAACAGGAATAGGCTGGAATTTGAAACAGAGGGACAGGCGAGAGTTAGAAACAGGAACTGGTAGGAATTGGAATCAGAGGGACAGGCGAGAGTTGGAAACAGGAACAGTTAGGAATTGGAATCAGAGGGACAGGCGAGAGTTGGAAACAGGAACAGTTAGGAATTGGAAACTGAGGGACAGGCGAGAGTTGGAAACAGGGACACACAGGAGCTGGAAACAAGGGTTAATTTCTCTGCACAGAATTGCATTCTTTCTGCTGGTCTCAATAACAGGTCAGCTGAAATTCACAGTTGTTACTGAGAAATTCACATCTTGTGGCTCACGTCAGAATGACTTCCTTACACACAACCCTGAAGGTTATGACAGGAAGGGGCGTTAGCACTCAGTGTTTACACTGTCTGGAAGTGTCAGCTGTTTGAGTTGGTTTCCTGGTACTTTTCTAGTGACTGCCCGCCCCGGTCCGAGCTGCTGAAGGTGAATTCCTAATCAACAGTAACGCGATTTTACCCTCATCATCTTTCTGGTTAGCAAATTCCCTTTGTTCCTCTGAAATCACAGCTTTGAATTGCATAATTGAGTGCTTTGTTTTTCTGGATAAAGAAAATGGTCTTTGTTCAGCTGAACATTGGAGACAGAGAGAGCAGATGAAACATACACCAACAGACACTTGCATTTATATAGCACTCTTAATGTAGTGAAATCATCCTTGGCACAAATTTAACCCTGAGCCAGATTAGGACGTGTGACCAAAAGCTTGTTCAAACTGGTTTTAAGAAGCATCTTAAAGGAGGAGTAGCGTGCTGAATCCTGGGCCTGCAGGGTCAACATAAAACACTCCTGGGTCACAAAGCTCTCGAGCAACTGTTTACACTTGCACAATCACATCACATTACAAGTGTTACTCTAACTTTGTGGTTAAGTATCTGGAGCAGGGTTTGAACCCACAGCCTCCTAATTCAGAGGTGAGAGTTCTATCCCTCAGCCACTGCCAGCATATCAACCTCAGGCCATTCAATCATCTTTTCATGATGCCACCAGAACACCTGAATCTGCTGTGCCCCTAGCCAACCTGTTCCAGTACAGCTACAACACTGGCATCTACCCGGCTATGTGGAAAATTGCCCAGGTATGTCCAGTACACAAAAATCAGGACAATTCCGACCCGGCCAATTACCACCCCGTCGTCTACTTTTGATCATCAGTAAAGTAATAAAAGGGATCACCAACAGTACTATCAAGCAGCAACTGCTCAGCAATAACCTGCTCACTGACGCCCAGTTTGGATTGCACCAGAGTCGCTCAGCTCCTGACCTCATTACAACCTTGGTTCAAACATGGACAAAAGAGCTGAACTCCCAAGGTGAGGTGAGAGTGACTGCCCTTCATATCCAGGCAGCATTTGACGGAGTGTGGCATCAAGGAACCCAAGCAAAATTGGAGTCAATGGGAATCAGGGGGAAAACTCTCCACTCTTTGGAGTCATACCTAGCACAAAGGAAGATGGTTGTGGTTGTTGGAGGTCAGTCATCTCAGCTCCAGGACATCACTGCAGGAGTTCCTCAGGGTAGTGTCCTCAGCCCAACCACCTTTAGTTGCTTCTTCAAAGACCTTCCTTCCATCATAAGGTCAGAAGTGAAGATGTTCGCTGATGATTGCACAATGTTCAGCACCATTCGCAACTCCTCAGGTACTGAAACAGTCCATGTCCAAAAGCAGCAAGACCTGGACAATATCCAGGCTTAGGCTACAAGTGGCAAGTAACATTCATGCCACACAAGTGTCAGGCAATGACCATCTCCAACAAGAGAGAACCTAACCATCGCCCTTTAACATTCAATGGTATTATCATCACTGAATCCCCCACTATCAACATCCTTGGGGTTACCATTGGACAGAAACTGAACTGGACTAGCCATATAAATACTGTGGCTACAAGAACAGGTCAGGGGCTAGGAATCCTGTGATGAGTAACTCACTTCCTGACTCCCCAAAGCCTATCCACCATCTACAAGGCACAGGTCAGCAGTGTGATGGAATACTCTCCAATTGCCTGGATGAGTGCAGCTCCTCCAACACTCAAGAAGTTTCACACCGTCCAGGACAAAGCAGCCCACTTGATTGGCACGCCATTCACAAACATTCACTCCCTCCACCACCGACGCACGGTAGCAGCAGCGTGTACCATCTACAAAATGCACTGCAAGAATTCACCAAGGGTCCCTAGACAGCACCTTCCAAACCCGTGACCATTACCATCTAGAAGGACAAGGGCAGCAGATAGATGGGGACAACACTACCTGCAAGTTTCCCTTCGAGTCACTCACCAACAAAACCAAAAAATGCTGGAAAAACTCAGCAGGTCTAACAGCATCTGTGGAAGGGAACGTTAATGTTTCGAGTCCAAATGACTCTTCTTCAGAGCTAAAGAGAAGTGAAAATGTGATGCAATTTATACTGTGTAAGGAGGGGGGGTGGGTGGAGCAGGTGAAGCTTGATAGAAGGCCAATGATACCTGGAGGCAAAGGAGAGATTGCAAAAGATATCATAGACAAAAGGTCAAAGGGTTGTTAATGGTGGTGATACTGGCTAAAGGAGGTGCTAGTGGTGGCATTAAGGGTAGAAAGCAGAATGTGATAATGGCCAAACAAGGGTAAGCACTCTGGGAAGAACAACATGAGCAAGTGACAGATGGCCCTAGTGGGGGTGGGGAGGCAAAAGGGGATGGTGGTGGGAGAAAAAGATTGAAAATAGGATAAAAGATGGGGATAAAACAATGAATAAAAATGAAAATAAATAAAAATAAAAATAAGTGGATAAAATTTTTTAAAAAAATTTTAAAAATGAATATTGAAAAAGGGTATAAAATGTGGTGGGGATGGAGGAGAGAGTTCATGATCTAAAGTTGTTGAACTCAATGTTAAGTCCGGAAGGCTGTAAAGTGCCTAGTTGGAAGATGAGGTGCTGTTCATCCAGTTTGTGTTGAGCTTCACTGGATCATTGCCGCAGGCCAAGGACGGACATGTGGGCAAGAGAGCAGGGTGGAGTGTTAAAATGGCAAGCGACAGGGAGGTCTGGGTCATGCTTGCGGAGAGACCGAAGGTGTTCCTCAAAGTGGTCACCCAGTCTGCGTTTGGTCTCTCCAGTGTAGAGGGGAGCCGCGTACAGTAGACCAAATTGAAGGCACTTGAAAGGAATGTTTGGGCCCTTGAACGGTGAGGAGGGGGGAGGTAAAGGGGCAGATGTTGCACCTTCTGCGATTGCATGGGAAGGTGCCGTGGGAGGGGAATGAGGTATTGGGAGTTGATAGAGGACTGGACCAGGGTGTCCTGGAGGGAACGGTCCCTATGGAGTACCTACAGTGGGTGGTGAAGGGAAGATGTGTTTAGTGGTCACTCACCACCCTGACTTGGAAATATATCGCCATTCCTTCACTGTCACTGGGTCAAAATCCTGGAACTCCCTTCCTAACAGCACTGTGGACATACCTATATCACATGGACTGCAGCAGTTCAAGAAGGCGGCTCACCACCACCTTCTCAAGGGCAACTAGGGATGGGCAACAAATGCTGGCCCAGCCAGCGAAGCCCACATCCCACGAATGAATAAAAAATAAATAAATAAATCAGGTTGATTTCTTGCTCTCTAGCACTGTGTGCCCTGACTTGTGCAATGACCAGACTATGACGAGACTTGAGGTAAAATCAGTAATGCCAATCCAGACAAGGAGCCCTGCAAATCTCCTGACTGCACCACATTCCTGGACTTGTTCCAATTAATTTTAAGTGGGCCCCACCTGAACCTTTAATCCTTTGAGCCTCTTCACATGCTATGTCGGCCTTAAGTGGTAGGGTGCCTGGGGACACTGTAGTGTTCAATTGTTCTGTGTTTGATTCTGTGAGTCTGTTTACTATTGATGCTCAATGTGCTTGACTGGTGAAGTGCAGGTGTGGGCTCAGAGAAAAGTAAACAAGCTGTAAAAAAGAGCTGGAAGCTCGAGCTGAAGCATGGAGCAGATATCTTAAAGCGGTGTAACCTGTTACACACAAATCAACTAGTGTTATCTCTGCATAGCTCTGATGTAAATATACAATTGACACCATGTATGGTTGGAAGCACTCTCATTGCTGAGTCAGATGTGGATTCAAGTCTTCATGCAGAGACTTGAGCAAGTAACCTAGGCTAACAGTGCTGTGTAATACTCAGGGAATGCTACATGGCTGACAGTGCCCTCTATCAGATAAGACATTAAACACCCCATTTTCTAATGCTTATTTCAGGGAATATGGGTGCCACTTGCAAGGCAAGCATTTGTTGCCCATCCTAATTGCCCTTGAGCTGAATGGCTTGCTTAGCCATTCAGAGTCAACCAGATTGCTGTGGGTCTGGATTCATATGTCGGCCAGACCAGATAAGGATGGCAGATTTCCTTCCCTATAGGAGCGTTAGTGAACAGATTGATAATGGCTTCATGGCATCATATTCCAGGTTAATTAATTGAATTTAAATTCCACCAGCTGCCATTGTTCCCAAAACATTAGCCTGGACCTCTGGATGACAACTCCAGTGACATTACCACTACACCACCATCCCCCCTACAACCCTGTGCCTGCTTGTTTATGATCCAGAGGTTATGACCAATGACCAAGTTTACTGAGACATTTTAACAATGAGCCTTTGGTCTGGTTCCAGAGTTCCAAATCAGAGCAAATTGAGAAGTGCAAAAAGACCTTAGAGTGTCACCAAAAGTGTGGAACTTGAATTAGTGGCTTTATTTCAGCAGCTCACTCACGATATCAAATTCTGATCCCACTCAGAAATGTCAACAACAGTCACATTCTCAATGAAGGTGCAGTGGTTTCCATGTCAAGCAGACTTTCTAACCTTGTCTCATATTTATGAAACTATATTGCGGTTTCCACTTTCAATTATTAGAAAGTAACTTCTTGTTGGTTCTTCAATTGGGCCAATTTGTCACCAGGGAATCAAAGAATGCAGAAGAGGCCATTCAGCCCATTGCTCCTGTGCTGGCTCTCTTGAAAGCTATCCAGTTGGTCCCATGACACTTTTTCTTTCCCCGTCGCTCTCGAGATTTTACCCATCAGGCTTGTTATCCAGCCCTTTCATGAGGGTCAAGGTTGAACCTGCTTCCAGCAACCTCTCTGGAAATTGTGTGGTGTTTAGTTGGTATTGGGGAACAGGTGCCCAGCATGGGAAATCCAAGACTGAGGGTTAAAATAGGTCTTAATGACCTATCATAATATTTAAATGCCTTAAAGCTGCAGTGAGGCTCCCCGCTTACCTTCAATCCTGCCCGAGTGAAACTGGGAAGGGGGCAGGATGATATGCTGACCCGACTCAATTTATTTGGGATTTTAACTCTCCGCAAACCAGCCCCCTCCCTGGAAAAGTCAATTCTGCTTTCGAGCTGAGAGGTGAAGGGAGGGAGGAATAGGAGCTAAAGTGGGTTAGGATGTGGTCCACTCAAGGCTGGCTCCTGGGAGCTGATCTTAGCTCAAAACCATTGTTCCCAAAGCCTTCCTCCCCTTGAGGGGGTAGAGCACACGGGCTCAAACCTCTTCCCTGAGACCTGAACAAAACAGGGTGTCCAGTTTCCAGCTTGTAATCAGAAGAGATAAGATCTCAATGTTAACCACAGGCGAGTAGGCCGATAAGAGACAGGGCATGGATTGAGGCTGAATCTGCAGTGCCGTTCTGAAGGAGTGCTGCACTGTTGGCGGGGCAGCCTATCAGACAAGATATTAAACCAAGGTTCCGGAGAAGAGTCTTATTGGACTCAAAGCATTAATTCTGTTTCTCTCCCCGCAGGTGCTGCTGGACCTGCTGAGATTTTCCAGCACTTTCTGTTTTCGTTTCAGATTTCTAGTATCTGCAGTATTTTGCTTTTATTCAACCAATGTCTATCTTCTCAGTTGGATTCAAGGATTCCCTGGCAATTATTTGAAGAAGGGCAGGGGAGTTCTCCCTGATGTCCTGAGCTAATAAAATGTCAGAGGATTAATCGGTGGTGTCCGAATTCATGATTCAACCTGATTCCCATGAGTTTCCAAGTTACTTGGCTGGCTAGGTTAGAATTAACTCCCCTGCTCTCCACCTTCCCCCCTCTCCCCACACCGCACCCCCCCCCCCCCTTCCCACCCTCATCTCCGACACCCACACACACACCCACACCCACATGCACATACCTTCAACCTGAGCGATGGACTGGAAACTTAAGCTCCCTCAGTTCTGGGTAACTGGATGGGGATTTTTTGCATTTTTGAGGAGGTGTGTCCGGAAGATTTTCCATGCCCTGTCTCTTATCGGCCTACTCACCTGTGGTTCAACAGTGAGATCTTATCTCTTCTGATCATAAGCTAGAAACTGGACATCCTGTTTTGTTGCATTGACGTATTTACCTGCTCAGTCAGAACTAATTTTGTGTGCAATCTCTTTCTCAGCAGGGCTGCTTGTCAGTCTTTCCTCTTCCTTCTCTGACAGCCTTTAACATTGGACACTTATAACACCAAGAGAGATTAATCCTGTTCCCCAATTCTTCCCATTAACAGTGCAGCATTGGGACAGTTAAAAATAAGTGACCTTGCTACCAGCTTGACATTCAATGGCATTACTATCTCTGAATCCCCTACTATCAACTTCCTGGTGGTTACCATTGACCAGAAACTGAACTGGGCTAGCCATACAAGAAGGGTCTGAAGAAGGGTCATACGGACTCGAAATATTAACTCTGTTTCTCCCTCCACAGATGCTGTTAGACCTGCTGAGTTATTCCAGCATTTTCTGCTTTTGTTTCAGATTTCCAGCATCCGCAGTATTTTGCTTTTATCTTAGCCATATAACTACTGTGGCTGCAAGAGCAGGTCAGGGGCTAGGAATCCTGCGGTGAGTAACTCACCTCCTGACTCCCCAAAGCCTGTCCACCATCCACAAGGCACAAGTTCAGGAGTGTGATGGAATACTCTCCACTTGCCTGGATGAATACAGCTCCTACAACACTGAAGAAGCTTGTTACTGTCCAGGACAAAGCAGACTGCTTGATTGGCACCACATCCACAAACGTTCACTCCCTCCACCACCGATGCACAGTAGCAACAGTGTGTACCATCTACAAGATGCACTGCAGGAACTCACCAAGGCTCCTTAGACAGCACCTTCCAAACCCAGGACCACTACCATCTAGAAGCACAAGGGCAACAGGTGGATGGGAACACTACCACCTGGAAGTTCCCCTCCAAGCTACTCACCATCCTGACTTCCATTCATTCACTGTCACTGGGTTCAAATCCTTGAACTCCCTCCCTAACAGCCTTTGGATGTACCTACACCATATGGACTGCAGCGGTTCAAGAAGGCAGCTCCCCACCACCTTCTCAAGGGCAATTAGGGGTCCACAATAAATGTTGGCCTAGCCAGCAATGCCCACATCCCATGAATGAATAAAAAAAGCTTTCCCCATCCGAGATCAGGCTCCAGTTAACCCATTCATTAGAGTCCCACAGCCATTATTTCTCTGGAGAAGAACAGAGAAATCTCTCCATTGTTCTGGCCAACATCTACCCCTCAGTTGATATCAAAAAAAAGATGATTTAGTCATTATCGCATTGCTGTTTGTGGGAGTTTGCTGTGTGCAAATTGGCTCCCTTGTTTTTTACATGACAGCAGTAGCTACATTTTGAAAATATTTCATTGGCTGTAAAGGGTTTTGGGACATCTTGAGGTGAGGAAAGGTGCTATATAAATGCAAGATATTTTTAAAAAAAATTATTCCTGGCCTTTGAATTATTATTCCCATAACACAACCACTGTGTCTCCCAGTAGTTATCACCTTTTGTGATCAAACCAAGGTGATGGGAGAATTTGGTGAGCATCCCATGTGTTGCCTGGAGACAGCATGATGCCCAGTTAAATTATTAGGCCGGGGCCACATTAACTCATGCCCAGTGGTGAATAACGTGGTTGGTTTTGGACCCTGGTGAAAGTGTAGTCCAATTGTAAAAATGAGAAAGGTGTTGGGGTGAAGTCCAAACTGTCAATGGCAACACTCTTCTGTCAACCCCAACATTATTACCCTGTGTGTGTAAACTCCTTTTCAATATCCAGTTGTTGGGTCACTTTATATTTGTAACTTATGATGTCATTTGCCTAAATTCGGAATTCCTTCCCCCTCAGTATCCTCGAATCACAGAGCACAGAAGGAGGTTGTGCCTGTGCTGGCTCTTTGAAAAATCTACCTAATTATTCCCACTCTAACAGGCTCTTTCCCGAGAAATGTTTCCTTTTCATTTATTTATCAAATTCCCTTTTGAAAATCAGTATTGACTCTGCTACCACCATGTTTTCAGGCATTTCAGATCATAAAAACTCATGGTGTAAAAAAACCAACTCATCCCCCTCTGAATCTTTTCTTCAATCAATATCCTTTGGTTATCAAAATCCTTCATGGGTTCGAACACTTTTATTCGATCAACCTTTAATCTTCTGTTCTCTGAGGGGTACAACTGCAGATTCTCCAGCCTTTCCACATAACTGAAGTCCAGGGTTTGATAACAAGAGCTCATGTTGCAATGGAGGTTTTGGTACAAAAAGGTCCAAAATGAGGAACATATAAACAGGAAGAGGCCATTCAGCCCTTCAGGCCTGTTCTACCAGTCAACAAGGCTGACCATAGCTGATTTATATCTTAACTCCATTTACCAGCCTTGGCTTTATATCTCTTAATACACTTGGCCAGCAAAATATTATCAATCTCAGGATTAACGTTATGAATTGATGTAGCACCTACTGTACAGAAACACACTCTGGGAGGCTTCTTAGTCAAAAAAAAACAAACTTTACTTACACAAGAGCTTCTGTGGCTGCTTACATGAAGCCAGCCCTTCATGCAGCCATTTTACGCTAGGGAACCCCTCCCTAGAATTTATTCCCTGGTGCTAGCCACACATTGGTTGAACAACTCATATGAACCTTGCTCAGTTGAACTGGTCTTAAAGTGACAGGCATCACACACTGCTTTTTGTGGGGGAGAGTTCCACATTCCCGACACCCTTTTCATGAAGAGTTGTTTCCTAATTTCACTGCTGAGTGGCCCAGCTCTGATTTTCAGGTAATAGCCCCTTGTCCTTGACTCCCTGACCAGCGGGAAAATGTTCCTTGCCCCTTTATCTTGCGTATAGCCTGGCTTATGTAATCAACACTCATAAACTAACCTTTGAAGCCCTGCTAACATTGTGGGTTTAATGGGCTAGGGCCTGAGAAAATGGGATTGCCCCGCATCTCAGAAGCCAAGTTATCATTTGGCCTTTGCACTCAGTGGCGCCCAATCTCTATGTCAAGGTTGGGTGCTAGGTGCTCACTTTCAGATCTTAGCTGTCACCATACCAACCGCCACTAGTGTTGCCAACTCTGATTGGCCATATTTTTAGAGGTGTCATCACATGACCTCCCACCTACCCTGCCCCACCATCCTGCTCTCACCTTTGGACACTTCTACATATCCATCCTCATGACACCCCATGTTCCCCACAGCCAATTGGAAAGTGAATAGGCTCTTCATTGTCAGTTGGATAATTCTTAGATATTAGTCAACCAACAGTTTTTCCCATCATATCCAACCTTTTTATATTTTTTTTTCATTCGTTCTTTGGGATGTGGGCATCACCGACTAAGCCAGCAGTTATTGCCCAATTCTAATTGCCCTAGGGAAGGTGGTGAGCTGCCTTCTTGAACTGCTGCAGTCCATGTGCCTGTGGTTGGGCCTAGGACACTACTCTGAGGAACTCCTGCAGCAATGTTCCTAGGATCGAGATAATTGGTCACCAACGACCACAGCCATCTTCCTTTGTACTAGGTATGATTCCAACCAGTGGAGGGTTTTCCCCCTGATTCCCATTGACTTCAGTTTTGCTGGGGCTCCTTGATGCCACACTCTGTCAAATGCTGCCTTGATGTCAAGGGCAGTTACTCTCACCTCACCTCAGGAGTTCAGCTCTTTTGTCCATGTTTGAACCAAGGCTGTAATGAGGTCAGGAGCTGAGAGACCCTGGTGGAACCAAAACTGAGCATCAGTGAGCAGGTTATTGCTAAGCAAGTGCCGCTTGATAGCACTGTTGATGACCCTTCCATTACTTTACTGATGATGGAGAGTAGGCTGATGGGGCGACAATTGGCCAGGTTGGATTTGTCCTGCTTTCTGTGTACAGGACATACCTGGGCAATTTTCTACATTGTTGGGTAGATGCCAGTGTTGTAGCTGTACTGGAACAGCTTGGCTAGGGGCACGGCAAGTTCTGGAGCACAGGTCTTCAGTACTATTGCTGTAATATTGTCAGGACCCATAGACTTTTCCGTATCCAGTGCCTTCAGCCATTTCTTGATATAACATGGCGTGAATCCAATTAACTGAAGACTGGCATCTGTGATGCTGGGGACTTCCAGATGAGACTAAAATGGATCATCCACTCTGCACTTCTGGCTGAAGATTGTTACGAATGCTTCAGCCTTATCTTTCGCTCTGATATGTTGGGGTCCTCCACCATTGAGAAAGGGGATATTTGTTTAATTGTCCACCACCATTCATGACTGGGTGTGGCAGGACTGCAGAGCTTAGATCTGATCCGTTGTTTGTGGAATTGCTTAGCTCTGTTTATCGCTTGCTGCTTATGCTGTTTGGCACGCAAGTAATCCTGTGTTGTAGCTTCACCAGGTTGACACCTCATTTTTAGAAATGCCTGGTGCTGCTCCTGGCATGCCCTCCTGCACTCTTTCGTTGAACCAGGGTTAATCCCCTGGTTTGGTGGCAATGGTAGAGTGGGGGATATGCTGTGCCATGAATTTACTAATTGTATTCAATTCTGCTGCTGCTGATGGCCCACAGTGCCTCATGGATGCCCAGTCTTGAGTTACGAAATCTGTTTGAAATCTACTCCATTTAGCACGGTGGTAGCGCCACACAACACGATGGGGGGTATCCTCATTGTGAAGGCGGGACTTCATCTCCATAACGGCTGTGCGGTGGTCATTCTGACTGAAACTGTCATGGGCAGATGCATTTGCAGAAGGCAGGTTGATGAGAATGAGGTCAAGTATGTTTTTCCCTCTTATTGGTTCCCTCACCGCCTGCTGCAGACTCAGTCTAACAGCAATGACCTTTAGGACTCGGCCAGCTCAGCAAGTAGCTGTGCTACTGAGCCACTCCTAGATATGGATATTGAAGGCCCGCACACAGAGTACATGACATTCTGTGTCCTTGCCACCCTCAGTGCTTCTTCCAGTTGGTGTTCAACATGGAGGGGTGCTGATTCATTATCCGAGCGAGGTGGGGAGTGGTCTGTGGTAATCAGCAGGCGGTTCCGTTGCCCATGTTTGACCTGATACCATAAGACTTCATGGGGGTCTGGTGTTGATTTTGAGGACTCCCAAGTCTACTCCCTTCCAGCTGCATATCGCTGTGCCTTGGGCTGCTGGTGGAGTCTGGGACATTATCTGTAAGGTATGATTCTGTGAGGATAACTAGTCAGGCTGTTGACTGACCAGCCTGTGAGACAGCAGAACTAATTTTGGCACAAGCCCCCAGATATTAAGTAAGGAGGACTTTGCAGGGCTGACAGGGCTGAGTGTGCCATTGCCAGGTGCTCTGTCCAATGTCATTCTTTTTTATTAGCTCTCTAGCAGTTTGATACAACTGAATGGCTTGCTAGGCCATTTCAGAGGCCAATTAAGAGTGTTGCAGAGCATGGAATCATATGTAGGTCAGACCAGATACGGACTTTCCTTCCTGGACATTCACGAATGAACCAGATGGGTTTTTACGACAACAGCTTCATTAGACTTTTAATTCCAGATTTTTATTGAATTCAAATTCCACCATCTACCATGGTGGGATTCAAACCCAGGTCCCTGGAGCATTACCCTGGGTCTCTGTACTAATAGTCCAATACCACTACATTATGCTACTGCTTCCTCTTATCAACTGTTTAAAGTGTTCAAAGAAAATTTTAGAAAAGCAGAATGTTTTATTTTATGGCACACTAATTTTACTCCCCAGTTTGCCCTGAGTGATGCTCAGGAGGGGACTCTTACCAACATAAATCAATCAATTTATTTCCAAATTTTCAATTGATCCTCAACAGGTCAAGGGTGAGGCAGAGTTCCAGATTTCCACTATCTGTTGTGTGAAGAGATACTTCCCAACTTAACCCCTGAACAGCCTAGCTCTAATTTTAAAGTTATGTCCCCTTATACTCAATTACCCCTCCACCGGAGCAAATTTTTAAAATTCATCATAGAATGGGGGCATCACTGGCTAGGCCAACATTTATTGCCCATCCCTAATTTCCCTTGAGAACTGAGTGGCTTGCTGGGCCATTTCAGAGGGCATTTAAGTCAACCACATTGCTGTGTGTGTGGAGTTACATGTAGGCCAGACCAGGTGAGGGCAGCAGATTTCCTTCCCTAAAGGACATTCGATTTCTACCCACCTCTCTTACCCTTTAATCATCTTGAGCACATAACAGCAATTGGATCACCTCTTGTTCTTCTATATTCATGGGAATATTAGTACATCTAATCTTGCCTCGTAATTTAATCTTTTCAGTCCCGGCATTACTCAAGCGAACTTGTGTTGCACATTCTCCAATTTCCTGAGGTTTGTTTAGTATCAAACAAACTCTCTAACTGGGGCATAAGCGCTGGACTGCCAGACATGCTGTCTTTCAGATGAGATGTTAAACCAAGGTCCTGTTTGCTCTCTCAGGTGTAAGGAAAAGATCCCATGGCACTTTATTTCGAAGAAGAGCAGGGAAGTTATCCTGACTAATATTTATCCCTCAATTCATATCCCTAAAAACAGATCATTTGATCATTATCACATTTTTACTCGTGGGAGCTTACTGTGTGCAAATTGGCTGCCGTGTTTCCCACATTATAACAGGAGCTACACTTTAAAATGTACTTCCTTCACTTGAAAATGCTTTAGGATGTGCAGAGCTTGGGGAGAATGGTGGTGAGGTGGTAATGACACCAAACTAGTAATCTAGGGGTTTAGGCTAATTCTCTGCAGTAATGGGTTCAAATCCCACCACAGTAATTGGTGGAATTTTAATCCAGTTAATAGATCTGGATTGAAAACATGTCTGAGTAATGCTGGCTGTTGTAAAAAGGCCATCTAGTTCTTTCTTTATTCATTCACAGGGTATGGGCATCGCTGGCTGAGCCCTTGAAGGAAATCTTTCATCCTTATCTGGTATGGCAGACGTGTGATTCCAGACCCCCTCAGTTCAGGGGCACTCAGAGATGAGCAGGTCTTTCTTTTTTTCCAACCAGAGCTTTATGTAGCTCCAGCCCTTTAAATTAGTCTTTTTAATTGCTTTTCGAACCTTTTCACTTACAGATTTCTGTATGTCGATTGCACCCCCACTCACACCCTCCCCCCAACAACCCACACCCCTCGCCATTTATAATCTGTACAATCTGAGATGATTAGGCTGCTGTACACTTGGCCAAGTATAGCCTTTCAAAAAAATTGCAGGACTTACCAAGATTATTTAGTGATCTCGATTTGCAAACTACTTACTCACCACATGATTAAATTGAATGTTATATTTTATCATAAAAGCAAAAAACTGCAGATGCTGGAAATCCAAAACAAAAACAAAAATAACTGGAAAAACTCAGCAGGTCTGGCAGCATCTGTGGAGAGGAGCACAGTTAACGTTTCAAGTCCGAATGACTTTTCAACAGAACGGTTATATTTTATCAGTCTTGGAAGTATTGTGAGGAGGATAGAGATAAGCTTCAAGAGGACGTAGACAGCCTGGTGGAACAGTCAGACAAGTAGCAGATGAAATTTAACATAGGGGAAGTGTGAAGTGATTCATGTTGGTAGGAAGAACGAGGAGTCAATATAAAATAGAGGGTACAATTCTAAAGAGGATGCAGGAACAGAGGAACTTGGAATATATGATTACAAATCATTGAATATGACAGAGCAGGTTGAGAAAGTAGTTACAAAGTCATATGGCATCCTGGGCTTTATAATTAAAGGTGTTGAGGACAAAAGCAAGGAAGTTATAATGAAGCATTTGAAAACACTGGTTCAGCCTCAACTCAAGTATTGCTCTGGGCACCACTCTTCAGGAAGGGTGGGAAGGTTTTAGAGAGGATGTTGTAAAAACAAGATTGGTTCCAGGGATGAGGGGCTTCAGCTACGTAGGTAGATTGGAGAAGCTGGGACTGTTCTCCTTGGGGAAGAGAAGGTTGAGGGGAGATTTGATAGATGCATTGAAAATCATGAGGGGTCTGGACAGATTAGGCAGAGAGAGTATGGGGGAGACAGGGTCAATTGAGTGGTTAGGATCTGGAATGCACTGTCTGAGAGTGTGGTGGAGACAGGGTCAATCGAGTGGTTAGGATCTGGAATGCACTGTCTGAGAGTGTGGTGGAGACAGGGTCAATCGAGTGGTTAGGATCTGGAATGCACTGTCTGAGAGTGTGGTGGAGACAGGGTCAATCGAGTGGTTAGGATCTGGAATGCACTGTCTGAGAGTGTTGGGGAGACAGGGTCAATCGAGTGGTTAGGATCTGGAATGCACTGTCTGAGAGTGTGGTGGAGACAGGGTCAATTGAGTGGTTAGGATCTGGAATGCACTGTCTGAGAATGTGGTGGAGACAGGGTCAATCGCGTGGTTAGGATCTGGAATGCACTGTCTGAGAGTGTTGGGGAGACAGGGTCAATCGAGTGGTTAGGATCTGGAATGCACTGTCTGAGAGTGTGGTGGAGACAGGGTCAATCGTGTGGTTAGGCTCTGGAATGCACTGCCTGAGAGTATGGTGGAGACAGAGTCAATTGCGGCTTTCGAGAGGGAATTGGATAAGCTCCTGAAGAGAACAAAAACTTACAGGACTACAGGGAAAAGAGTGGGATGAGTTAAAGTGAGGCAGCACAGACAGGATGGGCCTCCTTCTGCTTGATAATCATGCTATAATTGTATGATGCTAAAATTCTAGTTATTGTTATTGATAAATTCAAAAGCCAGAAACAGCCAAATGTCAACCATCATTATGTCCTTCTGACTGCGCTACCACAGAGATGTTCAGTGCAGGAAACCTTTTGCATTCTCCAACACTGATGTGAAAAGGGGATAGTCGTGGGCCATAAGATAATAAAATACTGGACCGGCTCAGTGTATTTAGAAGAGCAAAGGTGACTTGATTGAGTCATGTAAGACCCTGAGGGGTCTTGACAGGATGGACATGGAAAGGATGATTCCTCTTGCGGGAGAATCTAGAGGCAGAATCTTCCCAGATTTGCGCTAAGTGCGGTAGGTTTACCCGGCAGCTGCATCGGCAGCTTTTCACGCTGTATCATCCCAATCCTGCATCATTAATCATGTATTCCTGGGTAACACACTGTTTCAATGGTGGGCGGGCTCTCATTTATCCAGCACGCTGTCACCTCACCACTTCCTCAGGTCGGGCACCATACATTAAGCACAGCCACACACACGCCTCTCGGTGCTTCCAGCCCTTAGACTATCACAAAGAGACATAGCCCCGAAAGACAAGGAGACTGCAGCCCCCGGCAGGCGTCCTGCTTACACCCTCCTCATCTCTATCCATGCAGGACAAACTGGCTCACAATATGACAGACACGTGGCAGACTGGTGGAGGAATGCCTGAAATCAAGGTCTTCACAGAATTTGAAAACAGAACCATGTGGCTGGCTGGTGAGAAGCTGGACCAGTGAGGTCAGCGCTGCTCTACCAAGTGAGGATTTAGCAGTGGAACATTCATCAAACAACCATGCCGTGAGCGATGTGTCCTCTTTCACAGGCCACTGCCATGCACTAATGATCTCCCCTTGCTTGCGCAGGCACATCTGGGAAACAGCCGACAGAGTCCATGACCCAGTGTCTCCAATCAAGCCCTGAAGAAACCTCTCCAAAAGGAATCTGAAGGCTCCCTCCCTGAAGACCCATCACAGCGCTCACCCACACCCTCCACCAACGCAGAGACACACACGCACACCTCGGTGGGACCTAGCTTTAGATTAGCCTCGGGACCACAATCTGGTGAGCACATTGCACTTTCTGATCCACAGCAGGCAGCAGCAGGGACCTCCCAAGTCCCCGGCACTCAGAGGACTGTCAGAACATTGCTGAGTCCAGGTCAGATGATGAGCCTCTGGACTTGGTCACATCACAGTTACTGGAGCTGCAAAGGCAAGCTAGGGAACATCAGGAAGGGATGTCCACTGCACTCCTCAGATTGCAAGGAAGGATGGTGGAGTCCATCCGTCTTCAGTTTGAGGTGATAGTGCCAGCATGCCAATGCACCGAGGTTAACACTGGTAGGATGACAGCCGCCATGGAAACCTTGGTCCAGGACATCACTCCTGCACTGCTGCGCGGACTCAATTCCATCACTGATGCCATAGTTGGCCCCCAACAGTGTGTACACTCAATCTCACTCCAGCTACCCCTTCTGGAGTCAGCCAGGGGCCTCTGGGCATCCACAGGGAGGAGGATCAGCAGGTGCACACTCCGGGGCCATCCACCCAGGTGACTCCGAGAGTGTTCAGCCCAACCAACTCCCCTCTTCCTGTGACCACAGCATCTCCAGCTCCACGGGCTGAGGAGCTGCCACTGCCACACAGCAGAGCCCCTCTGGGTCTCAGCCCTGCAGAGGACACTCGCAAAGGTCATCACAGACAGGGCGTAGCAGTCAGAAGGCTGCCTCCACCTCCAGTGTGTATGTCAGGGGAGCACCAAGACGTAGTAACAGGATTAGGAAGGTTAAGAAGATATAGTACATCAGCATGGGAACAGGTTTTAATCTCTTGTACTTAATGTTCACTATTGTCAATAAATCCTCAAGAATGACTCCTTTCCAATGGCTCCTTGTTATGATGAGTGCCCGTGTCACTCTGATGTGAAACCTTGGTTCCTGCACAAGGTAAAGGCAGGTGTCTCAGTCCATAGCCTCTTCCCTGTGCAGCGTGCAACCTGCAGACCAAGGTGAAGGTCCGGCTTTACACTCACTGGACTCATTACTGATGCCTGCACCTCTGTCATTGCTGCCAGAGTATCATGGGCAGGTATCACAGAGTTCCATCATTCTCTCTGTGTGCTCTCCATGCCTTTAAGGAGGGGTTGGCCCCATCTCTTCAGCATCTGTGCTGGTGACGCTGTGCTCCTGAAGGGCTCAGGTTGCAAAGGTGGACAAAGGATCAGGTGCATTTAAAGTTTCACAGCTGCGTCTCCATGATCACAGAGTGCAGGCAAGCTGCCCTTTGCCATACGGGAGTCAGACATTCTCAGAGGCTATGTGGAGATCCATGGAGTGTCCTCACAGCATGTTGTCATCATCTTCCTGCAATCGAGTGACTGTTAGAGTCTCCACTGTGTCTCAATGACAGGAGCATTATCATAGAGAGTATGTGCGCCACCATAAGCCAGCCTAGAGTCAAACGCTCCCAGGTGCAATGTGAGGATCTATGGTGACTCCTCACTGCATCCTCCACAAACCTGGCAGCTATCAGGGCCTCCTGAGCACGCCTTCATCTGGCCAATGTGATGACCTCATTGGCATCATGATGACAATGAGGCCATCACCTTGGCCACCAGGGCCTCCTCACTCTCATCCCTGTCGATGTCCGCCTTATTGGAGGAGACCTCCAGCTGCTCCCCAGCCAGCTCCTCTCCCCATTGCAGCACACGGTTATAAAGGGTGCAGCAGGCGACGTTGATGCCTGACACCCTCTGTGGGCTGTTTTGCAGGGCTCCAGAACCTCATTTTTCCAACCAAGTTGCGAGTTGCAGCAGGAGCCTTGTTATACCGTCGCTCTGCCGCAGTCTGAGATCGCTGCCATCAGCCACGGCCTCTATGGGTAGCCCTTGTCCCTGAGGACCCATCCCTTCAGCATCTGTGAACCCTGGAAGATGCCAGGGATCTTTGACCAATTGAGAATGTTGGAATTGTGGACACTCCCTGGGAACCATGAGCAGACCTGCAGGATGCGTGTCTGGTGGTTCCATACCAGCTCGTTCAGCGAGTGGAAGCCCTTGCAGTTGGCATAGTTGACCACTTGTTGCCATGGAGACCTGAGTGCCACTTGAGTGCAGTTGATGGCACCCTGCACCTGTGAGGAACCCGAGATCTGGGCAAATCCAGTCGCTCTTGCACCCTGGCTGTCCTGGTCCCCGGGCAAAATGCACAAAGTTGTGTGCCCTCATGAAGATGGCATCCGTGACCTCATGGATGCTTTTGTGGGCGGAGACTTGTGAAATTCCACAGAGGTCACCTGTGGAGCCCTGAAAGGAGAAACCCACGTAGAAATTGAGCGCCGCGGTCACTTTCACGGCCACTGGCAGTGGATGCCCTCCATGTCCCCTTGGCACCAAATCCTGCAGTAACTGGCAGATGTGACCAACCAGTTCCCTAAACATGTGCAGTCTTTGCCGACACTGGCTCTCGGTCATCTGCAGGAATGAAAGACAGTGTCTGTTGACCCTGGGGTGTCGCTGGCCACCGGATTGCGATGGCTCACTGTGGCTCATGGTCAGCGTGTGTAGGAGCCCCAGCCGCTCCTTCTTCCTGAGGTTGCTGCTTCTGCCTCTGCGCAGCCAAGAACCTCCGTCGCTCTCTTCTGCTTTGTCTCCGCTTTCTGTAAGCCACCAGGAATACAGCTAGTTCACCAGGCTCCTGATGTAGCCCTCCTGCAGGATGAAGGAGAGTGACATGTGAGTTAGCATGGGTGTACAAAGAACCTCTCCTGAAGGCCCCCTAGCGCATCCCAGAGAGAACTGGCCACCACTTGGATGGCCAGAGTTTAGAGCGCTGCATGGCTGCCCGAAACCCCACCCACCTCTGCCCCACTCTGCCTGACCGATTGGCAACAGCTTTGCCCATTGGACTGCATGCTGTGCTCTCAGGTCAGGCACAGACGTTCTCCTAACCCACACTGCAAGGCTGCACCGTTAGCCTGAAGCATGGGGGAGACTGGTCCAGATGAGAATGATGACATTACAAGGAGCTGTGAGCACCTCACCCAGCTTTCACAAGGAGATTGCACTCGGAACTTGCTCACTCACCCAACTGTTCTGCAGTCCACTGAAGCGCTCATTACCCTGCAGTCTGTGCCCGAGGGGTGAGAGGTTCCAGACCATTTGGTGGCAGTTTCATGTCTCTGCATGGCCACTTCCCTCCCTCTGATACTGCACGTGCTTGCGTACTACCATCAGGCACAGTACAGCCCTTGCCTTCCCTCAAGTTGCCTCAACTGCAGTGCAGCACTTGCCCCAGCACCACACTGTCAGCCAGCTGGGAAAATGTGTATGCCTGTGTCCTCACCTGGATGTATAGGGCCTCAACATTGATTCCAGCAGGCGAACCTCGCAAGCACTGCACAACATTACTGCACACTCACCTCCGAGTGCCCCTCAAAGTGCCACCTGCCAAGTGCATGCCATTTATATGCTACTGTGAAACCACACCGATGTGCTCGGATAATCGGCGCGGTGTGGGGGAGGCGGGGGGGTGGGGGATTGATTCCAGCGAGCTGGGCTTATAATGATATGCAGATGTATTACAACAAGGTTCCCGAGGGTCAAAGGTGGAAAATGCGGCCGCCATTGATGAGCAGAGGGGACAAGTGAAAACTGGTTTCACGATGTTGTGAAACCGATTTTTGGCCTTCTTGCCATATTGTCCGCTCACGCCATCAAACATGCCTGACACCAGCGGGTGTGGAAAATTCCTCCCTAGAATTCAGGGTCCCTGCTCTAAAGTAATGGGACAGTGATGAGGAAAAGATGTTTCTCTCAGAGGGTTGTGAGGCATTGGAATTCTTTTCCTCAGGTTGAGGCAGCAGCTTGGAATATTTTTAAAGCAGAGGTAGGCGGATTCTTGATAAGCAAGGGGGGGTGAAAGGTTATCGGGGTGAGGCAGGATTGTGGGGTTAAAATCAGATCAGCTATAACCTTATTGAATGGTGGAGCAGGCTTGAGGGGCTGAGTGGCCTACTCCTGCTCTTAGTTTAGATATTCGTAATACGTACACATGGATTATCTGTACCACTTCTCCAGAAAGGGCATCGTTTTTGGACAGCATTAAATCTTGACAGCGGAACTGCTGACTTCATTCCACCTCACACATGAGTCATTCACCTCTCTTGCACGACCGATCGTTGCTCAATAATGTGTATTTATACAGCCTCTTTCACATAGTAAGATGCCACTAGGTGCTTCTCAGGAACATGATCAAAGGTTTCACACTGAATCAGATCTGGAAATATTAGGATCAATGACCAAAGGTCTAACGAAGAAGAAGTGGGTTTTTAAGGGTGTCTCAAGTGATGAAAGTGCGGTCAAAGGGAGAGAGGTGTAGGGAAGGGAGGGGTATCAGAGAGCTTGGAGCCAAAGCAACTGGAACCGAACCCACCAATGGTGGAGCAATTCAAACCAAAGATGCTCAGGGTACTGGAATTCCAGAAGCAAATGTTTAGAGGGCTGGAGGAGATAACAGAGCTAGGGAGGTGGAACATGAAGGTGAGAATTTTAAAAATTAAAGCACTGGATGGACCAAAAGCACAGGGGCGATGGGTGAACAGGACTTAGGACAGGGGCAGCGGAGTCTTGGATGAGCTTGTGATTATAGGTGGTGGGGCGCATTGGAATAGTCGACAGAAACAGAGTTACCATTTGAGTCCAAGATGAGTCTCCTTCGGAACTGAGTGGCACTCTGACACTCGCAGTTCCAAAGAGTCGTACTGGACTCAAAACGTTCACGCTGTTTCTCTGCCCTCCAGACCCGCTGCGTATTTCTCACGCTTCCAGTTTCCATTTCAGATCCATGGCATCCGCAACGTTTTGCCTAATTATTGGAACAGGCAAGTTTGCCTTGTTGTAAAGGTGGTTGAGGTCCAAGTGAACTTCAAGAAAGACCTATGAAAAAGAGCTCCTCTCAATTTAAATTGAGCTGAAAATCTAGCACTGCTCCATCTGGGTGGATTTTTCCTGTTCCTTACCTGTGACCATACCGGGGGAGGGGGGGGTGGGGAATCTGAGAAGCCCAGATTAACAGTGACAATGGCGTACAGAGTTACAGATCTGTCTGTTCAGAGTCATTTGATGAAAACACAGACGCCAGCTTTTGTTTTCACATTGACCACATCCTCCACAATTTACAAGAATTTCACTGTAACCTGTACGAGGCTGGTAGGTAAAATGTAAGAGGGAGAGCACAACGTCCCACAACAAAGTTGCAGTAAATTCAATTGTCAGGTCGTAAAATTCCCTCCTCTACATTTCATCTGTTCCCAGAAATATAGCAAGGCCTTTTGAGTGCGCGTTCACAGCAAAAGGTGGTTAAACAAAACAACTCGGTTTTAGATTTTCAAGATTCAAGGTTGGGCACTGACTACTGGGGGGAATATGATTCTGGTCCATTCATTGCTGAGCTGGGCCTATTATTGGGAGAGGGCAGCAGGAGCTTCACTCCATATCTAAACTGTGCTGTATCTGGGAGTATTAATTACCATGCTGCATCAGCCCTGGGTGTGTTTGATGTGGACAGTGTAGAGTGAGCTTTACTCTGTATCTAACCCCGTGCTGTACCTGTCCTGGGAGTGTTTGATGTGGACAGTGTAGAGTGAGCTTTACTCTGTATCTAACCCCATGCTGTACCTGCCCTGGGTGTGTTTGATGGGGACAGTGTAGAGTGAGCTTTACTCTGTATCTAACCCCATGCTGTACCCGCCCTGGGAGTGTTTGATGGGGACAGTGTAGAGGGAGATATACTCTGTATCTAACCCCATGCTGTACCTGTCCTGGGAATGTTTGATGGGGACAGTGTAGAGGGAGCCTTACTCTGTATCTAACCCCGTGCTGTAACTGTCCTGGGAGTGTCTGATGGGGACAGTGTAGAGGGAGCTTTACTCTGTATCTAACCCCGTGCTGTACCTGTCCTGGGAGTGTTTGATGGGGCGGTGTAGAGGGAGCTTTACTCTGTATCCAACCCCGTGCTGTACCTGTCCTGGGAGTGTTTGATGAGGACAGTGTAGAGGGAGCTTTACTCTGTATCTAACCCCGTGCTGTACCTGTCCTGGGAGTGTTTGATGGGGATGGTGCAGAGAGAGCTTTACTCTGTATCCAAGCCCATGCTGTACCTGCCCTGAGAGTGCTTGATGGGAAAGCATTCAGGGAGCTTTACTCTGTATCTAAGCCTGTGCTGTACCTGTCCTGGGAGTGTTTGATGGGACAGTGTAGAGTGAGCTTTACTCTGTATCTAACCCCGTGCTGTACCTGTCCTGGGAGTGTTTGATGGGGACAGTGTAGAGGGAGATTTACTCTGTATCTAACCCCGTGCTGTACCTGTCCTGGGAGCGTTTGATGGGGACAGTGTAGAGGGAGCTTTACTCTGTATCTAACACAGTGCTATATCTGGACTGAGGGTGTTTGATCTGGATAGTGTAAAGGGAGTTTAACTCTGAATCTAACGCTGTGCTGTACCTGCCCTGGGATGTTTGATGGGAGAGTGTAGAGTGAGCTTTACTCTGTATCTAACCCAGGTTAGATCTGGGCAGGAGGTGTTTGTTAATACAGTGTAGACAGAGCTTTACTCTCCAAATAACACCATGCTGTACCTGTCCTGGGAGTGTTTGATAGGGACGGTGCAGAGAGAGCTTTACTCTGTATCCAAGCCCATGCTGTACCTGCCCTGAGAGTGCTTGATGGGAAAGCATTCAGGGAGCTTTATTCTGTATCTAAGCCTGTGCTGTATATGGACTGGAAGTGTTTGTTAATACAGTGTAGAGGGAGCTTTACTCTGTATCTAACCCCGTGCTGTACCTGTCCTGGGAGTGTTTGATGGGGACAGTGTAGAGGGAACTTTACTCTGTATCTAACCCCGTGCTGTACCTGTCCTGAGAGTGCTTGATGGGAAAGCATTCAGGGAGCTTTATTCTGTATCTAAGCCTGTGCTGTATATGGACTGGAAGTGTTTGTTAATACAGTGTAGAGGGAGATTTACTCTGTATCTAACCCCGTGCTGTACCTGTCCTGGGAGTGTTTGATGGGGACAGTGTAGAGGGATCCTTACTCTGTATCTAACCCCGTGCTGTACCTGTCCTGGGAGTGTTTGATGGGGACAGTGTAGAGGGAGCTTTACTCTGTATCTAACCCCGTGCTGTACCTGCCCTGGGAGTGTTTGATGGGGACAGTGTAGAGGGAGCTTTACTCTGTATCTAACCCCGTGCTGTACCTGTCCTGGGAGCGTTTGATGAGGACTGTGTAGAGGGAGCTTTACTCTGTACCTAACCCCGTGTTGTACCTGCCCTGGGAGTGTTTGAAGCCATGCTGTACCCGCTGTGAAAGGGTTCGATGAGTATATGACAAGGGTTTGAATGATTCCAGTTTTTCCCTCCAAAGTGGGCCTCTGGAGGTCAATGGGAGAGAACCAGTGATGAGGAATGAAGGGAAGCTGTTTGGGAAGTCAATTTCAATAGTCCAAGTGTGGAAGAGATTGGGCTGATTTTTATTCATATTCAGGATGTCAACATGCTGAACAAGACTAGCATTTGTTGCCCTTGAGAAGGTGTTGGCGAGCTGCCTTCTTGAACCGCTGCAGTCCGTGTGGTGTAGGTGCACCCACAGCGCTGTTAGGGAGGGGGTTCCAGGATTTTGACCCAGCGACAGTGAAGGAACAGCGATATATTTCCAAGTCAGGATGGTGAGTGACTTGGAGGAGAACTTACAGGTGGTCGTGTTCCCATGAATGTGCTGCCCTTGTCCTTCTAGGTTGTAGAGATCAAGGGCTTCAAAGATGCTGTCTGAGGAATCTTGGTGAGTTTCTGCAGTGCATCTTGGACACACTGCTGCCACTGTGCATCGGTGGTGGAGGCAGTGAATGTTTGTGGATGGGGTGCCAATCAAGCGGACTGCTTTGACCTGGATGGTGTTGAACTTTTTTTGAGTGTTGTGGGAGCTGCACTCATCCAGGCAGGTGAAGACTATTCCATCGCACTTCTGACTTGTGCCTTATAGATGGTGGACAGACTTTGGGGAGTCAGGGGGTGAGTTACTTGCCACAGAATTCCTAGCCTCTGAGCTGCTCTTGTAATCACAGTATTTATATGGCTGGTCCAGTTCAGTTTCTGGTCAATGGTAACCCCCAGGATGTTGATATTGGGGGATTCAGTGATGGTAATGCCATTGAACATCAAGGAGTGATGGTTAGATTCTCTCTTGTTGGAGATGGTCATTGCCTGGCACTTGTGTGGCCACGAATGTTACTTGGCACTTTTCAGCCCAAGCCTGGATATTGTCCAGGTCTTGCTGCATTTGGACATGGACTACTTCAGTATCTGAAGAGTCACGAATAGTGCTGAACATTGTGCAATCATCAGCATACATCCCCACTTCTGACCTTATGATGGAAGGAAGGTCATTGATGAAGCAGTTGAAGATGGTTGGGCCTAGGACACTACCCTGAGGAACTCCTGCAGTGATGTGCTGGATCTGAGATGACTGACCTCCAATAACCACAACCATCTTCCTTTGTGCTAGGTATGATTCTAACCAGTGGAGTGTGCCTGATTCAAATTAGTTCCTATTTTGCCAGAGGTGCTTGACCTTTGTGTTTGACATCCTTCGCTCTGTGAGGGTTCATGGGAATTGACCCTCAGAACTTTGGGAGGTCAGATGAGACCATCTGCTGCACCTGTTTGGATGACTGAAGCAGCCAACTCTGGAAAGGAAAAGCCTGCCTCAATTGTCCATTGCTGGGATGTTCTCTGCTGATGCCTTGTTTTCAGGGTTGGCCTCTGCTTTGGGGCTTTGGAGACACGTTGTTGTGGTGGCAAATTCCATCCTGGTGTCTATGCCATATCCTTGGCATTGCATGGATAGACAAAGTCGCCAGTGAAGCTGTCCTTCCCAGGGCAAAAATGCACAGCATGCTAGCACTCATCAAACAAAGAAAGCTTCGCTGACTTGGGCACATTGGATGGAAGATGGCTCCATTCCCAAGGATATGGGGAGGTAGGTAATGCCAAGTGACGAGCAATACAATCAAAGCTTTGTTTCAAAGATGCTGTCAAAGGATACAAGAAACCATCACCATCAACAGTACCGAGTGAGAAAATCGAGCTGTGATTGTTGCAAGTGTCGACACTTTTTGACCTCACACTTGGTCAAATACCATCTTAATGTCAGGGGAAGTCACCCTCACCACTTAATGGATCATTTTGTATTCCCTTGTGCTTTTTTTAGAAAAGTCTGCAGAAAAATGTTGGAGGTGCTGAGTTCATTTCAGATAACAGTGATCAGGTAAAGTTCATCTTGAGAACAGGGAAATAATTTGGCTGACGAATCCACAACTCATTTAGTTCCTGTGATCATAAGTGGGTAACTGTCAATTAGGTCAAGTAGTTTGAAACATTTCCATTCACCCTGAAGCTGTGGGTGACGTAAACGTTGTAGCCCAGCTCTCTGAAGGTGAGAATTCTGTTAGCTCAAATCAACCCCCTCCACCTTTCCAGACACAAAAACATTAACCGTAGGTCACCTAACACAGTGAGGCTGGGTTGCTTAGGTATCAGCTGTGGCTCAGTGGGTAGCACTCTTGACCTGTACAGCAGAATGCCATCAAACCATGGATTCGAGCACATGAGCCAGGCCAGTGTTCTCAGAGAAGTGCTGAGGGAGCACTGCACTGTCAGAGGGACAGTACTGAGGGAGCACTGCACTGTCAGAGGGACAGTACTTAGGGAGCGCTGCACTGTCAGAGAGACAGTACTGAGGGAGCACTGCGCTGTCAGAGGGACAGTACTGAGGGAGCGCTGCACTGTCAGAGGGACAGTACTGAGGGAGCGCTGCACTGTCAGAGGGACAGTACTGAGGGAGCGCTGCACTGTCAGAGGGACGGTACTGAGGGAGCGCTGCACTGTTGGAGAAGAAGTACTGAAGGGGCACTGCACTGTCAGATGGAGAGTGCTAAGGGAGTGCTGCGCTGTCAGATGGAGAGTACTGAGGCAGTGCTGCACTGTCAGATGGAGAGTTCTGAGGGAGCACTGCACTGTCTGATGGACAGTGCTGAGGGAGCACTGCACTGTCTGGTGGACAGTGCTGAGGGAGCAATGCACTGTCAGGTGGATGCTGCTGAAGAAGCACTGCACTGTCAGATGGATAGTAGTGAGGGAGAGTTCCACTGTCAGGCGGAAGCACTGAGGGAGTGCTGCACTGTCAGGTGGACAGTGCGGAGGGAGCACTGCACTGTCAGATGGATAGTGGTGAGGGAGTGTTCCACTGTCAGATGGAAGCACTGAGGGAGTGTTCCACTGTCAGATGGAAGCACTGAGGGAGTGCTGCACTGTTAAGGGTCAGTACTGAGGGAGTGCTGCACTGTCAGATGGACAGTACTGAGGGAGCACTGCACTGTCAGATGGATAGTGGTGAGGGAGTGTTCCACTGTCAGATGGAAGCACTGAGGGAGTGCTGCACTGTTAAGGGTCAGTACTGAGGGAGTGCTGCACTGTCAGATGGACAGTACTGAGGGAGCACTGCACTGTCAGATGGACAGTACTGAGGGAGCACTGCACTGTCAGATGGACAGTACTGAGGGAGCGCTGCACTGTCAGATGGACAGTACTGAGGGAGCACTGCACTGTCAGATGGACAGTACTGAGGGAGTGCGGCACTGTCAGATGGACAGTACTGAGGGAGCGCTGCACTGTCAGATGGACAGTACTGAGGGAGCACTGCACTGTCAGATGGACAGTACTGAGGGAGCACTGCACTGTCAGATGGACAGTACTGAGGGAGCACTGCACTGTCAGATGGACAGTACTGAGGGAGCGCTGCACTGTCAGATGGACAGTACTGAGGGAGCACTGCACTGTCAGATGGACAGTACTGAGGGAGCACTGCACTGTCAGATGGACAGTACTGAGGGAGCGCTGCACTGTCAGATGGACAGTACTGAGGGAGCACTGCACTGTCAGATGGACAGTACTGAGGGAGCACTGCACTGTCAGATGGACAGTACTGAGGGAGCACTGCACTGTCAGATGGACAGTACTGAGGGAGCACTGCACTGTCAGATGGACAGTACTGAGGGAGCGCTGCACTGTCAGATGGACAGTACTGAGGGAGCACTGCACCGTCAGACAGGGAATTCTGATAGAGTGCTACACTGTCAGAGGGGTCGGCATGCTGCGTTGTTGTAGAAACGGTGCTGAGGGAGTAATGCACTGTTGGAGTTGCCTTCTTTTGAATGAGATGCTGAATTAAGGCCCCAGTTGCCCTTTCAGGCGTCTGTAAAAGATCCCACAGCCATTATTTTGAAGAAGAACAGAGTAATCATCTCCTACTGTCCTGGTCAATATTTGTTGAACATTAATAAAACAGATTAGCTGGTTATTTATCATATTGCTATTTGAAGGGCCCTGCTGTGCAAAAATTGGCTGCAGTGTGTTGATTGTATTGAGTTAATTGGTCTGAATTGGGAGTCACCTAGTGCCCGTATTTATATATAGCAGCAGATTGAAACTGAAGCTATTGGGTTGGAGCTTTGTGATATGTGGGTCTCTGTCACCCTTGTAAAATAGTTTGTAGATGTGTAAAGACGTGGCTCCAGCGTTCTATCCTTCATCACCTGGCTCTCGACTACTGGGTATCTCTACAATATGACGGTGACTTCACTGATGCCTTCTCAGGGAGAAAGCCCATCTTGCTTTCCCGGTCTGGCCACGTAGGTGACTCCAATCCTACACCAGCATGGCTGAGGCTGAACCACCTTCTGAAGTGGCCGAGCAACACGCTTAGTTCTTTTCGAACTATTTTTGTTCAAGATAACGGGTTACCACCAACTTCTCAGGGCAACGAGGGGATAGGCATTAAACGCCAGCCTTGCCAGTTGTGGGTTCAAGTCTCACTGCAGGACACAAGCACAAAAGTTAAGGCTGACGCTCCTGTGCAGTATCGAGGGAGTATTACACTTCAGAGGTGCTGTCTTTCAGATAAGACATTAAACTCTCAGGTACTATTTCAAAGAAGAGCAGGGGATTATTATTGGTGCCCTGGTCAATATTTATATCTCCCTATCAACATCACAAAAACAGCTTACCTGCTCATTATCATATTGCTGTGATGGGAAGTTGCTGAGAGCAACTTTACTGCCATTAAAAAAGTGAAAACATTTCAAAAACACATAATTGGTTATAAAACATTTTGAAACATTCCCTGAGCATGAAAGGTCCTGTATAATTATTTCTTATTATTGGATATATTTGTTTGTGCTGCAACACAAGTGTGAGCTCTTCCTGTGCCTGCTCAGTTGCAGTCTCAGTGTCAGAGTGACAGGGGGCAGCATTAAAACAAACAAGTTGGCTTGACACACACTAACAATAAAGTTCAAGTTATCCAGTTTTTAGGCCCGCGCAATGCTTTTTTGTATTTTGTCCATCTATTAGTTAGTAAATGTTCCCACTGTAAAACATGCTTTTGATGACTCAGCAAATGATGAAGATAAATAATCTGGAAATTTTAGTAAATGAGGTTTTCAGCTTGCAATGTAGAGAATTGATTGTAAAATTTGAATTAAGGACACTTTTTGATAAAGATTAATAAAAACAAGTATTTTGACTATAATAAAAAAAGTTGCCTAAAATGATTCGACACAGACTAGAAGGGCCGAATGGCCTGTCTTTCTGTGCTGTAGTGTTCTATGGTTCTATGATGATTAAGGTCCCATTACCTACCAGTTGGGCTACCTGGGCTGCATAGTATCTTCTTGCACAAAGCGTTAACACACTGGACCCAGCCTAAGGAGATAGCTAGCACTCATAAAATCTCATTGAAATTGCAATAATATTACAGATTGGGATCCAAGAAGGATTTTTGCCAGAAAATTCTGTTTCTCTATGTACTACACTGAAATGTGAAAGTGTAATTCCCATAATAATTCCAGTTAGTGGTATTATGGCAACACATATACATGTGAGTGTTGAATTTGATCATTGGAATTCCCATGGGAAATGCTGACATTGCAGGGTCCAATGCGGTGTGAGACAACATAGCTTTTGATAGATCCAAACCCTTGCAGCCAACCAGAAAGGCAAGAGGGGCAGTTGTACAGATGCTGACAGCTGCGGTGTGTACATATCTAATTGTTCCTGACAACTTACCGACTGGTGGCAGGAGTTAAAGCGTTCTCTTTCAGTGAAACCCATACCCTGGGAATTTATTAAGAAAGCACTGTTCTTCTCCACACTTGGCAGTGCACTAACCCACTTAACCATCGGGGGTGAGTCACCAACTACATGTGTTAGTTATGGGAAGACTACATGTCCCTAACTACATGTGGCCTGACCATTGATTGGTCTTATGTGACTGTTGAATAAGCAGGTATTTCCATCATTAACCATTGTCTTGTTCTCACTATCTCAGTCTGAATGAACCAGACTACTGTCAAAACCAGGAGGCAAACCTTTAAAATGTGGCTTACCAAAGTATAAACCAATGAGTATCAGCAGGTATCAACCAGCCACAACATTTACTACCTAACCTAGTCTCCAGGGTTCTCGAAGGGAAATACTCTTGTCTGCTCCACTGATCACTCATTTGGAGTTATTTAGTTGTTCCACAAAGGTGAAGCATTCACTTTCTATCCCCCCATCTACACATTTGTTGATCGGTCTACATATCTATTTATCTTTCTCTCACTTTATCTATCTCTCTACCTATCGTACTCTCACTTGTGCTGTTCCTCCCATCTGTGTCTTGGAATATCTGTAAGTCTCTGATGTGCTCTTTCAATCTATGCCTTAATGGAGAGCATGGAAAAGTAAATAGTGAATGACGGTAGATAGGGAATGGGTAATGGGAGAGGAAATGGGGCAGTAAATGGAAAAAGGGATAGTATATGGGGAATGGGACAGTTAAAGGGGAATGGGACAGTAAATATGAAAAGGGACAGTAAATGGGAATGGGACAGTAAATGGAAAATGGGACAGTTAATGGAGACTGGGTCAGTAAATGGAAAAGGAACAATAAATGGGAAAGGGACAGTAAATGGAGAATGGGACAGTAGATGGGGAAAGGGCCAGTAAATGGGGAAAGGGACATTAAATGGGAAAGGGACAGTAAATGGAGAATGGGACAGTAAATGAAGAATGGGACAGTAAATGGGAAAGGGACAGTAAATGGAGAATGGGACAGTAAATGGGAAAGGGACAGTAAATGGAGAATGGGACAGTAAATGGGAAAGGGACAGTAAATGGAGAATGGGACAGTAAATGTGAAAGGGACAGTAAATGGGGAAAGGGACAGTAAATGTGAAAGGGACAGTAAATGGATAATGGGACAGTAAATGTGAAAGGGACAGTAAATGGGGAATGGGACAGTAAAGGGGGAATGGGACAGTAAATGGGGAATGGGACAGTAAATGGGAAAGGGACAGTAAATGGGGAAAGGGACAGTAAATGGGGAATGGGACAGTAAATGGGAAAGGGACAGTAAGTGGGAAAGGGACAGTAAATGTGAAAGGGACAGTAAATGGGGAATGGGACAGTAAATGGGAAAGGGACAGTAAATGGGGAATGGGACAGTAAATGGAGAATGGGACAGTAAATGGGTAAGGGACAGTAAATGGGGAATGGGACAGTAAAGGGGGAATGGGACAGTAAATGTGAAAGGGACAGTAAATGGGGAAAGGGACAGTAAATGTGAAAGGGACAGTAAATGGAGAATGGGACAGTAAATGTGAAAGGGACAGTAAATGGGGAATGGGACAGTAAAGGGGGAATGGGACAGTAAATGGGGAATGGGACAGTAAATGGGAAAGGGACAGTAAATGGGGAAAGGGACAGTAAATGGGGAATGGGACAGTAAATGGGAAAGGGACAGTAAGTGGGAAAGGGACAGTAAATGGGGAATGGGACAGTAAATGGGGAATGGGACAGTAAATGTGAAAGGGACAGTAAATGGGGAATGGGACAGTAAATGGGAAAGGGACAGTAAATAAGGAATGGGACAGTAAATTGGAATGGGACAGTAAATGGGGAATGGGACAGTAAATGGAGAATGGGACAGTAAATGTGAAAGGGACAGTAAATGTGAAAGGGACAGTAAATGGGGAATGGGACAGTAAAGGGGGAATGGGACAGTAAATGGGGAATGGGACAGTAAATGGGGAATGGGACAGTAAATGGGAAAGGGACAGTAAATGGGGAAAGGGACAGTAAATGGGGAATGGGACAGTAAATGGGAAAGGGACAGTAAATAAGGAATGGGACAGTAAATTGGAAAGGGACAGTAAATGGGGAATGGGGCAGTAAATGGGGAAAGGGACAGTAAATGGGGAATGGGACAGTAAATGGGAAAGGGACAGTAAGTGGGAAAGGGACAGTAAATGGGGAATGGGACAGTAAATGTGAAAGGGACAGTAAATGGGGAAAGGGACAGTAAATGTGAAAGGGACAGTAAATGGGGAAAGGGACAGTAAATGTGAAAGGGACAGTAAATGGGGAATGGGACAGTAAATGGGAAAGGGACAGTAAATAAGGAATGGGACAGTAAATTGGAAAGGGACAGTAAATGGGGAATGGGACAGTAAATGGAGAATGGGACAGTAAATGGGTAAGGGACAGTAAATGGAGAATGGGACAGTAAATGTGAAAGGGACAGTAAATGGGGAAAGGGACAGTAAATGTGAAAGGGACAGTAAATGGAGAATGGGACAGTAAATGTGAAAGGGACAGTAAATGGGGAATGGGACAGTAAAGGGGGAATGGGACAGTAAATGGGGAATGGGACAGTAAATGGGAAAGGGACAGTAAATGGGGAAAGGGACAGTAAATGGGGAATGGGACAGTAAATGGGAAAGGGACAGTAAGTGGGAAAGGGACAGTAAATGGGGAATGGGACAGTAAATGGGGAATGGGACAGTAAATGGGGAATGGGACAGTAAATGTGAAAGGGACAGTAAATGGGGAATGGGACAGTAAATGGGAAAGGGACAGTAAATAAGGAATGGGACAGTAAATTGGAAAGGGACAGTAAATGGGGAATGGGACAGTAAATGGAGAATGGGACAGTAAATGGGTAAGGGACAGTAAATGGGGAATGGGACAGTAAAGGGGGAATGGGACAGTAAATGGGGAATGGGACAGTAAATGGGAAAGGGACAGTAAATGGGGAAAGGGACAGTAAATGGGGAATGGGACAGTAAATGGGAAAGGGACAGTAAGTGCGAAAGGGACAGTAAATGGGGAATGGGACAGTAAATGGGGAATGGGACAGTGAATGGGGAATGGGACAGTAAATGTGAAAGGGACAGTAAATGGGGAATGGGACAGTAAATGGGAAAGGGACAGTAAATAAGGAATGGGACAGTAAATTGGAAAGGGACAGTAAATGGGAAATGGGACAGTAAATGGAGAATGGGACAGTAAATGGGTAAGGGACAGTAAATGGGGAATGGGACAGTAAATGGGAAAGGGACAGTAAATGGGGAATGGGACAGTAAATGGGGAATGGGACAGTAAATGGGAAAGGGACAGTAAATGGGAAAGGGACAGTAAATTGGAAAGGGACAGTAAATCGGGAATGGAACAGTAAATGGAGAATGGGACAGTAAATGGGAAAGGGACAGTAAATGGGGAATGGGACAGTAAATGGAGAATGGGACAGTAAATGGGAAAGGGACAGTAAATGGAGAATGGGACAGTAAATGGGAAAGGGACAGTAAATGGGGAATGGTAGAGTAAATGGGAATGGGACAGTAAATGGGGAATGGGACAGTAAATGGGGAAAGGAACAGTGAATGGGGAATGGGACAGTAAATGGGAAAGGGACAGTAAATGGGGAATGGTAGAGTAAATGGGAAAGGGACAGTAAATGGGAAAGGGACAGTAAATGGGGAATGGTAGAGTAAATGGGGAATGGGACAGTAAATGGGAATGGGACAGTAAATGGGAGAGGGAAAGTAAATGGGAAAGGGACAGTAAATGGGGAATAGGACAGTAAAAGGGTAAGGGACAGTAAATGGGGAATAGGACAGTAAAAGGGAAAGGGACAGTAAATGGGGAATGGGACAGTAAATGGGAAAGGGACAGTAAATGGGGAATGGGACAGTAAATGGAGAATGGGACAGTAAATGGGGAATGGGACAGTAAATGGAGAATGGGACAGTAAATGGGGAATGGGACAGTAAATGGGGAAAGGGACAGTAAATGGGGAAAGGGACAGTAAATGGAGAATGGGACAGTAAATGTGAAAGGGACAGTAAATGGGGAAAGGGACAGTAAATGTGAAAGGGACAGTAAATGGAGAATGGGACAGTAAATGTGAAAGGGACAGTAAATGGGGAATGGGAGAGTAAAGGGGGAATGGGACAGTAAATGGGGAATGGGACAGTAAATGGGAAAGGGACAGTAAATGGGGAAAGGGACAGTAAATGGGGAATGGGACAGTAAATGGGAAAGGGACAGTAAGTGGGAAAGGGACAGTAAATGGGGAATGGGACAGTAAATGGGGAATGGGACAGTAAATGTGAAAGGGACAGTAAATGGGGAATGGGACAGTAAATGGGAAAGGGACAGTAAATAAGGAATGGGACAGTAAATTGGAAAGGGACAGTAAATGGGGAATGGGACAGTAAATGGAGAATGGGACAGTAAATGGGTAAGGGACAGTAAATGGGGAATGGGACAGTAAAGGTGGAATGGGACAGTAAATGGGGAATGGGACAGTAAATGGGAAAGGGACAGTAAATGGGGAAAGGGACAGTAAATGGGGAATGGGACAGTAAATGGGAAAGGGACAGTAAGTGCGAAAGGGACAGTAAATGGGGAATGGGACAGTAAATGGGGAATGGGACAGTAAATGGGAAAGGGACAGTAAATAAGGAATGGGACAGTAAATTGGAAAGGGACAGTAAATGGGAAATGGGACAGTAAATGGAGAATGGGACAGTAAATGGGTAAGGGACAGTAAATGGGGAATGGGACAGTAAATGGGAAAGGGACAGTAAATGGGGAATGGGACAGTAAATGGGAAAGGGACAGTAAATGGGAAAGGGACAGTAAATTGGAAAGGGACAGTAAATCGGGAATGGAACAGTAAATGGAGAATGGGACAGTAAATGGGAAAGGGACAGTAAATGGGGAATGGGACAGTAAATGGAGAATTGGACAGTAAATGGGGAAAGGGACAGTAAATGGAGAATGGGACAGTAAATGGGAAAGGGGCAGTAAATGGAGAATGGGACAGTAAATGGGAAAGGGACAGTAAATGGGGAATGGTAGAGTAAATGGGAATGGGACAGTAAATGGGGAATGGGACAGTAAATGGGGAAAGGAACAGTGAATGGGGAATGGGACAGTAAATGGGAAAGGGACAGTAAATGGGGAATGGTAGAGTAAATGGGAAAGGGACAGTAAATGGGAAAGGGACAGTAAATGGGGAATGGTAGAGTAAATGGGGAATGGGACAGTAAATGGGAATGGGACAGTAAATGGGAGAGGGAAAGTAAATGGGAAAGGGACAGTAAATGGGGAATAGGACAGTAAAAGGGTAAGGGACAGTAAATGGGGAATAGGACAGTAAAAGGGAAAGGGACAGTAAATGGGGAATGGGACAGTAAATGGGAAAGGGACAGTAAATGGGGAATGGGACAGTAAATGGAGAATGGGACAGTAAATGGGGAATGGGACAGTAAATGGAGAATGGGACAGTAAATGGGGAATGGGACAGTAAATGGGGAAGGGACAGTAAATGGGGAAAGGGACAGTAAATGGAGAATGGGACAGTAAATGGGGAATGGGACAGTAAATGGAGAATGGGACAGTAAATGGGGAATGGGACAGTAAATGGAGAATGGGACAGTAAATGGGAAATGGACAGTAAATGGGAAATGGGACAATAAATGGGGAATGGGACAATAAATGGGGAATGGGACAGTAAATGGGGAATGGGACAGTAAATGGGAAAGGGACAGTAAATGGGGATGGGACAGTAAATGGGGAATGGGACCGTAAATGGAGAATGGGACAGTAAATGGGGAAAGGGACAGTAAGTGTGGAATGGGACAGTAAATGGAGAATGGGACAGTAAATGTGAAAGGGACAGTAAATGGGGAATGGGACAGTAAATGGGGAATGGGACAGTAAATGGAGAATGGGACAGTAAATGGGGAAAGGGACAGTAAATGGGGAATGGGACACTAAATGGGAAAGGGACAGTAAATGGGGAATGGGACAGTAAATGGAGAATGGGACAGTAAATGGGAAAGGGACAGTAAATGGAGAATGGGACAGTAAATGGGAAAGGGACAGTAAATGGGGAATGGGACAGTAAATGGGGAATTGGACAGTAAATGGGGAAAGGGACAGTAAATGGAGAATGGGACCGTAAATGGAGAATTGGACAGTAAATGGGGAAAGGGACAGTAAATGTGAAAGGGACAGTAAATGTGAAAGGGACCGTAAATGGGGAATGGGACAGTAAATGGGAAAGGGACAGTAAATGGGGAATGGGACAGTAAATGGGAAAGGGACAGTAAATGGGGAATGGGACAGTAAATGGGGAATGGGACAGTAAATGGGAATGGGACAGTAAATGGAGAATTGGACAGTAAATGGGGAAAGGGACAGTAAATGGGGAAAGGAACAGTAAATGGGAAAGGGACAGTAAATGGGGAATGGGACAGTAAATGGGAAAGGGACAGTAAATGGGAAAGGGACAGTAAATGGGAAAGGGACAGTAAATGGGGAATGGGACAGTAAATGGGGAATGGGACAGTAAATGGGAAAGGGACAGTAAATGGAGAATGGGACAGTAAATGGGAAAAGGGACAGTAAATAGGAAATGGGAAAGTAAACAGGAAAGGGACAGTAATTGGGAAATGGGACAATAAATGGGAATACAAATGCTGTCCACTGAAATTTATTTTTATTTGATTTCATCACGGGAATTTCTCCCAGCCTCAGATGATATTTGATAAAAAATGCAAAGGCCTTCTGACCGATTTGCCTGTCCGCCCACTGTAAGTTGGAGTCAATTGCGCCATTAATGGGCTTAATTGCCCCCTTAACAATCAGCGGGTGTGCTTCCGCCTTCTGTGCATGCCCACCGAGGGAAACATCACACGAGTGCGCGCTTGCATCAGGCCGCTCGATCGACCTCTTCTCGCGCGATTTTATGCCCAATTGCTTAAGGCGTGCCCACCCACAGGACACAAAATTCTGCCCATTGTGAAGATTCCCTCTGCTCTTTGTGTGTGTGTCTGTGTGTTAGTGACATTATAAACACAGTTTGAAGATTCCCTCTGCTCTGTGTGTGGATGTCTGTCTGTGTGTGTGTCTGTGTGTTAGTGACATTATAAACACAGTTTGAAGATTCCCTCTGCTCTGTGTGTGGATGTCTGTCTGTGTGTGTGTCTGTGTGTTAGTGACATTATAAACACAATGTGAAGATTCCCTCTGCTCTGTGTGTGGATGTCTGTCTGTGTGTGTGTCTGCGTGTTAGTGACATTATAAACACAATGTGAAGATTCCCTCTGCTCTGTGTGTGGATGTCTGTCTGTGTGTGTGTCTGCGTGTTAGTGACATTATAAACACAATGTGAAGATTCCCTCTGCTCTGTGTGTGTGTGTCTGTGTGTTAGTGACATTATAAACACAGTGTGAAGATTCCCTCTGCTCTGTGTGTGTGTCTGTGTGTTAGTGACATTATAAACACAGTGTGAAGATTCCCTCTGCTCTGTGTGTGTGTCTGTGTGTTAGTGACATTATAAACACAGTGTGAAGATTCCCTCTGCTCTGTGTGTGTGTGTCTGTGTGTTAGTGATATTATAAACACAGTGTGAAGATTCCCTCTGCTTTGTGTGTGGATGTCTGTCTGTGTGTGTGTCTGTGTGTTAGTGACATTATAAACACAGTGTGAAGATTCCCTCTGCTCTGTGTGTGGATGTCTGTGTGTGTGTCTCTGTGTTAGTGACATTATAAACACAGTGTGAAGATTCCCTCTGGTCTGTGTGTGGATGTCTGTCTGTGTGTGTGTCTGTGTGTTAGTGACATTATAAACACAGTGTGAAGATTCCCTCTGCTCTGTGTGTGGATGTCTGTCTGTGTGTGTGTCTGTGTGTTAGTGACATTATAAACACAGTGTGAAGATTCCCTCTGCTCTGTGTGTGGATGTCTGTGTGTGTGTCTGTGTGTTAGTGACATTATAAACACCGTGTGAAGATTCCCTCTGGTCTGTGTGTGTATGTGTTAGTGACATTATAAACACAGTGTGAAGATTCCCTCTGCTCTGTGTGTGGATGTCTGTCTGTGTGTGTGTCTGTGTGTTAGTGACATTATAAACACAGTGTAAAGATTCCCTCTGCTCTGTGTGTGTATGTGTTAGTGACATTATAAACACAGTGTGAAGATTCCCTCTGCTCTGTGTGTGGATGTCTGTGTGTGTGTCTGTGTGTTAGTGACATTATAAACACAGTGTGAAGATTCCCTCTGCTGTGTGTGGATGTCTCTCTGTGTGTGTGTCTGTGTGTTAGTGACATTATAAATACAGTGTGAAGATTCCCTCTGCTCTGTGTGTGGATGTCTGTCTGTCTGTGTGTCTGTGTGTTAGTGACACTATAAACACAGTGTGAAGATTCCCTCTGGTCTCTGTGTGTGTGTGTGTGTGTGTGTGTGTGTGTTAGTGACATTATAAACACAGTGTGAAGATTCCCTCTGGGCTGTTTGTGTGTCTGTGTGTTAGTGACATGGTAAACACAGTGTGAAGATTCCCTCTGCTCTGTGTGAATGTCTCTGTGTGTGTGTGTCTGTGTGTTAGTGACATTATAAACACAGTGTGAAGATTCCCTCTGCTCTGTGTGTGTATGTCTGTGTGTGTGTCTGTGTGTTAGTGACATTATAAACACAGTGTGAAGATTCCCTCTGATCTGTACATATGTGTGTGTGTGCGTCTCTGTAAGTGTGTATATGATTGTGTGTGTGTTAGCGACATTATTAACACAATGTGAAGATACCCCCTTGTCGGTGCGTATTTGTGTGTGTGTGTGTCAGCAACATTATAAGAACATAAAAACTAGCAGCAGGAGTAGGCCATTCAGCACTTTGTGTCTGCTCCTACATTCAACAGATCATGGCCAATCAAATAAAAACCCTAACTCCACTTTCCTGCCTGTTTCCCATAACTCTCAACTCCCTTGTCAGTCCAAGATCTGTCTAACTCAGTCTTGAATATGTTCAATGACCCAGCCTCCACTGCTCTCTGGGGTAGGGAATTCCAAACACTAACAACCCTCTGAGAAAAGAAATTCCTCCTCATCCCCATCTTTAATGGAAGGCCTCTTATTTTTAAACCGTGACCCCTTGTTCTATATTCCCCTACAAAGGGAAACATCCTCTCAGCATCTCTCATGTCAAGCCCCATCAGAAATTTATATGTTTCAGTAAGATCACCTCTCATTATTGTGAACTCCAATGAGTATAGGCCAAACCTGCTCAACCTTTCCGCATAACACAAGCCCCTCATTCCAGGAATTAGCCTAGTGAGCCTTCTCTGAACTGCTTCCAATATATACCCCTTCTTAAGTAAGGAGACCAGAGTTGTACATAGTATTCCAGGTGCAGTCTCACCAATGTCCTGTACAGTTGTAGGAAGACTTCCCTACTTTTATACTCCATCCCTCCTTTGCAATAAAAAACAACATTCCATTTCCTTCCTACTCACCTTACCGGTATGCTGGCTTTTTGTGATTCATGTACAAAGGCACCCAGATCCCTCTACTGCAGCTTTCTCCAGGCTCTCTCAATTGACAAAATGAACAATTTCACATTTGCCCACATTATACTCCATCTGCCATATTTTTGCCCATTCACTTAACCTGTCTATATCCCTTTGCAGAGTCTTTGCATTCTCCTCAAAACTTGCTTTCCATTGGATGTTTGTATCATTAGCAAATTTGGCTGCAATACAGTCGATCCCTTCATTCATATCATCAATGTAGATCAGAACCAGTTGATCCCGGTGATGCTCCACTAGTTTTAGGGGGGCGGGGAGGTGACGGTGTAGTGGCATTGCTACTGGGCTATTAATCCACTCGATCCCACCATATCAGACGGTGACATGTGAATTCAATAAAAAATCTGGAATTAATAGTCTAATGATGACCATGAAGCAATTGTTGTAAAAACCCGTATGGTTCACTAATGTCCTTTAGGGAAAGAAATCTGTCATCCTTACCTGGCCTGTGACTCCAGACTCACAGCTGTCTTCATACCCTGAGACTCCCAAAACTTATCTTTTCCTGGACGAATGGGACTTAAAGAGCAATCATCCCAGATTCACATGAAGTGTGGTAGGGGATGGGAAAATAGTCGTTTTACCCCCTCTCCCCCCCACACCGGTGCCAATGGCGGGTTTCTTACACCATATCGTCCCTACTTCATGTCCACAGACCAGGACTGCTCCAGGTGACAGGTAGGCCCCAAAACAAACAAGACAGCAGACCCCAAATTAGGTGACGCCTCACTGGGGTGCCTGCTGCAGAAAGCAGAAGGCCGCTGTGATGTCAACCACCTCATCACTCTCACACTCACATGCTCCCAAACCCATCACACACCCACAGGGATCTCCCACCCTCAAGGGGCAACACCACTAACACACACACACACACACACCCTCACATCTCCATCAGGCACCCTCCAGCATTTGTGTTCTCATCCTGTTCATGGCTGCACTCACCACACAAACATTCCACGCAGTACCATGCGTCCTGCTCACACTCTCCCTATGTGTTTTGATGCAGGAGAAACTGGCTCCCAACAGCAGGGAGAGGTCCCAGAGCGGGGGTGAACTGGCCCACATTTATTTTGATGAATGTGCCATCGTGCTGACTGGTGAGGACATGGACCATGCCCATGGTGACAATGAGGTCAGTGGTGAACACCCACATGAGGATCCTGCACCACATCATCCTTCTCAACGCAAACGTGAGTGTTCCCTCTCCTGCTTTTGACTCTGCTGCCATGCACTCATCATCTATATTTTGGTTCACAGGGAGCTCTGCCAAGTGACCGATACCCTCAGCCAGCCAGTCCCTCAGCTCCATCCACATCCTCACCTCCAGTGAAGAGAACTCCTCCTCTATTGAGGAGCTGGAAATAAGCAGCCTGGAAGACCCGTCATAGTGCCTACCCACACCCTGCACCTGTACAGAGACACACACCATGGTGGGACCTAGATCTAGGGCAGGCTCAGGTTCACCACCCTCAGTTCACTCCCCAGGAGGCAGTCACTGACTTCACAGACCCCTCCCTTGCATGTTCACCTGGACATCCCCCATCAGTTACTCCTTCCTCCACTCTTACTCCCTCCTCCCTCCAGACACATAGAAACATAGAAACTAGGAGCAGGAGTAGGCCATTCGGCCCTTCGAGCCTGCTCCACCATTCATTATGATCATGGCTGATCATCCAACTCAATAGCCTGCTCCCGATTTCTCCCCATACCCTTTGATCCCATTCGCCCCAAGAGCTATATCTAACTCCTTCTTGAAAACATACAATGTTTTGGTCCCAACTACTTTCTGTGGTAACTAATTCCACAGGCTCACCACTCTCTGGTCTCTCACTCCTAAATGGTCTACCCCATATCCTCAGACTGTGACCCCTGGTTCTGGACTCCCCTATCATCAGGAACATCCTTCCTGTATCTACCCTGTCTAGTCCTGTTAGAATTTTATGGATTTCTATGAGATCCCCCCCCATTCTTCTGAACTCCAGCGAATATAATCCTAACCGACTCAATCTCTCCTCTATGTCAGTCCCGCCAGCCCAGGAATCAGTCTGGTAAACCTTTGCTGCACTCCCTCTATAGCAAGTACATCCTTCCTCAGATAAGGAGACCAAAACTGCACACAATATTCCACGTGTGGTCTCACCAAGGCCCTGTACAATTGCAGCAAGACATCCCTGCCCCTGTACTCGAATCCTCTCACTATGAAGGCCAACATACCATTTGCCTTCTTTACCACCTGCTGCACCTGCATGCTTACCTTCAGCGACTGGTGTACAAGAACACCCAGGTCTCGTTGCACATTCCCCTCTCTCAATTTATAGCCATTCAGATAATAATCTACCTTCCTGTTTTTGCTACCAAAATGGATAACCTCATATTTATCCACATTATACTGTATCTGCCATGCATTTGCCCACTCACTCAGCTTGTCCAAATCACACTGAAGCATCTCTGAATTCTCCTCACAGCTCACCCTCCCACCCAACTTTGTGTCATCTGCAAATTTGGAGATATTACTTTTAATTCCCTCATCTAAATCATTAATAAATATTGTGAATAGCTGGGGTCCCAGCATCGATCCCTGTGGTACCCCACTAGTCACTGCCTGCCATTTGGAAAAATACCCATTTATTTCTACTCTTTGTTTCCTATCTGTCAACCAGTTTTCTATCCATCTCAATACACTACCCCCAATCCCATGCACTTTAATTTTACACGCTAATCTCTTATGTGGGACTTTGTCGAAAGCCTTCTGAAAGCCCAAATAAACCACATCCACTGGCTCCCCTTTATCAACTCTACTGGTTACATCCTCGAAAAATTTCAGTAGATTTGTCAAGCATGATTTCCCTTTCATAAATCCATGCTCTGTCCAACCCTGCCCCTGTTTTCCACGTGCTCAGCTATTAAATCTTTTATAATGGACTCTAGAATTTTCCCCGCTACCAACATCAGGCTGACTGGTCTATAATTCTGGTTTTCTCTCTGCCTCCCTTTGTAAATAATGGGGTTACACCTTCCTTCCCCCAGGTTACTTTCTCACCTCCAAACTCCCTCCTCCCCCAGACATCTTCATCCCCCTTGGACACCTTTCCCCATCTGAATTCCCTCCTCCCTCCCTGGACACATTCCTGCCCTTAGACACCATCCCCCCTCCGAACTCCTTCCCCCCTCTGAATCCTTCCACCCCCCCGAACTCCCTCCCTTACACATTCCTCCCCCTTACACCTACCTCCCCACTTGTGGCATTCTCCCCTGTTATTCCCTTTCCCCCCCCCACATACTCTCCCCTCCCAACCTCACCCTCCCCTCATAGCTTCATTCCAACCCCCCCCACCCCAATCTCATCCCCACCCACCACCTTCGTCTCCGCCCTCTCCCAAACTCACCCCCGTCCTCCCACAACCCTGGTACACCTCCCGCCCACAGCTGGACCCGTCCTCTTCACCTGCCCCCCCCGCCAACTGCCCCCCCCAACTGCCCCCCCCCCCAACTGCCCCTCTTGCCAATCATCCATGGCAGCCCCTGGCCAAAACCGTGATGGTCCGAAGCAGGCCTGAGACGTCAATGGAGACCTCCCACCTTCCGAGAGCTGCTTCACAGCGCAGCCATATCTGTGAGGATCCACCCAGCAAGCGATGCAGATGTTGCTCCAGGGGCCGGTAGCTGTAGGGCTTCCGTGGCTCCTGCTCCTTGGGTGTCTTCGATCTGAGTAAGGCCCTAAAAGTCGGTTCTGACCTCTGCACATCACACTTGTCCGGCCGCGTTCTGAGCTGGTGTGTTTTCCAGCTGGTGTCACGGTCAGTCTGATATGGAGTTTGGGGGGGGTGGAGGGGCGGTTCCGGCTGGGCCTTACTTTGCATCCCGTTACCGGGATTGGCATTCCAACACGCCGGACACTATCGGATGATCTCGCTGTGATTTCACGCTAGCGTGAAATTGATTTTTGGCCTTCTCGCCATATTGTCCCCCAACACCCCCGCCACCCCCGCCACCCCCCCCCCCCCCCCCACCACACCACTCCCCCCTCACCCCCCGCAGCCCGCCATTACACCCGATGCCAATGATTCCGGAAAATTCCAGCCTTGGACTCTGGGGACTGCAGGGACTAGAAAGCAGCCAGCTGATCAGACGGTCCAGCAGCTCTCTAAGGCGGGACTTCCTCCCGAGTGAGGGGCTGAAGTCCCATCGGCAGCCGATCAATGCTCGATGGGGTGTGAAAAGGGTGCGGGGCAGGCAGTCTTAGCGGGCATGTGCCCTCCCCCAACTCTTTGGAAAGCGGAATGGGAAACTCCGCCTCTTGATCGGTCCTGGCCATCGAATCTGTTGGACAATTGCAAGGGCTGATATTCCTCCATGCTACCTTCTGCATCCCCATAACCACCTCACTCGTAGTCACACTCGCCTGTCAATGGCCACGGAAATCTGAAGTATCTAATCTGAGGGATGTGACTATCTCCTGGAACAAAGTGTCCAGGTAAATGTCCTACTCCCTGATGCATCATAGTATCGGAAACTTGGACTCCAGCTCATCAACTTGGAGCCAATGTTCCTTAAATTGGGGACAATCGCTGTAAGTGTAGCTGCTGTGGATCACACCGGTAACTACCAGAGCCCACCTGCTACAGCTGCAACACATCACCTGCCTTGCCACTGTTATGGTGTTTTATTGAATTAATTCATTTTTAAGTTTAGAAATATCACTCACCGGTTATTTGCACTTTAGCAGAGTTTAACTGGTTATACTATAAACATAATACAATACTTATATCTCCCTAGTATCAGTTTAAAGCACGGCCCCAGTTTGGAGAGGGAGAGAAAAAAAATTCCTTAAAATTTACCAGCCAACCACCTGCCTGGCGATGGTATTTTTTTCCAATGGTATTTTATTCAAGGAGGAGGCCTTGTGGCTCAGTGCGTTGTATCGCTCTCTTGAAGCCGGAATCCCTGGGTTCAAGTCCCACTCCGGGGTTGATGACCAAGGAATGGGCATTTTGTGACGAGTATCAAACTGCAAATCCTTCCAAAATGCACCAAAGGCGGGAGAGTGGGAGAGGTTCCTGGTCAGTCATGTGACAGAAAGAAGTTGGAGCCTCTGGCATCACTATCCATAGCTCGCGGTGATTATGTGCACGTAAAGTGTACGTTGCCATAGCAACTCAGACTCCCTGGGGATTGGTTGTCTCAGTGAGCAGGACGGCTGATGTGGATTAGATTGGTGCCAAAAGCCCGTCGTTCAGTCATCGCCCCCAGCTTCGATTCTGGAGCTGTCTCTGCACCCTGGCAGTGACGGAGGTCAGGATGGGGAGGGGCGGGGTGGAGGTTACGGTGCTGTGGGTTGGACCTCCAGGGAACTCAAGAGGAAGACGTTTTTCTTCAGGAATCAGCAGCCCAAAGGCTGAATTGCTGTGTAACCTACACCCAAAAGTTCATAAACAAAATAATCCATTTAAATCATGGAAACGTGTTACATTATGTAATAACAAAGATAGACAAATACATTCAGCATTTAATAGGGAAGTGGTGGGCAGGAAGGAGCATTAAATTAAATGCTGTGTGTGTTTGTGTTTGTGACTGTGTCGGTGTGTGTGTGTGTGTGTGTGTGTGTGTGTGTGAGACTGTCTGTGTGTATGTACCTGTGTGTGTGTGTGAGCTCTGTGTACATATCTGTGTGTGTGTATGTATCTGTCTGTGTGTGTGAGACTGTATGTGTGTCTGTGTGAGCCTGTGTGTGTATCTGTGTGAGCCTGTGTGTGTGTTTGTGAGCCTGTGTGTGTGTGTGTGTGTGTGTGTCTGTGTGTGTATCTGTATGTGTGTTTGTGTGTGTGTATCTGTGTGAGCCTGTGTGTGTGAGTGTGTGTGTGTGTGTCTGTGTGAGCCTGTGTGTGTATCTGTGTGAGCCTGTCTGTGTGTTTGTGTGTGTTTGTGAGCCTGTGTGTGATTGTGTGTGTATGTGTGTGAGCCTGTGTGTGTATCTGTGTGTGTGTGTGCCTGTGTGAGCCTGTGTGTGTGCCTGTGTGAGCCTGTGAGTGTGTGTGTGTGTGTGTGTGTGTGTGTGTGTGTGTGTTGGGAGGGGGTTGTTGGGGGGCTGAATTTTAATCTGGGATCAGGACCCTGATGTCAGCGTCAATTCTGGGTCCCAGCTCCGAATGGACACGCCAGTCGCTCTGTTAGAGTGCCCAGGGAGTGCACTCACTCGTGCAATTGAAGACAGTGGGCAGGCTCCAGAGGCTGGATGGTCAATACGAGACCCTACAGCACTGACTACATTAGCCTGAGATGGAGGCTGCCATTTCCTGCATTGAGAGAGAGAGAGAGATACAGGCTGCCTCACAATATGGGCACACTCTGAAGAGATGATCAGTAAATTTAATATAAAAAGGGCATGGCCATGATCATGGGAGGGGTGACCCCACTTTGGGCTGGCCATTGGGTGTATCTGTGGCTTGATGACCATGAAAGGTGCTGGGGGAGGCCCCTAAGGGGGTAAAGTGAGGCCCCTTAATGGCCTGATTGGTTACCCACTACTTGCCCTGACCCAGCTCCAGGAAAATGGCTTTGGTGGGGTAGCATTCTGTGGGCAAACTGGCATTGTAAGTGACGGGCAGCTGTAACAGGGTGAGGGAGTCAAAAAGTGGGGTGTTAGCAGCCAATTAAACCTGCTCTTTGTGGTTGGTTTTACAGGGGCAAATCAAAGGCTTTCAAACAGGGCACACACCCATCCTCACTGACAGGGGCTAGTGACCGGTAATAGGGATGAGGAATTATACAGTTACTTGGAGAGACTGGAAAAAGCTGGGATTGTTCTGCTTAGAGGAAGGAATGTTGAGAGGGTATTTGGTAGGTGCATTCAAAACCAAGAATTCCCCTGGTCGAGAAAGTAGGGAGAAAGTGTTTCCAGTGGCAGGAGGGTGGGAAACCAGAGGGACACAGATTGAAGAGAATTGGCACAAAGCATCATGCGGAGAGGTGAGCTACAAAGGTTTTTGCCTCTAGGGCGTGTGTTATTGTCATCTGACAACTGAGCAAAATAGTATTTGAGGACCAGGATCTCAGTCCCAAGACTAAGGTGATGGTTTACCGGACAGCAGTGATCCCCGTGCTCCTATTTGCCTCGGAGACTTGGACAACCTCCAGCAGAAACCTCAAAGCACTGGAGAAGCGGGGCCTTCACAAAATTCTCCAAATCCAGTGGTAAGGAAGGCGGCCCAACAGCAGCGTTCTCTCCCAAGCCAACTTGCCCTGTATTGAGGCGCCAGTCACTCAAATGCCAGCTCCGCTGGGCAGGACATGTTGTTTCTGTGCCTGACACCTGAAACAATTTCTTGACTGGAAACTCAGTCATGGCAGGAGACTCCCAGAGGGACAGGGAAATTCTGTAGGGATGTCCTCAAAGTATCCCTGAAGAGGTCAAACAACCCCACAGACTCATGGGAGACCCCGGCTGATGACTGACCAAAATGGAGAAGGTCCATTCGGGGAGGCGCTGAACATATCGAGACACCTCATGGGGAATGTGGAGAGGTGAAGTCCAGGTGTCAGAGGGAGCGCACAATCCTCCAAACAACCCATCTACCCGACCCTTCAAGCAACACCTGCCCCACCTGTGGGAGAGTCGGCAGATCACAGATTGGATTTATCAGCCACCTCAGAACCCATTGAACTGGAGAAGAAGCATCACCAACCCCGAGGGACTGACGAAGAGGAAGCCTATCCGAAAGGGATCTGGTAGCAGATTCAAGAGTACGTTCTGAAGAGGAGTTAGGTAAACGAATAAAGACAAAACGTTTGCGAGGCTATGGGGAAAGAGCGGGGGACGTGGAACTTACTGGCTCGTTCTTTCCAAGAGGTAACACAATCATGAGGGGCCGAATGGCCTCCTTCTGTGCTGTAAGATTGTATGATGGTCTGATTTTACTGAGTTGCAGAATTTCCATGGTGCCGCCAGAGCCAGTGAGTCACTCTGCCCAGTGCCAAGGGGATCTTTTGGGGAATTATTGTTGATGCATTTAGACCAAGTGAGAATGTTGGAGGTGCCAGTGTGGGTATGTTAAGGTCACAGTTTTGAGCCGGAGGAGAAACTGTGCTCTAGCTCTGCGAGTAGTTTCATCCACTGTTCCTGTCCCATCCGTTCTGTTTCCTTCTTTCACTTCTGCTTTTCCATTTTGCTCTGGTAAACCTTCCGACTCGGATGATCTTGGCCCAGCTGACAAAACTGCCTCTAACTCGTGGAATGGAGCAAGTGTCGATGGGAGGCACCTAGCACTTTCTAATGGTGATTCTCTGACCCTGTGCCCCCTTCAGCTGTGGACCCTCACTGGGAGCAAAGGGTCGGAGGCTTTTTCTAAGGGTAATTTGAAGCATTTGCCTCGATTTGGTGTCTCTGTGGGTTACGCTCTCTCTCGCCTCAAGATCATGGGGTCCTTCAGCGCAAGATCCAGGCTGACTCTTCGAGTGCAGTGCTGAGGGAAAGCTGCACTGCCAGAGGTGCTGGTTTTGGGTTAAGACGTTAGACCAAGGCCCTGTCTGCCCCTTCAGGAGGATGTAGGACCCACAGGTACTATTTTGAAGAGCAGCAGGGGTGTTAAACCCGGTGTCCAAGCCAATACTTATGTCTAAACCAGTGTCACTAAACAGATTACAATAACAACCTTTATTTATATACCTCCTTTAAGATTAAAATTTTTTTTCCCAAGGAGCATCATGGAACGCCATATCACACTAAGTGACAAAACAGTGGGAAAAAATAGTAAAAACTGGGAAGTAAGAGTAGTGGTCCAAACTTGCATTCTAATTTAAGGTACGAAAGACCAGTTCAGGCCGATACTCTTATTTCCCAGTTTTTACTGGTTTTTTTCCCATTGGTGTCAGTTAACCAAATGCCTGGTTAAAGAGGTCGGTTTAAAGGAGTGTCTTAAAGGAGACAAGCGAAATAGAGAGGTGGAGAGCTGTAGGGAGGGATGTTCAGAGTTTAGACAGCTGAAGGCACGGCCACCAATGCTGGAGCGATTAAAGTTGTGGATGCTGAGAATTAGAGGGGCATAGGGGGTTATGGAGATCACAGAGGTAGGTAGGGTTGAGACCATGGAGGGATTTGAAAACGATTGTGAGGATTTTAATATCGAAGTGCTGCTTGACCGGGAGCCAGTGTAGGTCAGCGAGAACTGGGGCAAGAGGGGAATGGGATTGGCTCGAAGTTGAGACAAAAGTTCCGGGTTTGAGTCCCACTCGAGGATTTTTTGGCTGTGGACATAAGTAAACAGGTTGATAATCAGCCTGCTAATCCTTCCAACATTCCCCCACTGTTCCCCAAAGGGGGGGAAACAATGGCCAGGATTTTCTGGCCTTGCCGCAGCATGTCCCCCACACCCCACCCCCCACACACAACCCCTCCCCCCCACCCTACACACAACCGGCCCCCCCAACCCACACAGCCCCCCTGGCAGTTGCGGTGAGCCACTTGCATCTCCATTCAGTTCAGCTGGACTGTAATATCCCAAAGGGCACCAGGGGGAATAAAATCCTGGCCAATGTGAAAGTATGAAGCAAACTGCTTGGATATTAAGAGCCTAAATGGATTAAATTCACTTCCACAAGCATTCACTCCCTCCACCACCAACACACAGTAGCAGCAGTGTGTGTACCATCTACAAGATGCACTGCAGCAACTCACCAAGGTTCCTTAGACAGCACCTTCCAAACCCATGACCACTACCATCTAGAAGGACCAGAGTAGCAGATAGATGGGAACACCACCACCTGGAAGTTCCCCTCCAAGTCACTCCCTATCCTGACTTGGAAATATATCGCCGTTCCTTCACTGTCGCTGGGTCCAACTCCTGGAACTCCATCCCTAACAGCACTGTGGGTGTACCTACACCACATGGACTGCAGCGGTTCAAGAAGGCAGCTGACCACCACCTTCTCAAGGGCAATTAGGGATGGGCAATAAATGCTGGCCCAGCCAGGGACACCCACATCCCATGAATGAATAAAAAAGAATATAAAAAGGCTAACAGAGGGACCTGGAGGTATAACATATACAGATCACAAGAAGTGACAACACAGGTTAATACGGCCCTCAGATAAACAAAGGAGGCAGTGGGGTTCATTTCTAGAGGGACAGGATTGGAAAGCAGAGAATCTGTGCTAAACCTATATAGAATCTTGTTTCGGCTTGCAGTTCCAGCCTCCATATTGTAACAAGGATACAGCAGCACTGAAGGAAGTGAGAATAGCATCCACTAGGATGACAGCAGAGCTGATCAGGTCAAGAAAGGGTGAACAGGCTGGGGAATTCTCCTGTGAAAGAAAAAGAAGTTTGAGGGGTTTTCTTGATCACCCATCATTAACGTTGTGGGAGGATTTGATAAGAGGGAGATGTAGACTTGTGGGGAGAGCAAAAAAAAGTGGCACCACATATATCGGATAGTCACTCATAAATCCAGTGACGAATTCAGGAAAAGCCTCTTTATTCAGTAGGTGGTTAGAATGTGGAACTTGCTACCACAAAGAGTGGTTGAAGTGAATAATGCTGGGTGTATTTAAGAGAAAGGGGAAAAAACAATTACCTGCATTGATATAACCCAACCACCAAACATTTCAAAGTGTTTTACAGCCCATGAAGTATTGTTGAAGTGTAGTCACTGTTGTAACGCAGAAATCAATATGACAAAAGCACAAGGGGTGGAATGTCCTTATCCGGGACTAAGTTCCTTGGTGGGGGTGGGGATGAGGAGTGTTTCCAGTCACGGAGGCCGGAGTTGGGGGGGGGGGGGGCGGGCTGGTTGGTCACACCCTATCATGTGACCCCAGCCTCACAATTATGCAGCCGGGGAATTCCTGAGGTTTGGTGTGGCAGGGCAGGCTGAGAGCTAGGTAGGCCCTCAGTGCAACATCTCCATCCGAAAGACAGCGCATCCAACCCTATAGCATTCCCTCAGAACCCTGGAGTGCGAGTCAAACCCAGAACCTTGTGTGCGGAGGTGAGAGAGCTACCAAGTGAGCCACAGCTGACATAGACATGTGAGGGTGAAAGGATATGTTGTTGGGTTAGGTGAAGAAGGGTGGGAGGAGATTTGTAGAGTATGAACACTGGCACAGACCAGTTGAGCTGAATGGTCTGGTTCTGTGTTTTATATTCCAAGTAAGGTTTTTGCCATTTATCTTTAAACCACAGAGGTCATTCTGACCTCACTTCCTGTTCCAGGTACAGAAGGGAAGGAAACCTCCTGCTGATTACCACGTACCGCCCTCCCTCAGCTGATGAATCAGTGCCCCTCCATGTTGAACATCACTTGGAGGAAGGACTGAGGGTGGCAAGGGCGCAGAATGTACTCTGGGCTGGGAACTTCAATGTCCATCACCAAGAGTGTCTCGGTAGCACCACTACTGACCGAGCTGGCTGAGCCCTAAAGGACATAGCTGCTAGACTGGGTCTGCAGCAGGTGGTGAGGGAACCAACAAGAGGGAAAAACATACTTGACCTCATCCTCACCAACCTGCCTGTCACAGATGCATCTGCCCATGACAGTATCAGTAGGAGTGATCACCGCACAGTCATTGTGGAGACAAAGTGCCACCTTCACATTGAGGATATCCTCCATTATGTTGTGTGGTGCTACCACCGTGCTAATTGGGATAGATTTTGAACAGATCTAGCAGCTCAAGACTGAGCATCTATGAGGCGCTGTGGGCCATCAGCAGCAGCAGAATTGTACTTGATC